>NW_027363872.1:0-411978 GCF_046119375.1 Phyllobates terribilis | reverse complement strand
CCTGGACCAGGGTGATCGGGCCCGCCTCATGCCCGACCAACCGGGAGGGGACCAGGTGATCGGGGCCCGCCTCATGCCCGACCAACCGGGAGGGGACCAGGTGATCGGGGCCGCCTCATGCCGACCACCGGGAGGGGACCAGGTGATCGGGGCCCGCCTCCTGCCCGACCAACCCGGAGGGACCAGGTGATCGGGGCCCGCCTCATGCCCGACCAACCGGGAGGGGACCAGGTGATCGGGGCCCGCCTCATGCCCGACCAACCGGGAGGGGACCAGGTGATCGGGGCCCGCCTCATGCCCGACCAACCGGGAGGGGACCAGGTGATCGGGGCCCGCCTCATGCCCGACCAACCGGGAGGGGACCAGGTGATCGGGGCCCGCCTCATGCCCGACCAACCGGGAGGGGACCAGGTGATCGGGGCCCGCCTCATGCCCGACCAACCGGGAGGGGACCAGGTGATCGGGGCCCGCCTCATGCCCGACCAACCGGGAGGGGACCAGGTGATCGGGGCCCGCCTCATGCCCGACCAACCGGGAGGGGACCAGGTGATCGGGGCCCGCCTCATGCCCGACCAACCGGGAGGGGACCAGGTGATCGGGGCCCGCCTCATGCCCGACCAACCGGGGAGGGGACCAGGTGATCGGGGCCCGCCTCATGCCCGACCAACCGGGAGGGGACCAGGTGATCGGGGCCCGCCTCATGCCCGACCAACCGGGAGGGGACCAGGTGATCGGGCCCGCCTCATGCCCGACCAACCGGGAGGGGACCAGGTGATCGGGGCCCGCCTCATGCCCGACCAACCGGGAGGGGACCAGGTGATCGGGGCCCGCCTCATGCCCGACCAACCGGGAGGGGACCAGGTGATCGGGGCCCGCCTCATGCCCGACCAACCGGGAGGGGACCAGGTGATCGGGGCCCGCCTCATGCCCGACCAACCGGGAGGGGACCAGGTGATCGGGGCCCGCCTCATGCCCGACCAACCGGGAGGGGACCAGGTGATCGGGGCCCGCCTCATGCCCGACCAACCGGGAGGGGACCAGGTGATCGGGGCCCGCCTCATGCCCGACCAACCGGGAGGGGACCAGGTGATCGGGGCCCGCCTCATGCCCGACCAACCGGGAGGGGACCAGGTGATCGGGGCCCGCCTCATGCCCGACCAACCGGGAGGGGACCAGGTGATCGGGGCCCGCCTCATGCCCGACCAACCGGGAGGGGACCAGGTGATCGGGGCCCGCCTCATGCCCGACCAACCGGGAGGGGACCAGGTGATCGGGGCCCGCCTCATGCCCGACCAACCGGGAGGGGACCAGGTGATCGGGGCCCGCCTCATGCCCGACCAACCGGGAGGGGACCAGGTGATCGGGGCCCGCCTCATGCCCGACCAACCGGGAGGGGACCAGGTGATCGGGGCCCGCCTCATGCCCGACCAACCGGGAGGGGACCAGGTGATCGGGGCCCGCCTCATGCCCGACCAACCGGGAGGGGACCAGGTGATCGGGGCCCGCCTCATGCCCGACCAACCGGGAGGGGACCAGGTGATCGGGGCCCGCCTCATGCCCGACCAACCGGGAGGGGACCAGGTGATCGGGGCCCGCCTCATGCCCGACCAACCGGGAGGGGACCAGGTGATCGGGGCCCGCCTCATGCCCGACCAACCGGGAGGGGACCAGGTGATCGGGGCCCGCCTCATGCCCGACCAACCGGGAGGGGACCAGGTGATCGGGGCCCGCCTCATGCCCGACCAACCGGGAGGGGACCAGGTGATCGGGGCCCGCCTCATGCCCGACCAACCGGGAGGGGACCAGGTGATCGGGGCCCGCCTCATGCCCGACCAACCGGGAGGGGACCAGGTGATCGGGGCCCGCCTCATGCCCGACCAACCGGGAGGGGACCAGGTGATCGGGGCCCGCCTCATGCCCGACCAACCGGGAGGGGACCAGGTGATCGGGGCCCGCCTCATGCCCGACCAACCGGGAGGGGACCAGGTGATCGGGGCCCGCCTCATGCCCGACCAACCGGGAGGGGACCAGGTGATCGGGGCCCGCCTCATGCCCGACCAACCGGGAGGGGACCAGGTGATCGGGGCCCGCCTCATGCCCGACCAACCGGGAGGGGACCAGGTGATCGGGGCCCGCCTCATGCCCGACCAACCGGGAGGGGACCAGGTGATCGGGGCCCGCCTCATGCCCGACCAACCGGGAGGGGACCAGGTGATCGGGGCCCGCCTCATGCCCGACCAACCGGGAGGGGACCAGGTGATCGGGGCCCGCCTCATGCCCGACCAACCGGGAGGGGACCAGGTGATCGGGGCCCGCCTCATGCCCGACCAACCGGGAGGGGACCAGGTGATCGGGGCCCGCCTCATGCCCGACCAACCGGGAGGGGACCAGGTGATCGGGGCCCGCCTCATGCCCGACCAACCGGGAGGGGACCAGGTGATCGGGGCCCGCCTCATGCCCGACCAACCGGGAGGGGACCAGGTGATCGGGGCCCGCCTCATGCCCGACCAACCGGGAGGGGACCAGGTGATCGGGGCCCGCCTCATGCCCGACCAACCGGGAGGGGACCAGGTGATCGGGGCCCGCCTCATGCCCGACCAACCGGGAGGGGACCAGGTGATCGGGGCCCGCCTCATGCCCGACCAACCGGGAGGGGACCAGGTGATCGGGGCCCGCCTCATGCCCGACCAACCGGGAGGGGACCAGGTGATCGGGGCCCGCCTCATGCCCGACCAACCGGGAGGGGACCAGGTGATCGGGGCCCGCCTCATGCCCGACCAACCGGGAGGGGACCAGGTGATCGGGGCCCGCCTCATGCCCGACCAACCGGGAGGGGACCAGGTGATCGGGGCCCGCCTCATGCCCGACCAACCGGGAGGGGACCAGGTGATCGGGGCCCGCCTCATGCCCGACCAACCGGGAGGGGACCAGGTGATCGGGGCCCGCCTCATGCCCGACCAACCGGGAGGGGACCAGGTGATCGGGGCCCGCCTCATGCCCGACCAACCGGGAGGGGACCAGGTGATCGGGGCCCGCCTCATGCCCGACCAACCGGGAGGGGACCAGGTGATCGGGGCCCGCCTCATGCCCGACCAACCGGGAGGGGACCAGGTGATCGGGGCCCGCCTCATGCCCGACCAACCGGGAGGGGACCAGGTGATCGGGGCCCGCCTCATGCCCGACCAACCGGGAGGGGACCAGGTGATCGGGGCCCGCCTCATGCCCGACCAACCGGGAGGGGACCAGGTGATCGGGGCCCGCCTCATGCCCGACCAACCGGGAGGGGACCAGGTGATCGGGGCCCGCCTCATGCCCGACCAACCGGGAGGGGACCAGGTGATCGGGGCCCGCCTCATGCCCGACCAACCGGGAGGGGACCAGGTGATCGGGGCCCGCCTCATGCCCGACCAACCGGGAGGGGACCAGGTGATCGGGGCCCGCCTCATGCCCGACCAACCGGGAGGGGACCAGGTGATCGGGGCCCGCCTCATGCCCGACCAACCGGGAGGGACCAGGTGATCGGGGCCCGCCTCATGCCCGACCAACCGGGAGGGGACCAGGTGATCGGGGCCCGCCTCATGCCCGACCAACCGGGAGGGGACCAGGTGATCGGGGCCCGCCTCATGCCCGACCAACCGGGAGGGGACCAGGTGATCGGGGCCCGCCTCATGCCCGACCAACCGGGAGGGGACCAGGTGATCGGGGCCCGCCTCATGCCCGACCAACCGGGAGGGGACCAGGTGATCGGGGCCCGCCTCATGCCCGACCAACCGGGAGGGGACCAGGTGATCGGGGCCCGCCTCATGCCCGACCAACCGGGAGGGGACCAGGTGATCGGGGCCCGCCTCATGCCCGACCAACCGGGAGGGGACCAGGTGATCGGGGCCCGCCTCATGCCCGACCAACCGGGAGGGGACCAGGTGATCGGGGCCCGCCTCATGCCCGACCAACCGGGAGGGGACCAGGTGATCGGGGCCCGCCTCATGCCCGACCAACCGGGAGGGGACCAGGTGATCGGGGCCCGCCTCATGCCCGACCAACCGGGAGGGGACCAGGTGATCGGGGCCCGCCTCATGCCCGACCAACCGGGAGGGGACCAGGTGATCGGGGCCCGCCTCATGCCCGACCAACCGGGAGGGGACCAGGTGATCGGGGCCCGCCTCATGCCCGACCAACCGGGAGGGGACCAGGTGATCGGGGCCCGCCTCATGCCCGACCAACCGGGAGGGGACCAGGTGATCGGGGCCCGCCTCATGCCCCGACCAACCGGGAGGGGACCAGGTGATCGGGGCCCGCCTCATGCCCGACCAACCGGGAGGGGACCAGGTGATCGGGGCCCGCCTCATGCCCGACCAACCGGGAGGGGACCAGGTGATCGGGGCCCGCCTCATGCCCGACCAACCGGGAGGGGACCAGGTGATCGGGGCCCGCCTCATGCCCGACCAACCGGGAGGGGACCAGGTGATCGGGGCCCGCCTCATGCCCGACCAACCGGGAGGGGACCAGGTGATCGGGGCCCGCCTCATGCCCGACCAACCGGGAGGGGACCAGGTGATCGGGGCCCGCCTCATGCCCGACCAACCGGGAGGGGACCAGGTGATCGGGGCCCGCCTCATGCCCGACCAACCGGGAGGGGACCAGGTGATCGGGGCCCGCCTCATGCCCGACCAACCGGGAGGGGACCAGGTGATCGGGCCCGCCTCATGCCCGACCAACCGGGAGGGGACCAGGTGATCGGGGCCCGCCTCATGCCCGACCAACCGGGAGGGGACCAGGTGATCGGGGCCCGCCTCATGCCCGACCAACCGGGAGGGGACCAGGTGATCGGGGCCCGCCTCATGCCCGACCAACCGGGAGGGGACCAGGTGATCGGGGCCCGCCTCATGCCCGACCAACCGGGAGGGGACCAGGTGATCGGGGCCCGCCTCATGCCCGACCAACCGGGAGGGGACCAGGTGATCGCCTGCCCGCCCGACCCCCCCCCCCGTCTGCCCACCGGGACAGGTGATCGGGGCCCGTCAACACGGTGGCAGCTTCTGAAAGTACTCTTAGTGTGCGGTTTTACAAACTACTCCTGGTGCTGGTGGGTGCTTCTAGAACTCCTCCCCCCCCCGGTGGGCGCTTCTAGAACTCCCCCCCCCCCCCGGTGGGCGCTTCTAGAACTCCCCCCCCCCCTCCCCCGTGGGCGCTTCTAGAACTCCCCCCCCCTCCCCCTTGGGCGCTTCTAGAACTAACCCCCCGGTGGGCGCTTCCAGAACCACAACCCCCCCCCCCCCCGTGCGCTTCTAGAACTACCCCCAGTGCCGTGAGCGGTTCTAGAACTTCTAGTGTGCAGTTCTAATACTGCTTCTGGTCGGCGCTTTTAGAAATACCCGTGGTGGGCGCTTATATAACTATGCCCGATGCCGGTGGGCGCTTATAGAACTACGCCCGGTGGGCGCTTATAGAAATACTCCAAGTGTACGGTTCTAGAACTACTGCTGGTATGCATTTCTAGATCTACCCCTTGTGCCCGTGGGGCTTCTAGAACTACACCCCCCCCCCCCCCGTGGGCTTCTAGAACTACCCGCGGTGCCGCGAGCGCTTCTAGAACTACCCCCAGTGCCGTGAGCGGTTCTAGAACTTCTAGTGTGCGGTTCTAATACTGCTCCTGGTGGGCGCTTTTAGAACTTCCCCTGGTGGGCGGCTCTAGAAGTACTTTTAGTATGCAGTTCTAGAACTATCCCTGGTGCCGGTGGGCGCTTCTAGAACTACCCCTTGTAGGCGGTTCTAGATCTACACCTGGTGCCGGTGGACGGTTCTAGAACTACCCCTGGTGCCGTGAATGTTTCTAGAACTTCTACTAGTGTGCAGTTCTAATACTGCTCCTGGTGGGCGGTTCTAGAACTACCCCCTGATGGGCGCTTCTAGAACTACATCTTGTGGGCGCTTCTAGAACTACCTCTAATGTGCCGTTCTAAAACTACTTCTAATATGCAAAACCTACAAAAGGCAAAAAATATATCTCATACCCTACCATCATTATATATAAATGTAAAGCAAAGTTGCATATGACATATAGGGTACTTAGTACCCTATATGTCATATACAACTTTGCTTTACATTTATATATAATGATGGTAGGGTATGAGATATTTGTCTTTTGTAGGTTTTGCTTCTTTTTGCTAGTGTGAACATGCTCCTATTTCTTGCATGTCTACCATCTTAGACCTCAGTTCACATTGCTTGGTTTTTTGTCTTGTTTGCATTCTGTGCAAATTAAGGGTGTGGCATCCCCCTTGTTGAGCTCGTTAGTATATATGTCGCTTACCATGGGCCTAGGTGGTCTGATATTGGGACCCGGTTCTACTTGTCTACCCTTTTATATGCATTACTTCAACTTTGATATACAGTAAGGTTTTTAATATAGACAGTGTAGGACCGTCCTAATTTAGGGTCACCTTGTCGCTGGTGGGACGGCTTGTATACTTTTTTTGATCAAAAATAGTTCACCAAGTACCCTATATGTCATATGCAACTTTGCTTTACATTTATATATAATGATGGTAGGGTATGAGATATATTTGTCTTTTGTAGGTTTTGCTTCTTTTTGCTAGTGTGAACATGCTCCTATTTCTTGAATGTGTACCATCTTAGACCTCAGTTCACATTGCTTGGTTTCTAATATGCAGTTTTAGAACTACCCCTGGGGGTTCTAGAACTAACCATTGTGAGCGCTTCTAGAAGTACTCTTAGTGTGCAGTTCTATAACTACCCCGGTGCCGTGAGCGGTACTAGAACTACACCTGGTGTCTGTGGGCGGTTCTAGAGCTACACCTGGTGCCGTGAGCAGTTCTAGAACTTTTAGTGTGCGGTTCTAACACTGCTCCTGGTGGGTGCTTTTAGAACTTCCCCTGGTGTCGGTGAGCACTTCTAGAACTACCCCTGGTGGGTGGTTCTGAAACTACCCCTGGTGCCGTGAGTGGTTCTAGAACTTCTACTAGTGTGCAGTTCTAATAATGCTCCTGGTAGGTGGTTCTAGAAGTGCTCTAGTGAGCAGTTCTAGAACTACCCCTGGTGCCAGTGGGCTCTTCTAGAACCACTCCTAGTGTGCAGCTCTAGAGCTACCCCCTGGGGGTGCTTCTAGAACTGCACCTAGTGCCGGTGGGCAGTTCTGAAACTACCCCCGGTGGGCACTTCTAGAAGTACTCTTAGTGTGCAGTTCTAGAACCGCCCACCATGAGCAGTATTAGAACTGCACACTAGTAGAAGTTCTAGAACCACTCACGGCACCAGGGGTAGTTTCAGAACCACCCACCAGGGGTAGTTCTAGAATCGCCCACCGGCACCAGGGGAAGTTCTAAAAGCACCCACCAGGAGCAGTGTTAGAACCCCACACTAAAAGAAGTTCTAGAACTGCTCACGGCACCAGGTGTAGCTCTAGAACCGCCCACAGACACCAGGGGTAGTTCTAGAACCGCCCACCATGAGCAGTATTAGAACTACCCCTGGTGGGCGCTACTAGAAGTACTCCTAGTGTCCAGTTCTAGAACTACCCCCAGTGCCGTGAGTGGTTCTAGAACTTCTAGTGTGCGGTTCTAATACTGCTCCTGGTGGGCGCTTTAAGACCTACCCTTGGTGGGCGGTTCTAGAAGTACTACTAGTGTGCAGTACTAGAACTACCCCTGGTGCCGGTGTGCGCTTCTAGAACTACCCCTGGTGGGCGGTTCTAGAACTACCCCCCTGGTGCCATAATCGGTTCTAGAACTTCTAGTTTGCGGTTCTAATACTGCTCCTGGTGGGCGCTTCTAGAACTACCCCTGGTGGGCAGTCCTAGTACTACCCATTGTGCTGGTGGGCACTTCTAGAACTACCACTGGTGTGCGCTTGTAGAACAACCCTTGGTGTGCAGTTCTAATACTACTCCGATGGGCGGTTCTAGAATTACCCCTGGGAACGGTGGGCGGTTCTAGAACTACACCTGGTGGGCGCTTCTAGAACCACCCCTGGTTGTCATTGTGTGCTTCTAGACCTACATCTGGCGGGCGCTTCTAGACCTACATCTGGCGGGCGCTTCTAGACCTACATCTGGCGGGCGCTTCTAGAACTACTCTTAGTGTGCAGTTCTAGAACTACTCCAGTGCCGTGAGCGATACTAGAACTACTCCTGGTGGGCATTTCTAGAACTACACCTGGTCTGTGGGTGGTTATAGAGCTACACCTGGTGGGCGGTTATAGAACTACCCCTGGTGCATGTGAGCGGTTCTAGAGCTACCCCTGGTGGGCGCTTCTAGAACTACCCCTGGTGGGCGCTTCTACAAGTACTCCTAGTGTTCAGTTCTAGAACAACCCCTGGTGCCGTGAGCGGTTCTAGAACTTCTTCTAGTGTGCAGTTCTAATAACGCTCCTGGTGGGCGCTTCTAGAACTACTCCTTGTGTTCGGTTGCAGTTCTAGAACTACCCCTGTTGCCGGTGGATGCTTCTAGTACTACCCATTTTGGGTGCTTCTAGAGCTACTCCTAGTGTGCAGTTCTAGAACTACTCCTGGTGCCAGTGGGCAGCTCTAGAGCTACCCATGGTGGGCGGTTCCAGTACTACCCCTGGGGGGCGGTTCTAGAACTACCCCTGTTGCCGGTGGGCGGTTCTAAAACTACCCCTTGTGGGCGGTTCTATAACTACTCCTGGTAGTTTACATCTATTCTATATTTTTCTATTTTAACTATTGTATGTACATTGGTGTGAGTGCCTGTCTCTACGGTGTCACTCTTACTTAACCGTGTATTATAGGTTTTTTAATTTCCTATTTATGCATAATTTGACAATTTTGTTTGGTTGTTCTTGATTGGTTCTTTGACATTCCTAGTTTGCCTATGGTGTCAATGCACCAAAATGAGTCATCTAGCGTCAATGAACTTTAACCACCTTCACTGCACACGTCAGTGTTGTGCTCTTCTCCCTCGCCGCCCCCCCCCCCCAAATAGCTGCAAAGTCCCACCTGTATACTGGGGCCCAAGACCACAAGATCATACTCTGGATCTCTAGCACTCCTGATGTCACGTGCAGGGGCCTCAGGAGCCTCCGAACACCACACTGACATCTGTCTGCTCTCCTCCACAACTGAGCAGCATCAGAAACCCAGCTAACAGACATTGCTGTCACTGCAAACACTCATTGGATTAACTGACACGATGTCAGCGAGTTGCTGAAGATCTGGATACTGCAGCCATGAGATCTGTGGCAGCATTAGGCAGATGGGACACTGCAGCTAATAGAGAGTAAGAGTGCAACAGAGATGGCCCTAAACTGCATTTAAAGGGTGTCAGGAAAACTTAGTCAGACTTTGCAGCCCTCTGGCGCTCCCTTATCCTGCTGGTCAAACACGGTATTGACCGAGGATAAGCAACAGGGAACAGCTGCTCTCATTTATGTCGACTATTGTGGCACGTGATGTGACAGGACGTATATATACCACCAGTTCAGTCTAGGAACATATATATACCTCAATCCCACCACCCTCAACCACCATATCACATAAATACACCGTATGCTGCCACCACCGATCTCTTAACAGGTGGATCGGGTACCCGTTAGGTAACATGAATTAGCAGGTGAGGAACGCATTTGCTCGACATAGGACAAGAAGAACGAAGCTGGTAAATAATAATAATTTACTTCCGAAAGTTGGCAGTGTTTACAAAACAAACAAGATATTATAAAAGACAATTTACATATATGCATAAAACAGTTATTAAAATAAAAGGGGTAAATAATAGCAAAACCTGCACCACGAGGTGATGGTCTCAGATTCTGTGGGGGGGGGGGGGGCGGCTCCCCGGAAATTAGGTGATTCCTCCACGCAGCGAGGAGTGCTTGCATCTGATGTCCCTGGGTTGGAATGAGCCAACATGGACGTTCTGGTTTTTAGTTAGTAGGCAAAACACTAGGACACACCCATGTTTACCTCACACGGGGGCTCTGTTTTGTGAACCCACCCAGCTGCACAAGACATAAAAATCCTTCATCTTCCATATCTTGGTATGGGGGGGGGGGCCCACATCCAAGATGGATACATCATGTTTGCCGTCACCAATATTCACAGAGATTGATATCAAATATGATATTTATATGACGTTCAGAAGCCCAGAAACCATTTCCTAGGTTTCTGGTGGTTTCCCAGTTATGAAAGATACACCATCATAACTGGAAAAAGGTGAGCATCCCAAAAATGTGGTCCATGTGTTTGTGACAGTCATGTGCATTATTAAACTCGACATTAAAAGTTTGTACAGTTACACAATAGGGCTTAGGAGGAAATCCAGTGTAGACCAGTATGCTTGCCCTGGGCTGAGGTTTACGGCGGTTATAAAAATTCCTTGTTTGGGGGAAGCAAGAGTAGAGTTCTATGGAGGTCCCTTCCAAGTGAACAGGGGGCGGAGATATAAGACATCTCTGGCTGTCCTTTCAACATTTTTAAAACTAGGACAAAAAGATGTAGTTAGTTACTTACCGGTAACGGGATTTCTCAGAGCCCATGACGGCACCACGGAGAGAGAGGGGATCCGCCCAACAAGGACAGGAAACCTACAGATAAAAGGGCGGTACCTCTCCCGCATCCGTTGTTTACAGAGCACGAGAGGACCACCAGGTTAGTAACACAAAATTTTACAATTTAAGACCTCACTAGACACACTACGTGGCTACAATAATTAACCAATAAGTGTGCGCACCCACACGTGAAGGGAGGGAATGTACGGGTGCCGTCATTGGCTCTGAGAAATCCTATTACCGGTAAGTAACTACGTCTTTCTCCTTCCCCTATGACGGCACCACGGAGAGAATTACAGAGAAGTGACTCATTAGGGGGAGGACCACAGCTTCCAGAACCCTTCTCCCGAAAGTCAGGTCTGAAGAAGAGGTTAAGTCTATCCAGTAGTGATTAAAGAAGGTAGAGGGGGAAGACCAGGTTGCCGCTCTACATACCTGCTCTATCGTAGCACAGGCCTTCTCTGCCCAGGAGGCTGCCACCGCTCTTGTTGAGCGGGCCTTCAGTTTCTCCGGGGCAGCTTCTCCACGTGAGGAGTAAGATAATGTAATGGCCTCCCTTATCCATCTGGCCAGCGTGCCCTTAGAAGCTTTCTTCCCCTTACGAGGACCCTGAAAGCAGACCGAGAACTATCCTGCCTACACTCGTGTTGCCTCTAGATACTGGATTAGGCACCTTCTGACGTCTAGTGTATGCAGGACCCTCTCTTTTGTGTTCCTAGGGTTAGGGCAGAAAGAAGGGAGGGTGATTTCCTAGGACCTGTGAAATCTTGATGCCACTTTTGGTAGATAGGGTTATTCTGAAAACTGATCCTGCCTATCCTCCAAGATTTGTGTGAAGGGGGGGCCTGCCAATAGGGCCTGAATATCACTAACCCTACGTGCGGATGTGAGAGCTACCAAGAGTGCTGTTTTTAGGGACGCTTCTGACAGGGGTTCAAAAGGTGCCTCAGTTAGGGCTGAAAGGACCAAGTTCAAATCCCAGGGTGTAGTATTTCGGGATGGGATAGGGCGGGATCTAGCTGATGCCTTATTAAACCTAGATACCCATCTATCCCTGGCTAGGTCAAAATTATAGAGTGCTCCCAGGGCCACAACTTGAACTTTTAAGGTACTTGTGGCCAGGCCCTGCTCCAAACCCCTCTGTAAAAATTACAGGATAGCCGTCAACGGAACCTCCCCACCCAACCTAGGACCTGAGACTGAAAGGAATTTCTTCCAGGTTTTCCCGTATAGTTTGGTGGTGACTGGTTTTCTACTTTGAAGTAGTGTGGTGATCAAATTTGGGGAGAAACCTTTGTCTTTCAGAAGAGCCCTCTCAAATTCCAGGCAGTCAAGTGTAAGCTTGACACCTGAGGATGGAGGACCAGATCCTGAGAAAGAAGGTCCGGGAGAACCAATGGATCGGAGATTGACAACCTCCTCAGCCATGAAAACCATGCTCTCTTTGGCCAAAAGGGGGCTATTAGGATTACCCTCGCTTCCTCTTCTCTGATTTTCCTCAGAACAGCTGGAATCAGAGCGATCGGAGGAAAAGCGCAAGCTAGAGGGTAATTCCAAGGGATCATAAAGGCATCCACGGCTACCGGGTTCCCTTTGGGATCTAGGGAGCAAAAAGAGCGTGTTTTTTTGTTCTGATTGTTGGCAAACCGATCTATGGAGGGACGGCCCCACCTTTGTACAATCTGCCGAAAAACCGCCTGACTTAATTCCCACTCGCCCTGCTTCAACCGAGTCCGACTGCGGTGCGGTTTTCTACCCCTTTTATCTGTAGAGCAGATAGGGATTGCAAGTTCTCCTCGGCTAAGTGAAAGATGACCTCTGTCGTCTGCATTAGGGAATGGGACCGTGTACCCCCCTGGTGGTTCAGGTATGCCACTACTACTCTGTTGTCTGAGAAGACCCTCACGTGATGTCCTTGTAGTGTGTGCATGAACTCCCGGAGTGCCTGCTCTACTGCTAGGAGCTCCTTCATGTTTGAGGACCGTTTCAGGCGTTCTGTCCAGACCCCCTGAGCTACCAGGTTGTTTAGGTGGGTCCCCCAGCCCCCGGGGCTTGCATCTGTGGTCAGGATTTGCGGTGTCGGGATTGTCCAAGGAATCCCCCAGGCCAGATTGTGTATGTTCCCCCACCACTCTAGGGAAAGTGTGGTTTTTACAGATAGCGTTAACCGCCCTTCTAAACGCCCTTTTAGTGCCTTTTCTGCTTCTAGGATTTCCCACTGAAGGGTCCTAGTATGTATTTGAGCCCATTGAACGGCCAGAAAGCACGCCATCAGGGAACCTAGCAGGGACATGGCCTTCCGAAGGGACATAGACAGGTGGGATTTCGCCCGTGATATCAGGTTTAAGATTTTTTGAATTTTCCCTGAGGGGAGACGACACTCCTGAATTTTTGAATCCAGTATGACGCCTAGGTACTCCTGTATCTGGCATGGTTCTGTTTTGGACTTTTCCAGATTCAAAAGCCACCCTAAGCAAGTCAAAGAATCCATGACTTTTTCCAGATGGGATTTGCAGTCTAGGAAGGAGCTGCCTATTATCAGGAAGTCGTCTAGGTATGGGACGACCTGGGTGTTCTGCTCCCTTTAGATGAGCCATCACCTCTGCAACCACTTTGGTTAAGACCCTTGGGGCTATGGCGATGCCGAATGGGAGGGCTCTATATTGGTAGTGCTTGACCACTCCACCCATAAGAACAGCTACCCTGAGGAACTTCTGGTAGTCCTTGTGTATCGGGACGTGATAATAAGCGTCTTTTAAGTCCAGGGCAGCCATGAAACCACCAGGAAACAGCATTTTTATTGAAAATTTTATTGTTTCCATTTTGAAGGGTTCCACCTTCAACAGCTTGTTCAGCTTTTTCAGAATCACAATCGTCCTGTACTGTATGTCCCATCTGTTTTTTTCTCAGGATAGTGGAGAATAGAAGCCCAAGCCTTCCTCCCCACCCAGGACCTCCTGGAGGACTGCTTTCCCTACTAGTCCCCGGATTTTCTGCTCCAAGGCTAGTTGCTCCTCGTTTGAAGATCTTTCAGGGGTTATAATAAAGTTTCTCTGAGGGACTTTAAAGAACTGGAGTTTCAGGCCCGATTGAATTAGGGTCAGAATCCATGAGCTGTTGGACATTAGCTCCCAGGCCGGGAGAAAACTTGATAAGCCCCCCCCCCCCCACACCCGGGGCAAATCTTCATTGGGGGGCCTTTCTATTATCACTGGAGGGCTTGTTAAATAGGAATCCCTTGGTCTTCCTTCTCCGGTCTTCCCACCTATCCTGCTCTTTAGGGGGTTTCCTACGCATAAATCTTCTACTCCGAAAAGGCTTCCTGTAAGCAGCATTAGACGGGACAGGAAACCGTTTCTTATTATCCCCCGCTTTATCCAGGATGTCATAAAGGGCAGGCCCAAATAGAAACTCGCCCTCACAGTGGGTGGAGCACAATCTGGATTTAGTTTGTAGGTCCCCGGGCCAACATATGAGCCAGAGGGCTCGTCTAGCCACGTTGGCAAGCCCCGCCACTCTAGCACTTAACCTGACGGAGTCCACCAAGGCGTCTGCCAGGAAGGCCGCTGCCCTTTTCATTATCAGGATGACTTCAAGGATTGTGTCTCTGGATGTCTCCTGCCTCAGTTGTGATTCTAGCTGGTCCAACCAGACCATTAGGGATCTGGCCGTACACGTGGCAGCTATCGCCGGTTTTAACCCCCCCCAGAGGCTTCCCAGGAACCCTTTAAGAAGGTGTCTGCCTTTTTATCCATGGGGTCTTTCAAGACACCCATGTCTTCAAATGGAAGGAAGTATTTTTTTGAGGCTTTGGCTATAGCGACATCCAGTTTCGGTGCTTTCTCCCAAAAGGAGCATACGGGGTCCTCAAACGGGTACCTTCGTTTAGGGGAAAGGAAGCCCTTCCTCTCAGGTCTTTTCCACTCTTTCATAATCAGCGAATGAACATGTTCATTGAGTGGAAAAGATCTCCTTTTTTGCTGTTCTAGGCCACTAAACATGTCTTGTATGGATTTTTTGGGACGGGGATCTGTTAGACCCATGGTAGACCTGACTGCCTTGATAAGGCTGTTTCCTCAACGGGAAAACAGCTCCGACCTCCTCTAACTGTAGACGAGGAAGAGGAGGAGGAAGAGGTGGAAGTGTCCGAATCCCCGTCATCCTCAGAACTACTAGATGTGGACTCGGGGGGGGGGGGGGGGGCCATATGTTTTTAGTTTTCTTTAATCTTTTGCCCTGAAAAGATTTAATAGTGTTTTCAACTTGCGACTTAATTAGGTCTCTAAGATCAGAGGCAAATCTCGGGGTTCCCTCGCATATGGTCTGCTCAATGCAGGAGCTGCAGAGTCTCTTTTCCCAAGTAGTGGGCAAGGCCTCAGTGCATAATGCACAAGTCCTATTTTTTGTTTTTCCTGTACTCTTTTTCCCTACGGGAGACAAAAGAGAGAGAGCAAGGGCCCCTAGTTACAAAGTGGACTTTCACGAAGTTCACTTACCAACCAGACGGAAGAGCAGGTACCGGTTCAGGATGTGGAGCCATCTTTGTAGCCAAAGTCCTCCTGGAAGATGCCGAGGTGGAGTCCTTGCTACGCTGCGACGATCTGCCAGAGCGCCCGCTTCCACTCCGGTCCTGGCCTTCCGGTCCCTTTTTCCATTGGGTTGGCAGTGGTGGTGGTGACTGAGGATGTAGCTGCTGCTCCTCAGGTAGGTCCTGGTCACTCATTGTTAGTTTTTTTTTTTTTTTTTTTTCTTCACACAGCGTGCCAGAGCCCAGAAGAGCAAATACTGGCGTCCTCTGCTGTGTTTTAAGTGCCTGTAGTGACCTGGCCCCGCCTTGCTCCCCCGCACCTGTGGGGGAAAGCGCTCACCTGCACAGACTGGTTACCCAGTCATGCATTGCAGCGACGCGTCATCCGGGGGAAATTGCGCAGTGAACCCGGAAGCTTAAATGCATGTTGCCGGGCAGCGTGCGTTCTCACCTCTGCAACCAGGGGGGTCTAGCACAGTCCTGGCGGCCTCCTCTTCATCCAGACCCCCCTCCGCAGACCCCAAAGGCCCACTGACCTCAGCAGTGGCGCTTCAGGACACCGCACCAGCCGAGGCAGGGGGACCCCCGCTGCCTGGATCGGACTGGCCGGGCCTGGCATCCCACGACGTCCATCTTCTGGCACCCCGCAGGTATGCCTCCTCCGGACTGTAGGGTCCCGTCAAGGACAGGAAACCAACTGATGCGGGAGAGAGGAACCGCCCTTTTATCTGTAGGTTTCCTGTCCTTGAAGGGCGGATCCCCTCTCTCTCCGTGGTGCCATCATGGGTGAAGGAGAAATACATTTTGCCTGACAAAGGGAATGTCACCAGGTTTATTGCCACCTGATCTGAGCACAGCACAACGTGGGGACAAAGATCCACAATTCCAGCGACATGTTGCTTTCTGGGCTGACTGCTGTAGTTTTGATAAGTGATCCTCCACCAGCAGGAGACTGCCACCAGAGGACTAGTAAAGCTGCTGCCATGTAGTCCAACCCTGTCCCCACAACTGATGAATAGCTCTGTACAGTGTGCATTGGTAGCTTTCTGCCTATCAGTGGTGTGGGTGGGGTTATACAGAGCCCAGCATTCAGAGAATTTGTAGATCTGCAGCAGACACATTTACTCTGAACTGCACCAAGCGATCCATCACTGTAATCAGGGTCTCTGCCCCTAAATCACCCTGCTCTCAGATGGGGCAGCAAAATCCTGGTGACAAATTCACTAACCCCATCCAGCTTCAGGTGCAAGTATTAGAATTGATTCTGATGCTCAAAATTAAATGTAAAGGCCAGTGGCTAATGGCAGGCAATAGGTACAGCAAAGTGTGGAAAAGTTACCTGCAGGATTGTAGGGAACAAACTTCTCAATGTCGGGGTACTGCAGCTCATCTGTCTTATCAGAAGTGCCAGAAACCTAGTGGGGAACAGGAACCAGGTCACAAGCTTCATTTATCCAGGGTTTACCATTAGGTTCTCCATATATGATCTAAAATGGAGTCAGCCAAGTCCTTGTGGCATAGCTGTGGCCTGGCCATACACTGTTTGGCTAGCAGCCATCTCTCCCAACATACAGATGAGCTCTCATGTGTTCTGTGGGGAGGAGGGTAATCTGCTGCCTCTAAGCAATTTGTGCCTAGAGAACAAGGAGCGGGTATTTGAAATGAACATTTGTTAGGTGAGGAGACCCCCATACACATTACACAGCTAGATTAGCCAGATATTAGCCCACTTTAATCCAACAGAAAACAATGGGACTTGTAATTGTGGCGCCCCTGAGGGTTCAGTCGCCACAGAGGTACTGCACCTCACCCAGAGGTGTGGTGTCCCCTTCTCTCAGGTAAGGAGGTAGTGCTGCAGAGAACCCCAACACCCGCATTCAACACCACACTGCTCCAGGCCGGCTGGAGGAACAACATGCATGAGCACAACTGCTGAGCCCTGTCCCTGGCTGGAGTAGGAGGAACCCAGAGGTAGGGGGAACCAGTAGTGGGTGTGGGTGGAGGAAATAGTTTAAGGGAGCACTATAGTAGTAGGTATATAAAGGGGAGCCATTTTAGGGTGGCAGGAGAGTTCGGTAGAGGAGTCAGTGGAGAACAGTCAGGGAGCAGAGTCTCTTTAGGTGCTCTGCTCCTCAAGCAGGGCCCGGTGCTAGAGGCTCAGGAGGGGAGCAGAGGAGTAGGCTCCGATCTAAGGAAGGGGTCCTAGGGGGTACGGGCGAGTGCAGGACAGCACCCGTACGCCCTGCATCTGTCAGAAGACAGAGGGATCGTAGGCCGCAGGAAGGGGACCGGCCCCTGGTCCAGCCGTGTAACTCCAGGTCTCGGCTGGGAAAACCGGAGCTTCTGGCTTGTATAGTAAGTTGCCGAAGCATCATTCTAATCCTCGTGAGGGTCAAGCAGGTCCAGGAACTCCAACGTACAGGAGGGGCTTCAGAGCACCCGAACGGGATTGAGAGTGGGAAAGAGCAGGGCAGGAGTGAGAAAGCTAGACCGTCTTCACGCTGGGTCTAGGAACACAAGAAAGAGGGGTTGTCAGGTGCTCCTAATCTACCTGAGGAAGTGCTGAACCTCTGCCTGGTGAACGCAGTGCGACGTGGGAGGCCGACAACTGTACAGTGCACCAATGGAACTGTCATAAGAACTGTGAGTAAAGACTCGGATGACTGCACCGCACTGCCTCCGTCCATTCTTTATCTGCGCCATCTTTCCCTCCCTGCACTACAACGCCCAGCGCAACTTTCACCGCCCTGGAGCAAGCTCTATCTGTGGAGAGCCACACCATCCCTGCTGCCTTAACACCAGCTCCAGAGGACTGCTCCACAGCGGCGGCTCCCTTTGGCCGCATTTCACAGGTGGCGTCACAAACACTTTCCCCAGATCCCCCAATATCTTCCCCTTTTAACTGACTGCCCTGGGTCACAGACCAGGCCAGCCACGGTGATATCCCCTATACCGGCATCCATAGGCCCGGCTGCCGAGTACCCCACGGCCCAGGGGGCGCATCATAATAGTAGAAAATGCCATGTGATCTTCTTGCCGATGTTTCCTATGGCATTTTAGGATTATGTAGCTACAAAGCCGCACTTAGAATATTGTGCACAGTTCTGGGCTCCGGTGCTCAGGAAAGACATATTGGAGCTAGAGAGGGTACAAAGGAGGGCGACTAAGGTAAAGGGAATGGAGGGACTAGAATACCCAGAGAGGTTGTCAAAATTAGGCCTATTTACATTGGAAAAGAGAAGGCTTAGGGGAGACCTCATAAACATGTATAAATACATCAGGGGGCTGTACAGAGATCTCTCCCATGACCTGTTTATACCAAGGATGGTGACAAAGACGAGGGGGCACACTATGCGTCTGGAGGAAAGGAGGTTCCTGCACCAGCATAGAAGGGGATTCTTTACGGTCAGAGCCGTGAGACTCTGGAACTCTCTGGGAGAGGAAGTGGTGATGTCCAACTCACTTAATGAGTTCAAGAGAGGCCTGGACGCCTTTCTTGAGAACAATAAAATTACATCTTATGCTTAGTGATAGTTAATTAATCCAGGGATTTAATCTAACTGCCAGATTGGTGTCGGGAAGTGAATTTTTCGTCAATGATGTAAATTGGCCTATACCGCATGGTATAGGAATAGCGGAATAGCTGCAGTGCACAAGAAATAGGCTGAACTGGATGGACGCTTGTCTTTTTTCGGCCTTATAAACTATGTAACTATGTAAAGTCTGTACATCAGTACAGGGCAGAACACAAGAGCGGTGTATGATCCGAGCTGCGGTAATACATTATACCTGTATAACAGCTGGCGCAGGCTTTGGCACTTTCCGGTCTCCTTTCAGAGGCTGCCCGTTCTTCTGGGTCATTACTTGCTTGTTGACATTTCCTAGAGCTTTTCTTGATGTTTTCCCACATGATACAGAACTGCGCACTTTGTCCTGGTGGCTTTTGACAAGTGACTTTCCTTTAGGGAAATCTAGATCATGTGAGGATGGTTCCTGAGCCAACCATGTGGAGCATCAATGGGCATGAAAGTGAAAGATTGCCAACACCAAAGCTGCAGAGGCAAAAGTCTTTAAAATACACAAGGAACAGAATTATGCCCACCTGGATGTCAGGTGTACTAGTAATCCCAGCACCCAACCCTCATGCCCAAAAGGACTACATCATTTCTGCACTAAAAGTATTTCACGTGTCAAAACCCCACTGAAGTGGCACTTTAACCCCTTACCAACATGATTTGCAGTTACATCATATGCCAGCTCTGACTTCTTGCCTGGAAGATGATGCCTGTGATATTTAGCCATCATCTGCCTTTAATAGCCACATGTAGAGCAGAGCTCCACCTGTTAGAGATGGACAGCAGCATTAACAGCGAACTGAGAAGGGAGTCATGCCATGTGCCCATCTGTGCCCCTGTAACACGATCGTGGGATGCCATCACTGCCAGGAAGGAGTCTGCTGAAAAGACCCATGCCTGTCATGACAGATCTGTGAATGCTGGCTATATACTGCAGTATTGCTGTACATAACACAAGAAACCAGATGATTGCATGTTCAAGTCCCCTAAGGCTATGTGCCCACGATGCAGAAATGCTCCGGATTTTTCCTGAGCGTTTCTGCATCTCCCCTGGAAGACAAAACGCATGCGGATTGTACATGCGGATAGTACATGCGTTTTTCCTGCCAGGGACATGCGGATGTGAAGCGTTCTTCACATGCATTTCCACATGTGGGTTTTCAAGCGCTTTCCAAGCGATTTTAGCATCACTTAGAAAGTGCTTGTCAACTTCGTCACCGGCATGGATTTATATAGTGTGACCCGAGAGAATGTCAAAAAATAAATCTATACTTACCATCCGATGGCCCCCGGAGTCTTGCTTCACTCAGTGCTGACTGCCGGCAGTTCGCGGTACACTGCGCTGAAGCACCTGCCGACGTCAGCGTTGTGTGACCCGTCACAAGAATATGACGTCAGCGCAGGTCCTTCAGTCCATCGCGATTTGCCGGCATGAGAGGAGGAGCGCAATGGGGGCTGCCAGAAGGTAAGTATCATATTTATTTTTTATTTTATTCTTTTTTTCACAGTTTCTATGGTACCTGGGTCCGGAGGAGAGTCTCCTCTCCTCTACACCTGGGTACCATCCGCACATTGGAACACGTGGATTGCGCATCTACATATACAGTGATGCGTAGTCCATGCGTTCTAATGCAAGTCAATGGCAGCGAAAACGCAGCACTTCCGCAAAATAATTGGTAGTGCTGTTTTTTTTTCCCGCAATGATAATCCGCAGCTGAAATTTCCACAGCATGTGCACAGCACAAGCGGATTATCATTGGGGAAGATGGCAGGCCTTCTACCATGCGTTTTTAAGCGTTTCTGCAGCGTTTTTGCCGCTGCGGAAATGCTTAACCGCTTCCCGACCACCCACTGTACATAAACGTCCACGCTGCCTGGGCTCTGCGCAGCACGGACGTTTAAAAACGGTGGGTGGTCTCGCAGCGCTCTGGACCCCCAGGGTCCTTCAAGAGCGGTGCAGAGCGATATCTGTGACAGGGAACATCATCGGGACCTGATTGGATCAGGTCCCAGTGATGTTAACCCTTTGCTGTCTTCTATATGCCGCGATCTATAGTGATCGCGGCATATAGAAGACAGCAGGAGGAGAGGGGGTGATATACTTACCTCTCCGAAGACCCCTGATACCTTCCAGGACCTTGGGTTGCTATGGCAGCTGGAGGTCACATGACCGCCTCCAGCTCTGCCATATATGGTGTCCTGCCAGGGTCAGCCTGCAGCTGAAGCCTGGCAGGACACACTGACTGTGTGAAGATCTCATGTAATGTAATACATGTCTATTACATTACATGAGATCAGCATCAGAAAAATAAAAATTATTGTCCCATACAGGGACTAAGTAAAAATGTAAAAAAAAAAAAAATGTTTTGAAACTGTTAAAAAAAAAAAATAAATAAATAAATTAAAATAAATAAAATATTAAACCGATAAATCAGTATATTTATGCAAAAATAAAAAAAGTACACATATTTGGTATCGCCGCGTCCGAAACAACCTGAGCTATAAAACTGTCACACTAACAACTTCTGTGCACACCGTAATAAAAATAAATAAACGGAGCAAAAAACTATGCTTTTTCCTCATATCGCCAAACAAAAAGTGGAAAAAAATGCGATCAAAAAGCAAAATGGAAATAAAAATGGCACCGCTGAAAAAGTCATCTTGTTCCGCAAAAAAAAAGCTGCCATACAGCTCCATCAGCCGAAAAATAAAAAAGTCATAGCGCTCAGAATAAAGCAATGCAAAAAAAATATTTTTTCTATAAAATTGTCTTATTCTATAAAAGCACCAAAACATAAAAAATATACAGTAAGTGTAGTATCGCTGTAAACGTACTGACCCGAAGAATAACGCTGCCTGATCACTTTTACCACACGCAGAACGGCATAAAAAAAACCTCAAAAAACAATTCCTGAATTGTTGGTTTTTGTTAATTTTACCTCCCAAAAAACGGAATAGAAAGCGATCAAAAAAATGTCACGTACCCAAAAATGGTACCAATAAAAATGTCAACTCGGCCCGCAAAAAACAAGCCGTCACATGACTGTCGGCCGAAATATGGAAAAATTATAGCTCTCAAAATATGGTGATGCAAAAACTAGATTTTGCAAAAAAAAAGCATCTTCGTGTGTGACAGCTGTCAATCATAAAAACCCGATATGAATCTGGTATCTCTGTAATCGCACCGACCTGAAGAATAAAGTAATCTCATCACTTATACCGCACGAGGAACGGCGTAAAAAAATAAATAAAACCAATTCTTCACCTGCTACTGATTTGTTTATTATGTCTCCCAAAGATCGCAGTAAGGCTCTGCCCACATTTATCCTGCGTTCTGCGCTGAGCACTTACACCAGAGTTTCCGTGTAAATCTCTGAAATACGTGATTCAGACGGAACCCATGACGGAAGATTCCCTGTAACGAGGCAGATATAGGCCACTGTGGATGCCGTCTGGCCTGGGATCCCACAGTGTCAGTTTTTTTAGGCGTGCATAAAAGTGCGGTTGGCCACAGTTTTGTGTACTAATGAAAAAAAGGACACCGCTAAACAGAGGCCAGACGGAGTCCAGAGTAACTCTGCTGCCTCATTATAGTGAATGGATCCTGCAGGGGGTTCATCTGAATTACATCACTTGGAAATTTAGATGGAAACCCCGATGTAAGTGCTCAGCCTAGAGCGCCGGATAAATGTTACGTAAAATGTTCCCAATAAAAGCTTCAACTCAGTCCTCAAAAAAAGCTAGTCCCCACTCAGGTCCGTCATCTGTTAAAAATATAAGGGACTTCCAAGTTACTGGTAGCAGAAAGGCTCTGGAAAAGCGAAATGGCCCTTGCCCCCCAAAAGAAATTCAGAAAATGTTGTGCTCCCAAATCCAAATGCCTATTCTACAATAATTTGTTCTCCAATTGTCAAATAGCACTCCGTCCCCCCAGATCTCGCCGTATGGCTGAGCGGTACAATACAGCCACATATGGGGTATTGACACTTTTAGAAGAAATTGTGTGACACATTTCGGCACCATTTTTACCCATTGCCCTGTGTGAAAATGTAAAATCTGAGGGTAAAACATTTTTTTTGTGGTAAAAATATAATTATGCTTTTTTCACTGCCCAATGGTATAAATTTAAAAATTGAAAAATACTCACTACTTCCCTAGATGAATTCCTTGAGAGGTGTAGTTTACAAAATGGGGTCACTTGTGGGGGTTTCTGCTGTTTCGGCATGTCAGCGACTCTTCAAATGTGACATGGTGTCTGCTGCCTATCCCAGCCAACATAGCGCTTCTTTCTCTTCTGAACCCTGCCGTACACCAAAGCAGTGGTTTTCCCCCACATATGGGGTATCAGCGTACTCAGGAGAAATTGCACAACAAATTTCATGGTGCAATTTATCCTGTTACCCTTATGATCATACAAAATTAGGGAATGAAAAACATTTTTTGTGGGAAAATGTGAAAATTTTATTTTTATGGCTCAATATTATAAACTTCTGTGAAGCACTTGGGGGTGCAAGGTGCTCACCACACATCTAGATAAGTTCCCTAAGGGGTCTAGTTTCCAAAATGGTGTCACTTGTGGGGGGTTTCAACTGTTTAGGCACATTAGGGGCCCCCCAAATGCAACATGGCGTCCGTTAATTATTCAAACAAATTTTACATTCAAAAATTCAAATGGCGCTTCTTCCCTTTCGAACCCTGCCGTGCGCCCAAACAGTGGTTTGCCTCCACAAATGGGGTATCAGCGCGCTCAAGAGAAATTGCACAAAAAATTTTGGGGTCCATTTTTTCCGGTCACCCCTGTAAAAATAAAAAAAAATTGGGTCTAAAGTAACATTTTTGTGAAAAAAGTTAAATGTTCATTTTTTTCTTCCACATTCCAAAAATTCCTGTGAAGCACCTGAAGGTTTAATAAAGTTCTTGAATGTGGTTTTGAGCACCTTGAGGGGTGCAGTGTTTAGAATGGTGTCACTTTTGGGTATTTTCTGTCATAAAGACCCCTGAAAGTGACTTCAAATATGATGTGGTCCCTAAAAAAATGTTTTTGTTAATTTTGTTGGAAAAATGAGAAATCGCTGTTCAACTTTTAACCCTTATAGCTCCCTAACAAAAAAAAATTTTGGTTCCAAAATGGTGCTGATGTAAAGTAGACATGTGGGAAATGTTATTTATTAACTATTTTGTGTGACATATCTCTGATTTAAGGGCATAAAAATTCAAAGTTTGAAAATTGCAAAATTTGGGCCAAATTTCCGATTTTTTCACAAATAAACTTAAGTGATATCGAAGAAATTTTACCACTATCATAAAGTACAATATGTCACGAAAAAAGAATCTCAGAATCAGGGGAATCCGTTGAAGCGTTCCAGAGTAATTACTTCATAAACTGACAGTGGTCAGAATTGTAAAAATTGGCCCGGTCACGAAAGCAAAAACAGGCTCTGGTGCGAAGTGGTTAAACAACTAATCGTGGGCACACAGCCTAAGGGGACAAAAAGGAAAAAGTTTAATCTCTACATTCAAATCACTCCTGCCCCTCTATGACCCATTTTAAAATAAAACATATGGGCGCTACTTCTGTAAAAGTCCAATCAAAATATAAAAATAATTAACCTGATCAGTGAACGGCATAAAAACAAAAACCCTCATATGGCTGTATGGACAGAAAAATAAAGCTACTGCTCTTAGAAGAATAAGAAAAATGCAGAGACGGGAAATAACATGGTCAGGAAGGGGTTAAATTCTGCCACTTCTATAGAAAATTGAACCCATTTTGCTGACTGCCTTCAATGGCAGCCAAATAAGGCAGAGGGTTAGAGGAATACCGACCTTATATTGTAGACTTCTAGGATGCTTAAAAAGTGGACATTCCCTTTAAGCTACATTGTGCAGACAAAGCCATGGCAGTGTAGAAGGCCGACAAGATCTCAGTGGAAAGGCTGCAGGTTTGCGTCTGCATTAGGCAAGTTATAGAGGTAGAAGTGTTGGGACCTTGTTGCTGTGCAGGTAGAATCTGGAGCCTCGGCACCGTCCTGCGGAGCCCATACTACAGGGAGGAGGAGCAGCGCCATGTGTAGTAATCTGAGCAGGATAGTCAGTGTTCAGCCAGCACTGATGGAGACTGACACCCCAACTCATTACCCAATACATGACCGGCTTAAAGAACCTCTCCCATCAGAGCTTATCCTCTTACTATATTGTAATCAGATTATACAGCACGGCACTTACAGCTGCTCATTATACCTTTCTACTGGGCTAATTATTCTCTTTTCTCTGCTCTATGTAGAATTAGCTGGGTCCCCTCCTGACCCAGCCGCTCTCATCCCCCTGCCAGGGACTTTTGCAGTGACTTATGACTCCTACAAGGAAAACTGACCTCCTGTTTCTACATACAGCTTATAAATATTAGCAAAAATGTCCAATCACATTGTAAATATAACGACATCCAAAAATGTGTGTGTCCAATAGACATTCCACACGGACAGTGTAGAGCAGGGGTCTCACTCGGCTGGGTATATGGGCCGCATATGGAAAAAAATAGATTTTGGGGGGCCGCATTCTTTGCAGGTCAAAGTGACATTTTTAGTGATGCCATTTTTTTTGTATACACCGTCTGAACATTTTTGCTGTGTTTATTTTTTTATAGCTTGGGTCGTTACGGATGTGGCGATAATAAATATGCACTTTTTGTGTTTACTTTAGTTTATATATAAAGCAGCATTTTTAGTGGCAAAATATTTTTTCTTGCTTTATTTTTACAATTTTGTTTCCCTCTTTTGGCCACATAGAGTAATATAGTTTCAGAATTAGCACCATATATAGTAATTCTGTCAAACATCTAGTAATGGGCCCCATCCTGGTGGTCCCCACCTTGCAGTAATGTGCCCCATCCTGGAGGTCCCCACCTTGCAGTAATGTGCCCCATCCTGGTGGTCCCCACCTTGCAGTAATGTGCCCCATCCTGGTGGTCCCCACCTTGCAGTAATGTGCCCCATCCTGGTGGTCCCCACCTTGCAGTAATGTGCCCCATCCTGGTGGTCCCCACCTTGCAGTAATGTGCCCCATCCTGGTGGTCCCCATCTTGTAGTAATATGCTCCAATTTTGGTGGTCCCCTTCTTGTAGTAATATGCTCCATCCTGGTGGTCCCCATCTTGCAGCAATGGGCCCCATCCAGGTCCCCTTCTGGTAGAATTGTCCTCTGCGATTAAGAAAAAAAAATAAAAAAAAGATTCCTCTCACCTGTCCTCCATTCCCTCTGCGTCCTTTGTGCACATGTGGCCCGCGGGCACAGACCCTTTGACGATCCGACCTGGTCCAGGAGGAGCAGCTGACAGCAGCGTTGCATCGACGCGCACATACCAGCTCTCTGCACAGCATTTCCAATGCCAGCCGCCAGCCAATCAGAGGCCAGCAGCTGACATCTGCGCATGGTAGTGACGTCAAGAGGTCTCTGCCTGCGGGCCGAATAAAGGAGCCTCAGGGGCCTCATGCAGCCCTCTGGCCACGTGTTTGAGACCTCTGGTGTAGACGGTTATGTAAAAGAATGGGAAGCCACTAGGTGGCAGCACAACGTCACATAACAGGATTTTTTATCCAGATGGCTGTGAATCTACTAGTCATTAGGTTACCTGACTCAAGTAATCATTCATAGATCTCCACAGCCAAATGTAGATGTATTGAAGTACAACAGTGAGAGCAGAACCAGTTCGGCTTGTATTTTACCAGTGAGATTCAAAGACACAATTTAAACTTCCTTGACATTACAATAATAAATACCAACCAAGGCCGGTTACCACAACACTGAAAACTGACAGCCACAAGTGGGTTACTATCCTGGCAGAGCTACCATCCGGCTCCCCTACATAGAGGAATACCGAAAAGCCAATATATACGCCTAAGGAGAAATTGGTCAACGGTGAATGAGTACATGATAAAATCGAGGGAATTACAAAAACGCTTCCTACAAAAGGGATATCCTAAAAAAGTGCTAGGCCAACGCCCTTACAAGAGACAGAAATTCTCTATTGACCCCTAAAGCACGAGAACAAGATAATGAGATCCATCTAATAGGAACCTACGACGACCGAAATCAGGGGGTGATGAACATACTCTATGATCTTTGGGCAATTTTGAGATCAGATAAAGATCTGCAAGATGTGGTCCCTGAGAGCCCCAGGGTCACATACAGGAGAGGCAGGAACCTTAGAGACCACCTTGTGCGCAGCCACTTTGTGGAGGACAACACGGGCAAAACAACGTGGCTGAGCAGTGACACCACGGGGACTTATAGATGTGGTGGCTGCAAAGCCTGCAAATACATCTGGAAAAGCAAGAAATGTATCAGTGCCACAACCAAACTAGAAGACCAAAATCACGAATTCACAAACTGCAAGACGCAAGGAGTAATCTATATGGCAACTCGCCAATGTCCGATGAACTACATCAGCAAAACCAAAAGAGTTCCGGAGACGGATATTGCACCATATCGGTTATGTCAGACGTAGGGAGGACACAACTCTCTCAAGACACATGCTTGAGAAACACACCTTGGACCCGTTTTCTTTATACTTTCAAGCCATCGAAGTAGTACGCCCCCCCGAGAGGAGGTAATTGGGACCAACTGCTGCTTCAGAAAGAAAGTAGATGGATCCATAGAATGAAATCCTATAACCCACACTACATAAATGAAACATTGTCCTTCTCATGTTTCATTGACACATAATAACATTTTCACCCCCAATGAAACCTCTTGAACCTCGCTAGACCTAAAACCTCTCTAAAATATAATATGTAGAATCCAGTCCATGTTCTTCATAATGGATATTGGTCCACATAACTATCAAATCAGCGCCATATAGGACCAAAACTATTAAAGTTATTATACTTTAAAATCACAAAATGACCTCTTGAACAAATTGAACTTTGATAACAATTGGACAAATTTCATCAGAATTTCTTCCTTTGTTTTTAGATTATAAAATACTCATCTGAAGACTTAATAATACAGATACATCGATACAATCAGACACACTGATACAATCAGAATAAAAGTCATCCCAATGTCTATTATGGACATATTGATACGATCAAATGAAATGAACTTTGAGGAAAGAGACGTCCGCAAGCGTTTGCTGGTGCGGAAGCAGTGACATAGCCAGATGGCATTTGTCACGATGAAAGGAAGTTCTGCATCGATGTAAGTGTAGGTGGGACGAGGTAGCACATGAAACAGGCAGATCTGTCTGTAAACAAAACAAATGACAAACTCCGAACAAACACTATTAACAACTCATATCGCAACAAACTCGTAGAGACGACATTATAAGATGCAATGCAATATACCAGTCTCCTTCCCTAGATATAAAAGACATATTAATACTGTGAGATCGCAGTGCAGCCAAGACATCTCTGTGAGAAAAAGATCCTACTGGAAGAATGAGACGAGTCCCTGCATGATTATATGATCGCAACATAATACGCCTGCAACGCACCCGAGTCACTCGATTGGATGACAGAAGGGGGGGCGCACAAGAGGTGGCACCAACTTTCCTATAAAGTCACGCTGGTTTAGCCGCCAGACGCTGCTGGCAACCCTGCCGATAAGTTTATTACAAAACCATCGTACTATCAAACCAAAAAAGATCATAGACTGTGAGCCCCTGATGACCATGAGAGTCTCATATAAGAATGATGAAACGTGTAGGGCTGAGCATTTCTATAGAAAGTACTACAAGAGATGATTAGCCAGGCTACCTCAATATAAAGCTCCTAGATCAGGAGAAACAAGCACCGCACCGGTATATGACGGCAGCACTATAAAGCCGTTCTGAAGAGAATAGCACAGGACATGGTAAAATGAAGATTATTAATGCCATTATCAGACTGCAGACTCACAATGAGGAGAAATGAGATGGCATGATTTCTAATAGCCAGAGGCTAAATTGAAAAGGGAGTTATAAATATAAATAAAGAGATACCCCTAGGAATTGTGACTAATCCCTGGCCTCCCAACAAGACCATATATATAAATGGTTAGCCGGTGAGATAAATTAAAACCATACACAATAGTCCTATGTTTAGGATAATTTTAGGAAATTTGTCACGGATTTTGGACACTTAAAAAAAAATCCTTTTTAAAATATTGAATAAAGGTTATTTTTTATATTTTACTCCCATTGGATTTGACTGAAATACTGCAGAATTATCTTGGAGCATATTTATACTATATAAAACAGTGAGGGGTCAATATTGGTTTAGTAGTTTCCATATTACTCTGGATAGGCTTCTCAGTGTCTGCGGCATGGCAGGCTGGATGGCAGCGTTCTGCTACGATCCAGCCTGCCATCTCAATGTAGCAGAGCTGGAGCCGTCGTGGGAACCATGGAAAGGTAAAGATGAGGTTTGTTAATTATTTTACTTCTATTGCAGGAGACATTGGCTTCAGCTGGAATGGGCGTGATGGTAAGTATGGTTTAATTTAGGATATTAAAGTATTGTGTGCTTATTTCAATTAAAGGATTTTATTCTGGGTGTTGGTGTTTTATTCACTTTCACTATGGGGTTAGTAATGGGCACGTCTTATAGACACCTCCTCATTACTAACCTGGGCTTGATGTCAGCTGGCATTATAAGCTGACATCAACCCCAGCCCTATTACTCCAGTGCCACCGCTACAGGGCAGTGGGAGAGCGAGGCTAAGTGCCAGAATTGGCGTATCCTATGGATGTGTCATTTCTCGGGCGGCTGACGGCTGGTGTTTCTAGCCTGTGAGGCGGACAATATTCATGGCACCCTTCCTGGGCTATTAATATCAGCCCCCAGCTGTCTGCCTAGCCTTTGCTAGCTATTAAAATAGGGGGAACCCACGTCATTTTTTTTTGGGTCCCCCATTTTAAGATGGCGGATACACAGGTGCAAAATACTGATGAAACAATCACTCACAACCTACAATTTCATGGAGGGGGTGACTGCCTAGTATTAGAATTGCACAAAGATAGGCTTGTATAGGGTGCTGTTCACACTAGGGTAGTGCACAGTATCCGGCCCTGGGCACGGAGCGGGTCTGGGCCATGGCTGCACCCTATCGACAACATAGGACCCGGCTCCGAGTCCCCCATCCCCCAGGGTAGGGCTTCCAGCGTCACACATCTGCTATCTTTATGTGGGCCTGCTGCATCCTAGTAGTGCATTTGGCTTTGAAGATCAGGCCAGGTAAACACTGCTGCCCTTTCCTTACCCCCAGCATAGTGAGCGGGGGTGAGGAGCAAGGGGGAATGTGTGTGTGGAAATATAAGGAACAGGGGGGTAATGTGTCAGGAGACAGAGTAGGGGGGAGAAAAGTTTGTGCGGGCACATAATAGAGACTGGGTAATGTGGAGAAAGGGTTAACATGAAGAGACAGAACATGTACTGATGGTGGTTCTGGTGATGTTGTACTGTACTGATGAGGGTTGTGATGCTGTATTTCTGCATACTGCTGGTAGTTCTATTGATGTATTTTTGTGCAGCTATTGGTTCTGATCCTGTACACATGGAACAGTCCATAACTTGTAAGATTACATGATACATGGCCATGTTAATAAAGTGTTGTGCTGTCTGAGAAGAGTTACTGTTTTTATTTGTTTTAGGAAAATTAAAGGGTTAGATCAAGTTTGTGATGAAAGTCTGCAATCACTGACAGCATACCTCTGAATTTTCACCGTGTGCATGTGCACTGCATGCGGTCAGGATTCTCTGGTGCTAGTGGTGAGAGCAGGAAGTCTTGAAACCACAATTATGCGAATTGCATACACATGATCACATGCTGACTAGACATGCGTGGCCTCATTCTATACAAATTACTTGAGTGAGGCTGGTCACGTTTAGTTGGAATGTGGCCAGAAGTATGAAAATCTCATACTTGCACGCACATGACCTTTCAGGATTCTCCTGTACTGGAGGAAAGGTGAAAGTGTGCAGTGCATGCGCTGCGAGTATTCAGAAGTCTGCAGTCACCTAGAGTTCTTCCGACTTTAATCACAAACCTGGACAACCCTTTTAATTATACAATTAAGTACTGTAGCATGCCCAATCCTAAGAGCGTGTAATATACTCAATGTCAGGATTCAGCTCTGCTAGCTGGGTCCAGCAGACACCACATGACCACTCGTATGTGATTTTCATACTTACGGTTATGTGACAACTAGCCTTTAATCCTGCTTCTCTTTATGAAATAGGAGCTGTAGTTTTTGACTGAAATTGAGAGAATTAGGAAGAGTAGCTAGTCACGTGACTGTCAAAAAGCAAATCGTATATGAGCGGTCACATGACTACTATTCAAACTGCATGAGCGGTGTGTGTGGGGGGCGCCAAACTGAATTCCTGCTCCGGGTGCCGGAAAACAGATCTGCCTCTGTGCTAAGCTTGCAGATATGGTCAGAAGGTTCTGTAAGACATTGCTCTATAGATCAGATATTCTTCCAGAAAAAAACCGCCTGGAAGCCTCCTTGTCAGATTTATGCTTAAGAACTAATTATATTTTACTTTAAATATTTCTAATAAAGAAAATAATCAATACAGTAATTATAATCCATAATATTCCAATATGTTCTATTACTTGTGATACGTCTGATATAGTCTAGCTTTATTAAATCATGTTTTGTTTCTGTAAAGGAAATCGAGGCTGAGCCTGCAGATATTGTTAGAAAGTTCTGTACCATGTTATTCTATAGATAAAATGTACTCACAGAAACCAGGCGTCTGGAGGTCTCCTGCAACAGACTTATCCTTGAGAACTAAGAATTGTAATGTTTAATCTGAACATGCATGGAAACTTTGTTACTGTGAGCCAGAACTTTGGTTTAGATACTGCACTCTTCTGTAACAGAGTAGGTCCCTCTCTCATTCATAGGGGTCCTGTATACACAATTTATGTCTCATCTCCATCTCTGAACTGTAACTATTATTCAAAATACATTTTTCTCTCATTCTGATCACCTGTGAATATGGATGTTTTGCTTGGAATACAGATTTCCATGTCATTTCATTATATTGTCTGGGCGTGCGTGGAAACTCCATGCAGGAGAGAAATTTACATTTAAATATTTCATCCTTTTGCAAGAAGGCCGACCCACTCCTCATTCATAGAGGTTTCTGTATAAGTGTTTTTATATCTTAGCCTTAGCTATACCTTTTTTAATTGTAAGTTTATTCTAAATTAACCTCCATTTTATTCAATTACCTATGAAGACCTGGTTTGTCCAGAAGTCTGCACCGACTTCTGCTCTCAAGCTCATCCAGTGGCCAGTATCATTATGGTATGGCATCCAGCGGCCAGTATCGTTATGGTATGGCATCCAGCGGCCAGTATCGTTATGGTATGGCATCCAGCGGCCAGTATCATTATGGTATGGCATCCAGCGGCCAGTATCATTATGGTATGGCATCCAGCGGCCAGTATCATTATGGTATGGCATCCAGCGGCCAGTATCATTATGGTATGGCATCCAGCGGCCAGTATCATTATGGTATGGCATCCAGCGGCCAGTATCATTATGGTATGGCATCCAGTGGCCAGTATCATTATGGTATGGCATCCAGTGGCCAGTATCATTATGGTATGGCATCCAGTGGCCAGTATCATTATGGTATGGCATCCAGTGGCCAGTATCATTATGGTATGGCATCCAGTGGCCAGTATCATTATGGTATGGCATCCAGTGGCCAGTATCATTATGGTACGGCATCCAGTGGCCAGTATCATTATGGTACGGCATCCAGTGGCCAGTATCATTATGGTACGGCATCCAGTGGCCAGTATCATTATGGTATGGCATCCAGTAGCCAGTATCATTATTATACACACTATAAGCCTCCCAATTGGCATCAAGATAACAGAACAGTAGTGTTGCGCAGACGTGCTTGGATAAGGTGTCATCTGAGCATGCTCGGGTGCTAACAGATTATCTTTTGCGTGCTCTAATAATATGTTCACACCGCCGCGGCTCCACACAAACTGGCAAGCCCTGCATGTATTGCGGCGGTCTAACAGCCGTGAGACATGCAGCCACGGTGACGCAAACATTTTTCAAGCACGCCGAAGATACTCTTAGCACCCGAGAATACTCGGATAACGCCTTATCGGAGCACGTTAGCTTATCACTACAGAACAGATCTGAACAGTGCTCAGGATTCTCCTCACCTAGCACCCTGCCGAGAATAATAAATGCCTGTAGCCAATTTCCAAAAGTCCCTCCTACATTGCTCACCCTCCACCTCCCTATGCTTTTTCCCTGCTCCCACATTTCAGTGACGAAACACTCAAGTGGCAGTAAAGTAGATATAGCTGCAGTTTTCCTTTTCCAAATATTTTTAACTTCCATTTTTTAAATGAGGCCCTAATGGTCCTTGAAAGCATACACACACGCTCCCAAGTCAGACTTTGTTGCAGACGGACAAGCCTATTTTTGGTAACAGTCTCTGCTGCCACTGGCCAAGTCCCAACACATCCTTCCGCATCATCAACCCTAACAGACCATGCTGCTACAGGCCCCTCACACTGTGGTCCCAACTGCAACACCCGGTGGCCTAAAAGATGTACCCAGGTTACCGTACGTGAGGTGTGAAAGCGTGTAACTGGCATGTCTCACCGGAGGTCATCACCACAACCCACTAATCGTCCATCCTAACGGACTCTGGGCACTCTGAGGACCTGATGCAAAGTATCTTCTGGATTAACGACCTCTGATGAAGTCTGCAATAATGAAAAATAATAATAATAAAAAAGTAAACGCTGCATTGCACCGAATGACCAGCAGGTGGCAACGAAGTCACAACATTAACTAGCCCCCTATTGTAGAAAACCTAAACACCATCAGGAGGTGCTGAGGCTTCATGAGAACGCGCCACCCCCAAACTTAAAAGGCTTTTCCACTATTCAGACAACTTCTCAATCACTGTTTCCCCTGAGTAAAATAATAACTATTCTACTCTGTTCCATTCCAGCAGTGTCAGCACTGGCTCTCCCGGGGTCCGCGATCCCTGCGGCCAATCAGAGGTGTCTTCACTCTCTCGTACTTTGGAGGAATTGACCGCTGCAGCTGCTCTCCCACTTCCTCCAGATGTCAATGATGTCTGTAGGAGAGGAAAGTGAAGCCAGCGCTGAATGTCACGCCAAAGATGGCTGCCCTCCTATTATATAAATCTCACTAGAACTCCACCACCAGCCTATCACATTCCTAGTTCCACATCCAACCTCCATATCAAACCCTGTAATAAACCCTTCATTACCTGGTCTTGTCAGGACCTCAATAAACCCAGCCTTTTTGAGGCCTAGTTCTGTACGGCCATTAATAATGCACTGGTGTAAATAATGTGTGTGAGGTAAATTGTGTGGAAAACCGGATTGTAATCAAGCAATGATTTCTTCAATTGGACTGCAATGTCCTGAACCATACGACTTGTACCAGTCATGTGACTTATGCTGCCCCAGGACTACAGCCATATTGGCCAAAGCTGTGATATCGCAGAGGCACATACCAGCATGTGGAAGCATGGCGACATAGCGATGACATCACAATGGCAGGTGACGGAATGTGGAATCTATGACAGCGATGACATCACAATGGCAGGTGCCGGAATGTGGAATCTATGACAACGATGACATCACAATGGCAGGTGCCGGAATGTGGAATCTATGACATAGCGATGACATCACAATGGCAGGCGCCTATATACACACGGGAGACACACGGGAGCTCACAAACCACAAGGAAGGCAAGAAGAATCGATTGGAGAATAGGGACAGGAGAAAGCCAAGAAGAACAGAATAACCCGCTTCTTAGCCTTCACTGAGCCATGACGAGACTGAGCGGATGGAAGCGGAGGAGGAGACCCAGGACCCCGTCACATCCACCTGACTGATGAGAAAGGGGAGAAATTATGTAGATTATGTAGCAGCATTACAACTATTCTCGTTACCCATAGCAACCAGTCAGAGCTCAGCTTTTATTAAAGGGGTATTCCCATCTCCAAAATCCTCTACCAATATGTAGTAGGTGTAATAATAATAATATTAGATATCCATGCTTACAACCACCAGTTATCTAGTTGCTAGTGGTCGTAACCATGGATACCTAAGGTCCTGCAATGCCTGCACATGAGGGAAGAGACAGCGAAGCAGAAAAACTATTCTACATTTCTAATTGAGGTTTTTTCTAATATTATTATTACACCTACTACATATTGGGATAGGATCTTGGAGATGGGAATACCCTTTTAATCTCTGATTGCTATGGGTAACTAGGAGAGTTTGTTGCTCAGCTTTGATAAGGGATGACAGATTTTACTAGACTAAGTGGATATCATTGGTGCAACCAGTGCAGCTGCACAGGGGGCTAATAGGTTAGGGGGTCACTCACCTTCATTTTGTTAATTCTGTGTATTGCTGTAGCAGTGCTGTGCGCGTATATTGATGCTGTGGGGCAGGGGCGTACATAGAAATCATCGGGGCCCATAGCAGAAGTTTGAGTTGAGGTCTCTCCCTTCAAAAGAAATGAATAAAAAAATTATATTTGTCAGTGTCACAACTTTCCAGCCTTTACATAGTAATTTTCCCCCTGCTGAAGTCCTAGATTCCCCTCTCATTGCCACCATAACGTATGATGCCAACAAAAGTGCCCCCCAAACACAGTATGATACCCCCCATGGTGAATTCCTCTACCTTAGCCTCCACATGTACAGTAGGGTCATCAAACTATGCCCCCCCTCAACTCCCAAGGCAAAGTAAGGTGACCACAACACAGCAATCCCCCAACTGTGACCCCCACACAGCCCTCCATGTAGAGTAATGGGCCTACATACAGTGTAATGGCCCCACACTGTATAATAGTCTGCACTAGCTCTCCAAACAGTATGATGGACACCACACACCACATAGGTCAGAGTAATATTCAGCTCACCCTTGAAGGATTCCCAGTGGGTTCCATATAACGAAGCACAGGATCCAGTCTCTGCCAGATGTAGAAGCAAGGTGCATCCAAATCCAGTACAAAAAAAGTCTTTATAAGAACGATTGAAACAATGGCATTGTTGTGACACACCATTTAGGTGTAGTTGGGGGTTTGGAAGGTGCACAAAATATGAGTCTAAGAACATGCAGAGTGTTTGAAACGCGTTCGGTGTTGCACATTTTCTACACCTTCCAAACCCCCAACTACAGCTAAATGGTGTCACAACAATCCATTTGTTTTTTTACTGGAGCTGGATATTCACTTCAATCCAAGCATGATGGACCCCACACAAACCTTAACACTGTATAATTGCTTGCATACTGTATAATGGCCCCACACAACCCTTCAAATATTATAATGGCCCCCCATAGTATAACACGCCACCATAATCCTCCATACAATAAAATACTCACTATAGTGCTCCACAGAGCATAATTCACTTCCCCATGGTCCTCCTCACAGAATAATACACTCCCCATGGTCCTCCACACAGTAATATGCACCCGCCCATAGGGTAAAACTCAACCCCCCCGCCCATAAGATAAAACTCAACCCCCCCCTCCATAGGGTGAAATACAACCCCCCCATAGGGTGAAACGCAAACCCCCGCCCATAGGGTAAAACACAACCCCACCCCCCATAGGGTAAAACGCAGCCCACAGTTTTCCAGTATTATGGGCACCACGTACTCACTGATTTTTTTTAAGAAAAATACAATACTCACCGCTCCTTGTTCCCCCACTGCTTCAGTCTCTGCAGCGCATATACTCACCTCAGCAGCTACACTATCTGACACAGCATGGAGTGCGATGAAGTGTCATCATCGTGCCCGCTGTGTCAGATGCAGGAGGGAGGGAGCATTAAATGCTGCCGTTCAGTCAATACCATGGTTAATCACTAACAGGGGCATTTAAGTGTCCTGGTAGCTACTTCACTCATGTACCTCTTCCCATCGCCCCATAGAAGTGATTGCCGAAGATTTACCATGGCAGTCAGGGGCCTTAAAGAAGGATTCAATCACTGCCATCTTAGTACTCCTATAAAGCTCGGCTTCACAAGAGAATGTCAATTAAACTACATGCATATACTGCAATAATACAAAATTACAAAATATAGTATAAGGGGTTAAATGATCACATAAGTCCACTAAGTTAACTTAAAAATAAAGTAAAAATTGAAAAAGTTTTGAAAAATATGAACGTTTAAATTATACTTCAACCGTTATGTTAAAATACCCCCCAAAACATAAAATGAAATGCTCTTCTTCACAAAAAAAACACAATCAAAAGCAATGACATTTAATGCAACCCAAAAAGGTATCAAAAACGGATCAATTCACTTGTATTGAGAGAGGCTGAACACATCCAGTCGGCACGTGATAGCGTGTATGCAAATTGCAATCTTGCGGCGCCAGTACTAGAGAAATTCTGTCCGCTCGCACACTGTGCACTTTAAGGAGCCACAAGTCTGACTGCAGATGGCGCCCCAAACCTGGGCAAACCTTTTAATATACCCCAAAATTGTATCAATAAAAGCTACGCAAAATCACACCCTCACAAAGGTCCATCAACAGAAAAAAAAATGTAAAAGGTCTCAGAATATGGTGACCCAAACCAATTTCTTTAGTGTTGTTACATAGTTGTTTAACCACCGTGGGAGATAAAACACCTTGAGTTTGGTATTGCGGTTATCTCAATGACCTGGAGAATTATATTATAATCTAAAAACAAATCCTTAAAAGACAATAGTGGAATTGCTTTTATCTCATTATTTCATCCCAACACAGATTTTGTTTCTCTCCACATTTCAGACATATGATAAATATATAGTTGTATAGTTTGTTTTTATCTTAGTGGTGAAAACTTTTTATTTTGTTTCATTTTGCAACAAAGAAAATAACTCGTTTCCCACTATTTCCTGTGGCCAAATATTTTCCTATTGGTAAAGCAAAATGAGGATTTAGTTTGTGTGAGTGAAGCTCATGTTTTTATTGACAAAAGTTTGGGGAACATAGAAGATTTTGATTCTTTTTTAAAATCATTATTTGGGTATGTTATATGGTTATTAAAGGGGTAAATACTTGTTATGGTGCTAATATTATGGGTTCAATAATTTAACGTTTTATATGGCGATTGGATTAAATGATACTTCCGCGTTTTAAATTTTTATACCTTTGAAATCAGATCGGGGCCCGTCTGCCCACCAGGGACGGGTGATCGGGGCCCGTCTGCCCACCAGGGACGGGTGATCGGGGCCCGTCTGCCCACCAGGGACGGGTGATCGGGGCCCGTCTGCCCACCAGGGACGGGTGATCGGGGCCCGTCTGCCCACCAGGGACGGGTGATCGGGGCCCGTCTGCCCACCAGGGACAGGTGATCGGGGCCCGTCTGCCCACCAGGGACAGGTGATCGGGGCCCGTCTGCCCACCAGGGACAGGTGATCGGGGCCCGTCTGCCCACCAGGGACAGGTGATCGGGGCCCGTCTGCCCACCAGGGACAGGTGATCGGGGCCCGTCTGCCCACCAGGGACAGGTGATCGGGGCCCGTCTGCCCACCAGGGACAGGTGATCGGGGCCCGTCTGCCCACCAGGGACAGGTGATCGGGGCCCGTCTGCCCACCAGGGACAGGTGATCGGGGCCCGTCTGCCCACCAGGGACAGGTGATCGGGGCCCGTCTGCCCACCAGGGACAGGTGATCGGGGCCCGTCTGCCCACCAGGGACAGGTGATCGGGGCCCGTCTGCCCACCAGGGACAGGTGATCGGGGCCCGTCTGCCCACCAGGGACAGGTGATCGGGGCCCGTCTGCCCACCAGGGACAGGTGATCGGGGCCCGTCTGCCCACCAGGGACAGGTGATCGGGGCCCGTCTGCCCACCAGGGACAGGTGATCGGGGCCCGTCTGCCCACCAGGGACAGGTGATCGGGGCCCGTCTGCCCACCAGGGACAGGTGATCGGGGCCCGTCTGCCCACCAGGGACAGGTGATCGGGGCCCGTCTGCCCACCAGGGACAGGTGATCGGGGCCCGTCTGCCCACCAGGGACAGGTGATCGGGGCCCGTCTGCCCACCAGGGACAGGTGATCGGGGCCCGTCTGCCCACCAGGGACAGGTGATCGGGGCCCGTCTGCCCACCAGGGACAGGTGATCGGGGCCCGTCTGCCCACCAGGGACAGGTGATCGGGGCCCGTCTGCCCACCAGGGACAGGTGATCGGGGCCCGTCTGCCCACCAGGGACAGGTGATCGGGGCCCGTCTGCCCACCAGGGACAGGTGATCGGGGCCCGTCTGCCCACCAGGGACAGGTGATCGGGGCCCGTCTGCCCACCAGGGACAGGTGATCGGGGCCCGTCTGCCCACCAGGGACAGGTGATCGGGGCCCGTCTGCCCACCAGGGACAGGTGATCGGGGCCCGTCTGCCCACCAGGGACAGGTGATCGGGGCCCGTCTGCCCACCAGGGACAGGTGATCGGGGCCCGTCTGCCCACCAGGGACAGGTGATCGGGGCCCGTCTGCCCACCAGGGACAGGTGATCGGGGCCCGTCTGCCCACCAGGGACAGGTGATCGGGGCCCGTCTGCCCACCAGGGACAGGTGATCGGGGCCCGTCTGCCCACCAGGGACAGGTGATCGGGGCCCGTCTGCCCACCAGGGACAGGTGATCGGGGCCCGTCTGCCCACCAGGGACAGGTGATCGGGGCCCGTCTGCCCACCAGGGACAGGTGATCGGGGCCCGTCTGCCCACCAGGGACAGGTGATCGGGGCCCGTCTGCCCACCAGGGACAGGTGATCGGGGCCCGTCTGCCCACCAGGGACAGGTGATCGGGGCCCGTCTGCCCACCAGGGACAGGTGATCGGGGCCCGTCTGCCCACCAGGGACAGGTGATCGGGGCCCGTCTGCCCACCAGGGACAGGTGATCGGGGCCCGTCTGCCCACCAGGGACAGGTGATCGGGGCCCGTCTGCCCACCAGGGACAGGTGATCGGGGCCCGTCTGCCCACCAGGGACAGGTGATCGGGGCCCGTCTGCCCACCAGGGACAGGTGATCGGGGCCCGTCTGCCCACCAGGGACAGGTGATCGGGGCCCGTCTGCCCACCAGGGACAGGTGATCGGGGCCCGTCTGCCCACCAGGGACAGGTGATCGGGGCCCGTCTGCCCACCAGGGACAGGTGATCGGGGCCCGTCTGCCCACCAGGGACAGGTGATCGGGGCCCGTCTGCCCACCAGGGACAGGTGATCGGGGCCCGTCTGCCCACCAGGGACAGGTGATCGGGGCCCGTCTGCCCACCAGGGACAGGTGATCGGGGCCCGTCTGCCCACCAGGGACAGGTGATCGGGGCCCGTCTGCCCACCAGGGACAGGTGATCGGGGCCCGTCTGCCCACCAGGGACAGGTGATCGGGGCCCGTCTGCCCACCAGGGACAGGTGATCGGGGCCCGTCTGCCCACCAGGGACAGGTGATCGGGGCCCGTCTGCCCACCAGGGACAGGTGATCGGGGCCCGTCTGCCCACCAGGGACAGGTGATCGGGGCCCGTCTGCCCACCAGGGACAGGTGATCGGGGCCCGTCTGCCCACCAGGGACAGGTGATCGGGGCCCGTCTGCCCACCAGGGACAGGTGATCGGGGCCCGTCTGCCCACCAGGGACAGGTGATCGGGGCCCGTCTGCCCACCAGGGACAGGTGATCGGGGCCCGTCTGCCCACCAGGGACAGGTGATCGGGGCCCGTCTGCCCACCAGGGACAGGTGATCGGGGCCCGTCTGCCCACCAGGGACAGGTGATCGGGGCCCGTCTGCCCACCAGGGACAGGTGATCGGGGCCCGTCTGCCCACCAGGGACAGGTGATCGGGGCCCGTCTGCCCACCAGGGACAGGTGATCGGGGCCCGTCTGCCCACCAGGGACAGGTGATCGGGGCCCGTCTGCCCACCAGGGACAGGTGATCGGGGCCCGTCTGCCCACCAGGGACAGGTGATCGGGGCCCGTCTGCCCACCAGGGACAGGTGATCGGGGCCCGTCTGCCCACCAGGGACAGGTGATCGGGGCCCGTCTGCCCACCAGGGACAGGTGATCGGGGCCCGTCTGCCCACCAGGGACAGGTGATCGGGGCCCGTCTGCCCACCAGGGACAGGTGATCGGGGCCCGTCTGCCCACCAGGGACAGGTGATCGGGGCCCGTCTGCCCACCAGGGACAGGTGATCGGGGCCCGTCTGCCCACCAGGGACAGGTGATCGGGGCCCGTCTGCCCACCAGGGACAGGTGATCGGGGCCCGTCTGCCCACCAGGGACAGGTGATCGGGGCCCGTCTGCCCACCAGGGACAGGTGATCGGGGCCCGTCTGCCCACCAGGGACAGGTGATCGGGGCCCGTCTGCCCACCAGGGACAGGTGATCGGGGCCCGTCTGCCCACCAGGGACAGGTGATCGGGGCCCGTCTGCCCACCAGGGACAGGTGATCGGGGCCCGTCTGCCCACCAGGGACAGGTGATCGGGGCCCGTCTGCCCACCAGGGACAGGTGATCGGGGCCCGTCTGCCCACCAGGGACAGGTGATCGGGGCCCGTCTGCCCACCAGGGACAGGTGATCGGGGCCCGTCTGCCCACCAGGGACAGGTGATCGGGGCCCGTCTGCCCACCAGGGACAGGTGATCGGGGCCCGTCTGCCCACCAGGGACAGGTGATCGGGGCCCGTCTGCCCACCAGGGACAGGTGATCGGGGCCCGTCTGCCCACCAGGGACAGGTGATCGGGGCCCGTCTGCCCACCAGGGACAGGTGATCGGGGCCCGTCTGCCCACCAGGGACAGGTGATCGGGGCCCGTCTGCCCACCAGGGACAGGTGATCGGGGCCCGTCTGCCCACCAGGGACAGGTGATCGGGGCCCGTCTGCCCACCAGGGACAGGTGATCGGGGCCCGTCTGCCCACCAGGGACAGGTGATCGGGGCCCGTCTGCCCACCAGGGACAGGTGATCGGGGCCCGTCTGCCCACCAGGGACAGGTGATCGGGGCCCGTCTGCCCACCAGGGACAGGTGATCGGGGCCCGTCTGCCCACCAGGGACAGGTGATCGGGGCCCGTCTGCCCACCAGGGACAGGTGATCGGGGCCCGTCTGCCCACCAGGGACAGGTGATCGGGGCCCGTCTGCCCACCAGGGACAGGTGATCGGGGCCCGTCTGCCCACCAGGGACAGGTGATCGGGGCCCGTCTGCCCACCAGGGACAGGTGATCGGGGCCCGTCTGCCCACCAGGGACAGGTGATCGGGGCCCGTCTGCCCACCAGGGACAGGTGATCGGGGCCCGTCTGCCCACCAGGGACAGGTGATCGGGGCCCGTCTGCCCACCAGGGACAGGTGATCGGGGCCCGTCTGCCCACCAGGGACAGGTGATCGGGGCCCGTCTGCCCACCAGGGACAGGTGATCGGGGCCCGTCTGCCCACCAGGGACAGGTGATCGGGGCCCGTCTGCCCACCAGGGACAGGTGATCGGGGCCCGTCTGCCCACCAGGGACAGGTGATCGGGGCCCGTCTGCCCACCAGGGACAGGTGATCGGGGCCCGTCTGCCCACCAGGGACAGGTGATCGGGGCCCGTCTGCCCACCAGGGACAGGTGATCGGGGCCCGTCTGCCCACCAGGGACAGGTGATCGGGGCCCGTCTGCCCACCAGGGACAGGTGATCGGGGCCCGTCTGCCCACCAGGGACAGGTGATCGGGGCCCGTCTGCCCACCAGGGACAGGTGATCGGGGCCCGTCTGCCCACCAGGGACAGGTGATCGGGGCCCGTCTGCCCACCAGGGACAGGTGATCGGGGCCCGTCTGCCCACCAGGGACAGGTGATCGGGGCCCGTCTGCCCACCAGGGACAGGTGATCGGGGCCCGTCTGCCCACCAGGGACAGGTGATCGGGGCCCGTCTGCCCACCAGGGACAGGTGATCGGGGCCCGTCTGCCCACCAGGGACAGGTGATCGGGGCCCGTCTGCCCACCAGGGACAGGTGATCGGGGCCCGTCTGCCCACCAGGGACAGGTGATCGGGGCCCGTCTGCCCACCAGGGACAGGTGATCGGGGCCCGTCTGCCCACCAGGGACAGGTGATCGGGGCCCGTCTGCCCACCAGGGACAGGTGATCGGGGCCCGTCTGCCCACCAGGGACAGGTGATCGGGGCCCGTCTGCCCACCAGGGACAGGTGATCGGGGCCCGTCTGCCCACCAGGGACAGGTGATCGGGGCCCGTCTGCCCACCAGGGACAGGTGATCGGGGCCCGTCTGCCCACCAGGGACAGGTGATCGGGGCCCGTCTGCCCACCAGGGACAGGTGATCGGGGCCCGTCTGCCCACCAGGGACAGGTGATCGGGGCCCGTCTGCCCACCAGGGACAGGTGATCGGGGCCCGTCTGCCCACCAGGGACAGGTGATCGGGGCCCGTCTGCCCACCAGGGACAGGTGATCGGGGCCCGTCTGCCCACCAGGGACAGGTGATCGGGGCCCGTCTGCCCACCAGGGACAGGTGATCGGGGCCCGTCTGCCCACCAGGGACAGGTGATCGGGGCCCGTCTGCCCACCAGGGACAGGTGATCGGGGCCCGTCTGCCCACCAGGGACAGGTGATCGGGGCCCGTCTGCCCACCAGGGACAGGTGATCGGGGCCCGTCTGCCCACCAGGGACAGGTGATCGGGGCCCGTCTGCCCACCAGGGACAGGTGATCGGGGCCCGTCTGCCCACCAGGGACAGGTGATCGGGGCCCGTCTGCCCACCAGGGACAGGTGATCGGGGCCCGTCTGCCCACCAGGGACAGGTGATCGGGGCCCGTCTGCCCACCAGGGACAGGTGATCGGGGCCCGTCTGCCCACCAGGGACAGGTGATCGGGGCCCGTCTGCCCACCAGGGACAGGTGATCGGGGCCCGTCTGCCCACCAGGGACAGGTGATCGGGGCCCGTCTGCCCACCAGGGACAGGTGATCGGGGCCCGTCTGCCCACCAGGGACAGGTGATCGGGGCCCGTCTGCCCACCAGGGACAGGTGATCGGGGCCCGTCTGCCCACCAGGGACAGGTGATCGGGGCCCGTCTGCCCACCAGGGACAGGTGATCGGGGCCCGTCTGCCCACCAGGGACAGGTGATCGGGGCCCGTCTGCCCACCAGGGACAGGTGATCGGGGCCCGTCTGCCCACCAGGGACAGGTGATCGGGGCCCGTCTGCCCACCAGGGACAGGTGATCGGGGCCCGTCTGCCCACCAGGGACAGGTGATCGGGGCCCGTCTGCCCACCAGGGACAGGTGATCGGGGCCCGTCTGCCCACCAGGGACAGGTGATCGGGGCCCGTCTGCCCACCAGGGACAGGTGATCGGGGCCCGTCTGCCCACCAGGGACAGGTGATCGGGGCCCGTCTGCCCACCAGGGACAGGTGATCGGGGCCCGTCTGCCCACCAGGGACAGGTGATCGGGGCCCGTCTGCCCACCAGGGACAGGTGATCGGGGCCCGTCTGCCCACCAGGGACAGGTGATCGGGGCCCGTCTGCCCACCAGGGACAGGTGATCGGGGCCCGTCTGCCCACCAGGGACAGGTGATCGGGGCCCGTCTGCCCACCAGGGACAGGTGATCGGGGCCCGTCTGCCCACCAGGGACAGGTGATCGGGGCCCGTCTGCCCACCAGGGACAGGTGATCGGGGCCCGTCTGCCCACCAGGGACAGGTGATCGGGGCCCGTCTGCCCACCAGGGACAGGTGATCGGGGCCCGTCTGCCCACCAGGGACAGGTGATCGGGGCCCGTCTGCCCACCAGGGACAGGTGATCGGGGCCCGTCTGCCCACCAGGGACAGGTGATCGGGGCCCGTCTGCCCACCAGGGACAGGTGATCGGGGCCCGTCTGCCCACCAGGGACAGGTGATCGGGGCCCGTCTGCCCACCAGGGACAGGTGATCGGGGCCCGTCTGCCCACCAGGGACAGGTGATCGGGGCCCGTCTGCCCACCAGGGACAGGTGATCGGGGCCCGTCTGCCCACCAGGGACAGGTGATCGGGGCCCGTCTGCCCACCAGGGACAGGTGATCGGGGCCCGTCTGCCCACCAGGGACAGGTGATCGGGGCCCGTCTGCCCACCAGGGACAGGTGATCGGGGCCCGTCTGCCCACCAGGGACAGGTGATCGGGGCCCGTCTGCCCACCAGGGACAGGTGATCGGGGCCCGTCTGCCCACCAGGGACAGGTGATCGGGGCCCGTCTGCCCACCAGGGACAGGTGATCGGGGCCCGTCTGCCCACCAGGGACAGGTGATCGGGGCCCGTCTGCCCACCAGGGACAGGTGATCGGGGCCCGTCTGCCCACCAGGGACAGGTGATCGGGGCCCGTCTGCCCACCAGGGACAGGTGATCGGGGCCCGTCTGCCCACCAGGGACAGGTGATCGGGGCCCGTCTGCCCACCAGGGACAGGTGATCGGGGCCCGTCTGCCCACCAGGGACAGGTGATCGGGGCCCGTCTGCCCACCAGGGACAGGTGATCGGGGCCCGTCTGCCCACCAGGGACAGGTGATCGGGGCCCGTCTGCCCACCAGGGACAGGTGATCGGGGCCCGTCTGCCCACCAGGGACAGGTGATCGGGGCCCGTCTGCCCACCAGGGACAGGTGATCGGGGCCCGTCTGCCCACCAGGGACAGGTGATCGGGGCCCGTCTGCCCACCAGGGACAGGTGATCGGGGCCCGTCTGCCCACCAGGGACAGGTGATCGGGGCCCGTCTGCCCACCAGGGACAGGTGATCGGGGCCCGTCTGCCCACCAGGGACAGGTGATCGGGGCCCGTCTGCCCACCAGGGACAGGTGATCGGGGCCCGTCTGCCCACCAGGGACAGGTGATCGGGGCCCGTCTGCCCACCAGGGACAGGTGATCGGGGCCCGTCTGCCCACCAGGGACAGGTGATCGGGGCCCGTCTGCCCACCAGGGACAGGTGATCGGGGCCCGTCTGCCCACCAGGGACAGGTGATCGGGGCCCGTCTGCCCACCAGGGACAGGTGATCGGGGCCCGTCTGCCCACCAGGGACAGGTGATCGGGGCCCGTCTGCCCACCAGGGACAGGTGATCGGGGCCCGTCTGCCCACCAGGGACAGGTGATCGGGGCCCGTCTGCCCACCAGGGACAGGTGATCGGGGCCCGTCTGCCCACCAGGGACAGGTGATCGGGGCCCGTCTGCCCACCAGGGACAGGTGATCGGGGCCCGTCTGCCCACCAGGGACAGGTGATCGGGGCCCGTCTGCCCACCAGGGACAGGTGATCGGGGCCCGTCTGCCCACCAGGGACAGGTGATCGGGGCCCGTCTGCCCACCAGGGACAGGTGATCGGGGCCCGTCTGCCCACCAGGGACAGGTGATCGGGGCCCGTCTGCCCACCAGGGACAGGTGATCGGGGCCCGTCTGCCCACCAGGGACAGGTGATCGGGGCCCGTCTGCCCACCAGGGACAGGTGATCGGGGCCCGTCTGCCCACCAGGGACAGGTGATCGGGGCCCGTCTGCCCACCAGGGACAGGTGATCGGGGCCCGTCTGCCCACCAGGGACAGGTGATCGGGGCCCGTCTGCCCACCAGGGACAGGTGATCGGGGCCCGTCTGCCCACCAGGGACAGGTGATCGGGGCCCGTCTGCCCACCAGGGACAGGTGATCGGGGCCCGTCTGCCCACCAGGGACAGGTGATCGGGGCCCGTCTGCCCACCAGGGACAGGTGATCGGGGCCCGTCTGCCCACCAGGGACAGGTGATCGGGGCCCGTCTGCCCACCAGGGACAGGTGATCGGGGCCCGTCTGCCCACCAGGGACAGGTGATCGGGGCCCGTCTGCCCACCAGGGACAGGTGATCGGGGCCCGTCTGCCCACCAGGGACAGGTGATCGGGGCCCGTCTGCCCACCAGGGACAGGTGATCGGGGCCCGTCTGCCCACCAGGGACAGGTGATCGGGGCCCGTCTGCCCACCAGGGACAGGTGATCGGGGCCCGTCTGCCCACCAGGGACAGGTGATCGGGGCCCGTCTGCCCACCAGGGACAGGTGATCGGGGCCCGTCTGCCCACCAGGGACAGGTGATCGGGGCCCGTCTGCCCACCAGGGACAGGTGATCGGGGCCCGTCTGCCCACCAGGGACAGGTGATCGGGGCCCGTCTGCCCACCAGGGACAGGTGATCGGGGCCCGTCTGCCCACCAGGGACAGGTGATCGGGGCCCGTCTGCCCACCAGGGACAGGTGATCGGGGCCCGTCTGCCCACCAGGGACAGGTGATCGGGGCCCGTCTGCCCACCAGGGACAGGTGATCGGGGCCCGTCTGCCCACCAGGGACAGGTGATCGGGGCCCGTCTGCCCACCAGGGACAGGTGATCGGGGCCCGTCTGCCCACCAGGGACAGGTGATCGGGGCCCGTCTGCCCACCAGGGACAGGTGATCGGGGCCCGTCTGCCCACCAGGGACAGGTGATCGGGGCCCGTCTGCCCACCAGGGACAGGTGATCGGGGCCCGTCTGCCCACCAGGGACAGGTGATCGGGGCCCGTCTGCCCACCAGGGACAGGTGATCGGGGCCCGTCTGCCCACCAGGGACAGGTGATCGGGGCCCGTCTGCCCACCAGGGACAGGTGATCGGGGCCCGTCTGCCCACCAGGGACAGGTGATCGGGGCCCGTCTGCCCACCAGGGACAGGTGATCGGGGCCCGTCTGCCCACCAGGGACAGGTGATCGGGGCCCGTCTGCCCACCAGGGACAGGTGATCGGGGCCCGTCTGCCCACCAGGGACAGGTGATCGGGGCCCGTCTGCCCACCAGGGACAGGTGATCGGGGCCCGTCTGCCCACCAGGGACAGGTGATCGGGGCCCGTCTGCCCACCAGGGACAGGTGATCGGGGCCCGTCTGCCCACCAGGGACAGGTGATCGGGGCCCGTCTGCCCACCAGGGACAGGTGATCGGGGCCCGTCTGCCCACCAGGGACAGGTGATCGGGGCCCGTCTGCCCACCAGGGACAGGTGATCGGGGCCCGTCTGCCCACCAGGGACAGGTGATCGGGGCCCGTCTGCCCACCAGGGACAGGTGATCGGGGCCCGTCTGCCCACCAGGGACAGGTGATCGGGGCCCGTCTGCCCACCAGGGACAGGTGATCGGGGCCCGTCTGCCCACCAGGGACAGGTGATCGGGGCCCGTCTGCCCACCAGGGACAGGTGATCGGGGCCCGTCTGCCCACCAGGGACAGGTGATCGGGGCCCGTCTGCCCACCAGGGACAGGTGATCGGGGCCCGTCTGCCCACCAGGGACAGGTGATCGGGGCCCGTCTGCCCACCAGGGACAGGTGATCGGGGCCCGTCTGCCCACCAGGGACAGGTGATCGGGGCCCGTCTGCCCACCAGGGACAGGTGATCGGGGCCCGTCTGCCCACCAGGGACAGGTGATCGGGGCCCGTCTGCCCACCAGGGACAGGTGATCGGGGCCCGTCTGCCCACCAGGGACAGGTGATCGGGGCCCGTCTGCCCACCAGGGACAGGTGATCGGGGCCCGTCTGCCCACCAGGGACAGGTGATCGGGGCCCGTCTGCCCACCAGGGACAGGTGATCGGGGCCCGTCTGCCCACCAGGGACAGGTGATCGGGGCCCGTCTGCCCACCAGGGACAGGTGATCGGGGCCCGTCTGCCCACCAGGGACAGGTGATCGGGGCCCGTCTGCCCACCAGGGACAGGTGATCGGGGCCCGTCTGCCCACCAGGGACAGGTGATCGGGGCCCGTCTGCCCACCAGGGACAGGTGATCGGGGCCCGTCTGCCCACCAGGGACAGGTGATCGGGGCCCGTCTGCCCACCAGGGACAGGTGATCGGGGCCCGTCTGCCCACCAGGGACAGGTGATCGGGGCCCGTCTGCCCACCAGGGACAGGTGATCGGGGCCCGTCTGCCCACCAGGGACAGGTGATCGGGGCCCGTCTGCCCACCAGGGACAGGTGATCGGGGCCCGTCTGCCCACCAGGGACAGGTGATCGGGGCCCGTCTGCCCACCAGGGACAGGTGATCGGGGCCCGTCTGCCCACCAGGGACAGGTGATCGGGGCCCGTCTGCCCACCAGGGACAGGTGATCGGGGCCCGTCTGCCCACCAGGGACAGGTGATCGGGGCCCGTCTGCCCACCAGGGACAGGTGATCGGGGCCCGTCTGCCCACCAGGGACAGGTGATCGGGGCCCGTCTGCCCACCAGGGACAGGTGATCGGGGCCCGTCTGCCCACCAGGGACAGGTGATCGGGGCCCGTCTGCCCACCAGGGACAGGTGATCGGGGCCCGTCTGCCCACCAGGGACAGGTGATCGGGGCCCGTCTGCCCACCAGGGACAGGTGATCGGGGCCCGTCTGCCCACCAGGGACAGGTGATCGGGGCCCGTCTGCCCACCAGGGACAGGTGATCGGGGCCCGTCTGCCCACCAGGGACAGGTGATCGGGGCCCGTCTGCCCACCAGGGACAGGTGATCGGGGCCCGTCTGCCCACCAGGGACAGGTGATCGGGGCCCGTCTGCCCACCAGGGACAGGTGATCGGGGCCCGTCTGCCCACCAGGGACAGGTGATCGGGGCCCGTCTGCCCACCAGGGACAGGTGATCGGGGCCCGTCTGCCCACCAGGGACAGGTGATCGGGGCCCGTCTGCCCACCAGGGACAGGTGATCGGGGCCCGTCTGCCCACCAGGGACAGGTGATCGGGGCCCGTCTGCCCACCAGGGACAGGTGATCGGGGCCCGTCTGCCCACCAGGGACAGGTGATCGGGGCCCGTCTGCCCACCAGGGACAGGTGATCGGGGCCCGTCTGCCCACCAGGGACAGGTGATCGGGGCCCGTCTGCCCACCAGGGACAGGTGATCGGGGCCCGTCTGCCCACCAGGGACAGGTGATCGGGGCCCGTCTGCCCACCAGGGACAGGTGATCGGGGCCCGTCTGCCCACCAGGGACAGGTGATCGGGGCCCGTCTGCCCACCAGGGACAGGTGATCGGGGCCCGTCTGCCCACCAGGGACAGGTGATCGGGGCCCGTCTGCCCACCAGGGACAGGTGATCGGGGCCCGTCTGCCCACCAGGGACAGGTGATCGGGGCCCGTCTGCCCACCAGGGACAGGTGATCGGGGCCCGTCTGCCCACCAGGGACAGGTGATCGGGGCCCGTCTGCCCACCAGGGACAGGTGATCGGGGCCCGTCTGCCCACCAGGGACAGGTGATCGGGGCCCGTCTGCCCACCAGGGACAGGTGATCGGGGCCCGTCTACATGGTGGGCGCTTCTAGAAGTACTCCTAGTGTGCAGTTCTAGAACTACCCGTAGTGCCGTGAGCAGTTCTAGAACTTCTAGTGTGCAGTTCTAATACTGCTCCGGTGGGCGCTTCTAGAACTACCCCCCCCGGTGGGTGCTTCTAGAACTACCCCCCCCCGGTGGGCGCTTCTAGAACTACCCCCCCCCCCCGGTGGGCGCTTCTAGAACTACCCCCGGTGGGCGCTTCTAGAACTACCCCCGGTGGGCGCTTCTAGAACTACCCCCCCCCCCCCGGTGGGCGCTTCTAGAACTAACCCCCCCCCCCCCCGGTGGGCGCTTCTAGAACTACCCCCCCCGGTGGGCGCTTCTAGAACTACCCCCCCCCCCCCGGTGGGCGCTTCTAGAACTAAACCCCCCCCCCCCGTGGGCACTTCTAGAACTACCCCCCGTGGGCGCTTCTAGAACTAACCCCCCCCCCGTGGGCACTTCTAGAACTACCCCCCCCCCCCCCCCCCGTGGGCGCTTCTAGAACTAACACCCCCCCCCCCCCCCGGTGGGCGCTTCTAGAACTACCCCCGGTGGGCGCTTCTAGAACTACCCCCGGTGGGCGCTTCTAGAACTACCCCCGGTGGGCGCTTCTAGAACTACCCCCGGTGGGCGCTTCTAGAAGTCCTCTTAGTGTGCAGTTCTAGAACTACACCTGGTGTCTGTGGGCGGTTATAGAACTACCCCTGGTGCCGTGAGTAGTTCTAGAACTTCTTTTAGTGTGCGGTTCTAATACTGCTCCTGGTGGGCGCCTTTAGAACTTCCCCTGGTGGGCGGTTCTAGAAGTACTCCTAGTATGCAGTTCTAGAACTACCCCTGGTGGGTGGTTCTGAAACTACCCCTGGTGCCGTGAGTGGTTCTAGAACTTCAACTAGTGTCCAGTTCTAATAATGCTCCTGGTAGGTGGTTCTAGAAGTACTCTAGTGAGCAGTTCTAGAAATACCCCTGGTGCCGGTGGGCTCTTCTAGAACTATCCCTCGTGGGCGCTTCTAGAACTACACATAGTGCCGGTGAGCGGTTCTGAAGCTACCTCTGGTGGGCGCTTCTAGAAGTACTCGTAGTGTGCAGTTCTAGACCTACTCCTGGTGGGCGGTTATAGAACTACACCTGGTGGGCGGTTATAGAACTACACCTGGTGCCGTGAGCAGTTCTAGAACTTCTTTTAGTGTGCGGTTCTAATACTGCTCCTGGTGGGCGCTTTTAGAACTTCCCCTGGTGGGCGGTTCTAGAAGTACTCCTAGTATGCAGTTCTAGAACTACCCCTGGTGCCGGTGGGCGCTTCTAGAACTACCCCTGGTGGGCAGTTCTAGATCTACACCTGGTGCCGGTGGACGGTTCTAGAACCACTCCTAGTGTGCAGCTCTAGAACTGCCCCTGGGAGCGCTTCTAGAAGTACTCCTAGTGTGCAGTTCTAGAACTACCCGCAGTGCCGTGAGCAGTTCTAGAACTTCTAGTGTGCAGTTCTAATACTGCTCCTGGTGGGCGCTTTTAGAACTACCCCCGGTGCCGTCGGGCGCTTCTAGAACTACCCCTCGTGGGCGCTTCTAGAACTACACCTAGTGCCGGTGAGCGGTTCTGAAATTACCCCCGCTAGGCGCTTCTAGAAGTACTCTTAGTGTGCAGTTCTAGAACTACTCCCGGTGCCGATGAGCGCTTCTAGAGCTACCTCTGGTGGGCGCTTCTAGAAGTACTCCTAGTGTCCCGTTCTAGAACTACCCCTGGTGCCGTGAGCGGTTCTAATACTGCTCCTGGTGAGCGGTTTTAGACCTACCCTTGGTGGGCGGTTCTAGAAGTACTCCTAGTGTGCAGTACTAGAACTACCCCTGGTGCCGGTGTGCGCTTCTAGAACTACCCCTGGTGCCATGATCGGTTGTAGAACTTCTTCTAGATTGCGGTTCTAATACTGCTCCTGGTGGGCGCTTCTAATACTATCACTGGTGGGCAGTTCTAGTACTACTCATTGTGCTGGTGGGCACTTCTAGAACTACCCCTGGTGGGTGGTTCTGAAACTACTGGTGCCGATGGACTCTTCTAGAAATACCCCTGGTGGGCAGTCATAGAACTACCTCTGGTGCTGGTGGGCGCTTCTAGAAGCGCCCACCAGGGGTAGTTCTAGAACTAACCGCAGTGTAGTGTGCGGTTCTAATACTGTTCCAGGTGGGCGCTTCTAAAGCTACCCCTGGCGGGCGCTTCTAGAACTACCCCTGGCGGGCGCTTCTAGAACTACCCGCAGTGTAGTGTGTGGTTCTAATACTGTTCCAGGTGGGCGCTTCTAGAACTACATCTCTTGGGCGCTTCTAGAAGTACTCTTAGTGTGCGGTTCTAGAACTACCCCTGATACAGGTGGGCGGTTCTAGAACTACTGCTAATATGCAGTTCTAGAACTACCCCTGGTGGGCGCTTCTAGAACTACCCGCAGTGTAGTGTGCGGTTCTAATACTGTTCCAGGTGGGCGCTTCTAGAACTACATCTTGTGGGTGCTTCTATATGTACTCAGTGTGCGGTTCTAGAACTACCCCTGGTGCAGGTGGGCGGTTCTAGTACTACCTCTAGTGTGCAGTTCTCGAACTACTGCTAACATGCAGTTCTAGAACTACCCCTGGTGCCCGTGGGGGGTTCTAGAGCTACCCCTGGTGGGCGCTTTTAGAACTTCCCCTGGTGGGCGGTTCTAGAAGTACTCCTAGTATGCAGTTCTAGAACTACCCCTGGTGCCGTTGGGTGGTTCTGAAACTACCCCTGGTGCCGTGAGTGGTTCTAGAACTTCTACTAGTGTGCAGTTCTAATAATGCTCCTGGTAGGTGGTTCTAGAAGTACTCTAGTGAGCAGTTCTAGAAATACCCCTGGTGCCGGTGGGCGCTTCGAGAACTACTCCCTCGTGGGCGCTTCGAGAACTACTCCCTCGTGGGCGCTTCGAGAACTACTCCCTCGTGGGCGCTTCGAGAACTACTCCCTCGTGGGCGCTTCGAGAACTACTCCCTCGTGGGCGCTTCGAGAACTACTCCCTCGTGGGCGCTTCGAGAACTACACCTAGTGCCGGTGAGCGGTTCTGAAGCTACCTCTGGTGGGCGCTTCTAGAACTACCCCTGGTGGGCGCTTTTAGAACTACCCCTGGTGGGCAGTTCTAGACCTACTCCCGGTGCCGTGAGCGGTACTAGAACTACTCCTGGTGGGCAGTTCTAGAACTACACCTGGTGTCTGGGCAGTTCTAGAGCTACATCTGGTGGGCGGTTATAGAACTACCCCTGGTGCCGTGAGCAGTTCTAGAACTTCTTTTAGTGTGCGGTTCTAATACTGCTCCTGGTGGGTGCTTTTAGAACTTCCCCTGGTGGGCGGTTCTAGAAGTACTCCTAGTATGCAGTTCTAGATCTACACCTGCTGCCGGTGGACGGTTCTAGAACCACTCCTAGTGTGCAGCTCTAGAACTACCCCTGGGGGTGCTTCTAGAACTACCCCTCGTGGGTGCTTCTAGAACTACATCTAGTGCCGGTGAGCGGTTCTGAAACTACCCCCGGTGGGCGCTTCTAGAAGTACTCTTAGTGTGCAGTTCTAGAACTACTCCCGGTGCCGATGGAAGCTTCTAGAACTACCCCCCGATGGGCGCTTCTAGAACTACCCCTCACGGGGGCTTCTAGAAGTACTCCTAGTGTGCAGTTCTAGAACTACCCGCAGTGCCGTGAGCAGTTCTAGAACTTCTAGTGTGCAGTTCTAATACTACCCCCGGTGGGCGCTTCTAGAACTACCTCGGTGGGCGCTTCTAGAACTACCCCCGGTGGGCGCTTCTAGAACTACACCTAGTGCTGGTGAGCGGTTCTGAAGCTACCTCTGGTGGGCGCTTCTAGAACTACCCCTGGTGGGCGCTTTTAGAACTACCCCTGGTGGGCAGTTCTAGACCTACTCCCGGTGCCGTGAGCGGTACTAGAACTACTCCTGGTGGGCAGTTCTAGAACTACACCTGGTGTCTGGGCAGTTCTAGAGCTACATCTGGTGGGCGGTTATAGAACTACCCCTGGTGCCGTGAGCGGTTCTAGCACTTCTAGTGTGCGGTTCTAATACTGCTCCTGGTGAGCGCTTTTAGACCTACCCTTGGTGGGCGGTTCTAGAAGTACTCCTAGTGTGCAGTACTAGAACTACCCCTGGTGCCGGTGTGCGCTTCTAGAACTACCCCTGGTGCCATGATCGGTTGTAGAACTTCTTCTAGATTGCGCTTCTAATACCATCACTGGTGGGCAGTTCTAGTACTACTCATTGTGCTGGTGGGCACTTCTAGAACTACCCCTGGTGGGTGGTTCTGAAACTACTGGTGCCGATGGGCGCTTCTAGAAAAACCCCTGGTGGGCGCTTCTAGAACTACCCGTAGTGTGTGGTTCTAATACTGTTCCAGGTGGGCGCTTCTAGAACTACATCTTGTGGGTGCTTCTATAAGTACTCAGTGTGCGGTTCTAGAACTACCCCTGGTGCAGGTGGGCGGTTCTAGTACTACCTCTAGTGTGCAGTTCTCGAACTACTGCCAACATGCAGTTCTAGAACTACCCCTGGTGCCCGTGGGGGGTTCTAGAGCTACCCCTGGTGGGCGCTACTAGAACTACACCTGGTGGGTGCTTCTAGAAGTACTCCTAGTATGCAGTTCTAGAACTACCCCGGTGCCGTGAGTGGTACTAGAACTAGTCCTGGTGGGCAGTTCTAGAATTTCTTCTAGTGTGCAGTTCTAATACTGCTCCTGGTGGGCGCTTTTAGAACTTCCCCTGGTGGGCGGTTCTAGAAGTACTCCTAGTATGCAGTTCTAGAACTACCCCTGGTGCCGGAGGGTGCTTCTGGAACTACCCCTGGTGGGTGGTTCTGAAACTACCCCTGGTGCTGTGAGTGGTTCTAGAACTTCTACTAGTGTGCAGTTCTAATAATGCTCCTGGTAGGTGGTTCTAGAAGTACTCTAGTGAGCAGTTCTAGAAATATCCCTGGTGCCGGTGGGCTCTTCTAGAATTACTCCTAGTGTGCAGTTCTAGAACTTCCCCCTAGGGGGTGCTTCTAGAACTACACCTAGTGCCGGTGAGCGGTTCTGAAGCTACCTCTGCTGGGCGCTTCTAGAACTACCCCTGGTGGGCGCTTTCAGAAGTACTCTTAGTGTGCAGTTCTAGAACTACACCTGGTGTCTGTGGGCGGTTCTAGAGCTACATCTGGTGGGCGGTTATAGAACTACCCCTGGTGCCGTGAGCAGTTCTAGAACTTCTTTTAGTGTGCGGTTCTAATACTGCTCCTGGTGGGCGCTTTTAGAACTTCCCCTGGTGGGCGGTTCTAGAAGTACTCCTAGTATGTAGTTCTAGAACTACCCCTGGTGCCGGTGGGCGGTTCTAGATCTACACCTGGTGTCGGTGAACGGTTCTAGAACTACCCCCTGGTGGGTGGTTCTGAAACTACCCCTGGTGCTGTGAGTGGTTCTAGAACTTCTACTAGTGTGCAGTTCTAATAATGCTCCTGGTAGGTGGTTCTAGAAGTACTCTAGTGAGCAGTTCTAGAAATACCCCTGGTGCCCGGTGGGCTCTTCTAGAACCACTCCTAGTGTGCAGCTCTAGAACTACCCCCGGTGGGCGCTTCTAGAAGTACTCCTAGTGTGCAGTTCTAGAACTACCCGCAGTGCCGTGATCAGTTCTAGAACTTCTAGTGTGCAGTTCTAATACTGCTCCTGGTGGGCACTTTTAGAACTACCCCCGGTGCCGATGGGCGCTTCTAGAACTACCCCTGGTGGGCGCTTTTAGACCTACCCTTGGTGGGCGGTTCTAGAAGTACTCCTAGTGTGCAGTACTAGAACTACCCCTGGTGCCATGATCGGTTGTAGAACTTCTTCTAGATTGCGGTTCTAATACTGCTCCTGGTGGGCGCTTCTAATACCATCACTGGTGGGCAGTTCTAGTACTACCCATTGTGCTGGTGGGCAGTTCTAGTACTACCCATTGAACTGGTGGGCAGTTCTAGTACTACCCCTGGTGGGTGGTTCTGAAACTACTGGTGCCGATGGGTGCTTCTAGAACTACCCCTGGTGGCCAGTCATAGAACTACCCCTGGTGGCCAGTCATAGAACTACCCCTGGTGGCCAGTCATAGAACTACCCCTGGTGGCCAGTCATAGAACTACCCCTGGTGGCCAGTCATAGAACTACCCGCAGTGTAGTGTACGGTTCTAATACTGTTCCAGGTGGGCGCTTCTAGAACTACATCTTGTGGGCGCTTCTAGAAGTACTCTTAGTGTTCCGTTCTAGAACTACCCCCAGTGCCGTGAGCGGTTCTAGAACTTCTAGTGTGCGGTTCTAATACTGCTCCTAGTGGGCGCTTTTAGACCTACCCTTGGTGGGCGGTTCTAGAAGTGCTCCTAGTGTGCAGTACTAGAAGTACCCCTGGTGCCGGTGTGCGTTTCTAGAACTACCCCTGGTGCCATGATCGGTTCTAGAAATTCTTCTAGATTGCGGTTCTAATACTACCCATTGTGCTGGTGGGCAGTTCTAGAACCACCCCTGGCGGGCAGTTCTAGAACCACCCCTGGCGCCGTGAGCGGTTCTAATACTGCTTCTGGTGGGCGCTTTTAGCACTAACCCTGGTGGGCGGTTCTAGAAGTACTCCTAGTATGCAGTTCTAGAACTACCCCTGGTGCCGGTGGGCGCCTCTAGAACTATCCCTGGTGCCAGAGTGCACTTCTAGAACGACTCCAGGTGGGCGCTTCTAGAACTACCCCTGGAGGGCGGTTCTAATACTGCTCCTGGTGGGCGCTTTTAGAACTACCCGTGGTGGGCGGTTCTAATACTGCTCCTGGTGGGCGCTTCTAGACCTAACCCCGGCGGACGCTTCTAGAACTACCCCTGGTGGGCGCTACTAGAGCTACCCCTGGTGGGCGCTACTAGAGCTACCCCTGGTGGGCACTACTAGAGCTACCCCTGGTGGGCGCTACTAGAGCTACCCCTGGTGGGCGCTACTAGAGCTACCCCTGGTGGGCGCTACTAGAACTACCCCTGGTGGGCGCTACTAGAACTACATCTTGTGGGCGCTACTAGAACTACATCTTGTGGGCGCTTCTAGAAGTACTCCTCGTGTGCGGTTCTAGAACTGCCCCCGGTGCAGGTGGGCGATTCTAGAACTACCTCTATTGTGCAGTTCTAGAACTACTGCTAATATGCAGTTCTAGAACTACCCATAGAGAGCGCTTCTAGAACTACCCCTGGTGTCTGTGGGCGGTTCTAGAGCTACACCTGGTGGGCGGTTATAGAACTACCCCTGTTGCCGTGAGCAGTTCTAGAACTTCTTTTAGTGTGCGGTTCTAATACTGCTCCTGGTGGGCGCTTTTAAATCTACACCTGGTGCCGGTGGACGGTTCTAGAACTACCCCTGGTGGGTGGTTCTGAAACTACCCCTGGTGCTGTGAGTGGTTCTAGAACTTCTACTAGTGTCCAGTTCTAATAATGCTCCTGGTAGGTGGTTCTAGAAGTACTCTAGTGAGCAGTTCTAGAAATACCCCTGGTGCCGGTGAGCTCTTCTAAAACTACTCCTAGTGTGCAGCTCTAGAACTACCCGCAGTGCTGTGGGCACTTCTACAACTACCCCCCTCGTGGGCACTTCTACAACTACCCCCCTCGTGGGCACTTCTACAACTACCCCCCTCGTGGGCACTTCTACAACTACCCCCCTCGTGGGCACTTCTACAACTACCCCCCTCGTGGGCACTTCTACAACTACCCCCCTCGTGGGCACTTCTACAACTACCCCCCTCGTGGGCACTTCTACAACTACCCCCCTCGTGGGCACTTCTACAACTACCCCCCTCGTGGGCACTTCTACAACTACCCCCCTCGTGGGCACTTCTATAACTACCCCCCTCGTGGGCACTTCTACAAGTACTCCTCGTGGGTGCTTCTAGAAGTACTCCTAGTGTCCAGTTCTAGAACTACCCCTGATGCCGATGTGATCTTCTATAACTACCCTTGGAGGGCGGTTCTAGAACTACCCCTGGTGCCATGATCGGTTCTAGAACTTTCTTCTAGTGTGCGGTTCTAATACTGCTCCTGGTGGGCGCTTCTAGAACTACCCCTGGTGGGTGGTTCTAGAACTACTCCTGGTAGTATACATCTATTCTATATTTTTCGATTTTAACTATTGTATGTACATTGGTGTGAGTGCTTGTCTCTAGGGTGTCTTACTTAACCGTGTATTTATTATAGGTTTTTTAATTTCCTATTTATGCATAATTTGACAATTTTGTTCGGTTGTTCTTGATTGGTTCTTTGACATTCCTAGTTTGCCTATGGGGTCAATGCACCAAAATGAGTCATCTAGCGTCAATGAACTTTAACCACCTTCACTGCACACGTCAGTGTTGTGCCCTTCTCCCCCGCCCCCCCAAATAGCTGCAAAGTCCCACCTGTATACTGGAGCCCAAGACCACAAGATCACAAGATCACATGCTGGATCTCTGGCACTCATGAGGTCATGTGCAGGGGCCTCAGGAGCCTCCGAACACCACACTGACATCTGTCTGCTCTCCTCCACAACTGAGCAGCATCAGAAACCCAGCTAACAGACATTGCTGTCACTGCAAACACTCATTGGATTAACTGACACGATGTCAGCAAGTTGCTGAAGATCTGGATAGTGCAGCCATGAGATCTGTGGCAGCATTAGGCAGATGGGACACTGCAGCTAATAGAGAGTAAGAGTGCAACAGAGATGGCACTAAACTGCATTTAAAGGGTGTCAGGAAAACTTAGTCAGACTTTGCAGCCCTCTGGCGCCCCCTTATCCTGCTGGTCAAACACGGTATTGACTGAGGATAAGCAACAGGGCGCAGGTGCTCTCATTTATGTCGACTATTGTGGCACGTGATGTGACAGGACGTATATATACCACCAGTTCCGTCCAGGAACGTATATATACCTCAATCCCACCACCCTCAACCACAATATCACATAAATACACCGTATGCTGCCACCACCGATCTCTTAACAGGTGGATCGGGTACCAGTTAGGTAACGTGAATTAGCGGGTGAGGAACGTGTTTGCTCGACATAGGACAAGAAGAACGAAGCTGGTAAATAATAATTTACTCCCGAAAGTTGGCAGTGTTTACAAAAGATATACAAGATTTTATAAAAGACAATTTACATATATGCATAAAACAGTTATTAAAATAAAAGGGGTAAATAATAGCAAAACCTGCGCCACGAGGTGATGGTCTCAGATTCTGTGGCGGGACGGCTCCCCGGAAATTAGGTGTGATTCCTCCATGCAGCGAGGAGTGCTTGCATCTGACGTCCCTGGGTTGGAATGAGCCAACATGGACATTCTGGTTTTTAGTAAGGAGGCAAAACACTAGGACACACCCATGTTGTTTACCTCACGCGGGGGCTCTGTTTTGTGAACCCACCCAGCTGCACAAGACATAAAAATCCTTCATCTTCCATATCTTGGTATGGGGGAGCCCCACATCCAAGATGAATACATCATTTTTTTATTTTTTTTTTAAGGTTGAAGGAAGACTAAGTCCATCTAGTTCAACCCATAGCCTAACATGTTGATCCAGAGGAAGGGAAAAAAAAACCATGTGGAAAACACTAAGCTCCACATTGGGGAAAAAAATTCCTTCGACTCCATACGACAATCAGACTAGTTCCCTGGATCAACGCCCTATCAAGGAATCTAGTATTTATAACCTATAATATTATACTTTTCAAGAAAGGCATCCATGCCCTTCTTAAATTTAAAAAGTGAATCACTCGTTACAACATCATGCAGCAGAGAGTTCCATAGTCTCACTGCTCTTACAGTAAAGAATCCCCGTCTGTGATTATGATTAAACCTTCTTTCCACCAGACGTAGAAGATGCCCCCTTGTCCCCGTCTCAGGCCTCAGAGTAAAAAGATCAGTAGAAAGGTCTTTGTACTGTCCCCTCATATACTTGTACATAGTAATAAGATCACCCCTAAGCCTTCTTTTTTCCACAGTAAATAACCCCAAGTGTAATAACCTGTCTTGGTATTGCAGACCCCCCAGTCCTCTAATAACCTTGGTCGCTCTTCTCTGCACCCGCTCTAGTTCAGCCATGTCTTTCTTATACACCGGAGACCAGAACTGTACACAGTATTCTAAGTGTGGTCGCACTAGTGACTTGTATAGAGGTAAAATTATGTTCTCCTCATGAGCATCTATGCCTCTTTTAATGCATCCCATTATTTTATTTGCCTTTGCAGCAGCTGCCTGACACTGGCCACTAAATGTGAGCTTGTCGTCCACCAATACACCCAGGTCTTTTTCAGTTACAGTTTTGCCCAGTGTTTTACAATTAAGCATATAATTATACATTTTATTTCCTCTGCCCAAGTGCATTACCTTACATTTATCCCCATTAAAGCTCATTTGTCATTTATCAGCCCAAGCTTCTAGTTTACATAGATCCTCCTGTAATATAAAATTGTCCTCCTCTGTATTGATTACCCTGCAGAGTTTAGCGTCATCTGCAAATATTGAAATATTACTCTATATGCCCCCTACAAGGTCATTAATAAATATGTTAAAAAGAAGGGGGCCCAATTCTGACCCCTGTGGTACCCCACTGTTAACTGAGACCCAGTCTGAGTGTTTTCCATTAATAATCACCCTTTGTTTCCTATCACTGAGCCAATTCTTAACCCACATACATATATTTTCCCCTATCCCCATTGTTCTCATTTTATGTATCAACCTTTTGTGTGGAACCGTATCAAAAGCTTTTGAAAAGTCCATATACACAACATCCACTGCATTTCCTTGGTCCAGTCCCGAACTTGCCTCCTCATAAAAACTGATCAGATTAGTTTGACAGGAACGGTTCCTCGTAAATCCATGTTGATATTGGGTCATGAGGTTATTCTTCTTCAGATACTCTATCATAGCATATCTTAGGAAACCCTCCAGGATTTTACACACAGTAGAGGTTAAGCTTACTGGCCTATAAATTTCCAAGTTCAGTTTGTCCCCTTTTTGAATATTGGCACCACATTTCCTATACGCCAGTCGTGTGGACCCTGTTATTATTGAATCTTTAAAGATTAAAAATAATGGTCTATGACGTTACTTAATTCCTGCAGTACTCGCGGGTGTATCCCACCTGGGCCTGGGGATTTGTCAACTTTAGCGATTTTTAGACGCCGCCGTACTTCCTGCTGGGTTAAGCAAGTGACATTTAATGGAGAATTTTTGTTATCACTAATCATGTTTTCGGTCATGCGATTTTCTTGTGTAAATACGGTTGAAAAAAAAATCATTTAGCATATTGGCTTTTTCCTCATCCTCATCCACCATTTCACTGAGACTATTTTTAAGGGGGCCAACACTATTATTTTTTAGTTGTTTACTATTTATGTAGTTAAAGAATATTTTGGGGTTATTTTTACTTTCTCTGGCAATGATTCTCTCTGCCTCAATCTTTGCCGCCTTGATTTGCTTTTTACATAATTTATTTAATTTTCTATATTTATTTAATGCCTCATCACTACCTACATGCTTTAGTTCTCTAAATGCTTTCTTTTTGTCACTTATTGTGCCCCTTACAGCTCTATTTAGCCATAGTGGTTTCCTCCCATTTCTAGCATGTTTATTCCCAAAGGGTATATATTGTGCACAGGTCCTATTCAGGAGGTTAATAAATGTCTCCCATTTGCTTTGTGCAGCTTTATGTCTCAGGATATCGTCCCAGTTTATTGCACTAAGATCATCTCTCAACCGTTGGAAATTAGCCTTCCTGAAGTTTAGTGTCCTTGTAACCCTTCTACTACACATCTTATTAAAGGTTACATGAAAATGTATTATTTTGTGATCACTATTACCCAAGTGACCCCCAACTCGTATATTTGATATGCGGTCTGGCCTATTGGTTAATATTAGGTCTAGCAGTGCCCCCCTTCTTGTTGGGTCCTGAATAGATTGTGAAAGGTAATTGTCTCTCATAGTTGTCAAAACCTATTACCTTTGCTTGAAGTACATGTTTCTGTCCCCCAACGTATTTCAGGGTAGTTGAAGTCTCCCATAATAATGACTTCTCCTTGAGTCGCTGCTTCATCTATTTGCTTTACGAGGATATTCTCCGCTACTTCCATTATTTTTGGAGACTTATAACAAACCCCTATCAGTAATTTATTATTTTTTCCCCCTCCCCTTATCTCCACCCACAGGGACTCTACATTTTCATTAGATTCACATATATCCTCCCGCAAGACAGGTTTTAAGGATGATTTTACATATAAACACCCCCCCCCCCTCGCTTGTTTGTACGGTCATTTCTAAACAGACTATAGCCCTGTAAATTAGCTGCCCAGTCATGGCTCTCGTCCAGCCACGTCTCAGATATTCCTACCATGTCATAATTATTTTCCAACAAAATTAATTCTAATTCCTCCATTTTGTTGGTGAGGCTTCTGGCATTAGTGTACATGCATTTTATGTATCTCTCTGTACCTCTATTCCTTCTTACTTTATTGGCTGTTCTAACCCCACCCCCAATTTATTTGTGCCCAGGTCACTATCTGCACTATCTTCCCCACCTATAAAATGAATACCCCCCCCCAATCTCTAGTTTAAACACTCCTCCAACCTTCTAGCCATTTTCTCCCCCAGCACAGCTGCACCCTCCCCATTAAGGTGCAGCCGGTCCCTAGCGTAGAGTCTGTAGCCAACTGAGAAGTCGGCCCAGTTCTCCAGGAACTCAAATCCCTCCTTCCTACACCAGTTCTTGAGCCACTTATTTATCTCCCTAATCTCCCGTTGCCTCTCTGGCGTGGCACGTGGTACCGGTAGTATTTCAGAGAATACCACCTTGGAGGTCCTTGCTTTCAGCTTGCAGCCTAATTCCCTGAAGTCATCTTTAAGGACCTTCCACCTACCTCTAACTTTGTCATTTGTGCCAATGTGCACCATGACCGCTGGGTCCTCACCAGCCCCTCCCAGTAATCTGTCAACCCGATCAGCGATGTGCCGGACTTGAGCGCCAGCTAGGCAGCACACTGTTTGATGATCCCTGTCTTTGTGACAGATTGCCCTCTCTGTTCCCCTAATAATTGAGTCGCCCACTACCAGCACCTGCCTGGCCTGCCCTACTCTCCTATTTCCCTCTTTACTGGAGCTGACACTCCTCCGGCTTTCAGGATACATGCCTTGCTGCAGCAGTGCTACCCCTGTACCATCACTCCCCTCATCTGCCAACTTTGCAAACTTATTGGGGTGTGCCAGATCAGGACTAGCCTCCCTTGCACTCTTCCCTCTACCCCCCCTTCTAACTGTCACCCAACTAACGGCCTCACTGTCCTGCAGCTCCAGACTACCACCCTCCCCCACATCTACCCCAGTGAGCGGCTGCTCAGTGAGCAGCAGACTCCTTTCCATGTTGTCAATGGATCTCAGTGTTGCCAGCTGCTCATTTAGATCCAGTATCTGGGCTTCCAAACGCACAACGTGCTCACATCTCGCGCAGCAGTAAGCAACCACGACCGGCTGTTCAGGATTGCCTACATGTGGCAAGATGTACACTGGATAGCATTGTCAATAATGGAGCTCATTTCCTAATGGGGATTGCAATAGACAGAATGTTAAGTAAAAAGAAAAGCAAAGAATTAATGAAATACAGACAGCAATTCAGTCCAAAGTCCTGCCTTCCAAACTTCCTGAATCCAAGTCACTGAAAAATAAGTCACACACTTACTTTCGTTCGCACTTACGCTCTGGTCACACTCCGCTCGTTCACACTCGCAAATTAAGAGATTTAAAGAGGTTTTGTTTTGTTTTTTCCCCTTTTCCAGCAATACACCCTTCACCTCAATGCACTTCCAAAGGCAAGTTTGCCGTCACCAATATTGACGGAGATTGATATCAAATATAATATTTCTATGACGTTCAGAAGCTCAGAAACCATTTCCTAGGTTTCTGGTGGTTTCCCAGTTATGAAAGATACACCATCATAACTGGAAAAAGGCGAGCATCCCAAAAATGTGGTCCATGTGTTTGTGACAGTCATGTGCATTATTAAACTTGACATTAAAAGTTTGTACAGTTACACAATAGGGCTTTGGAGGGGAAATCCAGTGTAAACCAGTATGCTTGCCCTGGGCTGAGGTTTATGGCGGTTATAAAAATTCCTTGTTTGGGGGAAGCAAGAGTAGAGTTCTATGGAGGTCCCTTCCAAGTGAACAGGGGACGGAGATTTAAGACATCTCTGGCTGTCCTTTCAACATTTTTAAAACTAGGACAAAAATACATTTTGCCTGACAAAGGGAATGTCACTAGGTTTATTGCCACCTGATCTGAGCACAGCACAACGTGTGGACAAAGATCCCCAATTCCAACGACATGTTGCTCTCTGGGCTGACTGATGTAGTTTTGATAAGTGATCCTCCACCAGCAGGAGACTGCCACCAGAGGACTAGTAAAGCTGCTGCCATGTAGTCCAACCCTGTCCCCACAACTGATGAATAGCTCTGTACACTGTGCATTGGTAGCTTTCTGCCTATCAGTGGTGTGGGTGGGGTTATACAGAGCCCAGCATTCAGAGAATTAGATCTGCAGCAGACACAGAGTATGTGCCCACGAAGCGTTTTTCAAGAGGATATGCTGCAGAATTTCCGCAGCGTAAAGGCTTTTTTAGCGCTATGTTATCCGCCCCCCATGGTCCCCAATGTGATTACGCAAGTTCAATGCCCATGCTGCGTTTTTTTCCGCAGCGTTTTTCCGGCGGGGAAAAATCCGCAGCACGCTCATTAATTTTGCGTTTCCGCAAGCGGAATTGCCTTTGCAGTGCAATTAAAAACTCAAGGCAATTCCGCATGCGTTTATCCGGGAGAGGACATGCAGAAATGAAGCAGAAAATTTCTGCTTCATTTCCACAGCATGGGAACATAGCCTTACTCTGAACTGCACCAAGCGATCCATCACTGTAATCAGGATCTCTGCCCCTAAATCACCCTGCTCTCAGATGGGGCAGCAAAATCCTGGTGACAAATTCACTAACCCCATCCAGCTTCAGATGCAAGTATTAGAATTGATTCTGATGCTCAAAATTAAATGTAATGGCCAGTGGCTAATGGCAGGCAATAGGTACAGCAAAGTGTGGAAAAGTTACCTGCAGGATTGTAGGGAACAAACTTCTCAGTGTCGGGGTACTGCTGCTCGTCTGTCTTATCAGAAGTGCCAGAAACCTAGTGGGGAACAGGAACCAGGTCACAAGCTTCATTTATCCAGGGTTTACCATTAGGTTCTCCATATAGGATCTGAAAAGTAGTGTTGAGCCACCCCCGTAGTGTTCGAGTTCGGTTCGTCGAACACCCGTATGTTCGCCGAACACCTTCGAACACTGTTAAAACCAATGGCAGGCAAACAAAAACACATAGAAAACACCTTCAAAAGGTGTCCAAAAGCTGACAAACTGCTCAGTAGACACAACTAACACATGGAAAAGTGACAAGTACAAATAGTCATGCGAAAAGAAAAGAGGTGGAGGAGTAAAAGGAGGGGGAGACACAGATATAGGCATGTCATGCCCTTCTAAAGCCAAAAAAATGCGAAGCTAACACGGCCAGTCCGTTCCTGCCCGTGCGACCTCCGTGACGCCGGGTTTGTGCCAGAGCTGCGGTGGACCCTGACGGCTAGCACCCTCTCCCAATACTGGTGCCTGTCCGCTGGTGGGTCGAGCGAGCCCCCCTGCGGTGGAGACAGGTCTAAGCTTTTTAATTTAAATTGTCTCTCTAATTTGAATGAGTACACTTTAAATCCTTTTACAAGGATCTATTGGAGGGCAAGTCTGATGCCAGCAGCCGCGGGAATTCCAGCTCTAGTAGCGTCCACTAAAGCTGCTGCAGTTAAAAAGCTTTTATAAGATCGAGCTCGGCGGTCCACCGCAAGGCGTCCTACCGCCAGTCCCAGGCCCTATGCCTTGGGGTGCCTCCCCGATGCTCTTCACTGAGTGTCCCGGGGGCCCGAAGCATTTCCTTTGAAAAAATTAAGTGTCCAAACTACAGGTGGTGCAGCTTGCTTAACAGTTGGGATAATCCGCTGACTAGCAGACACTGCTACTAGGTCCAAAGTATTTCCTGGGCTAGATACAGTTAAAAATTTGTAATTAGATACTCTCCTTGGATGCTGAGAAAGCATTCCATAGAGTCTCCTGGCACGCCATATATTATTTTCTTAAAAAGCTTGGGGTAGGGATCTAGGGGACCCTTTCATAGGCAAAATCACAGCCCGGTATCGCAATACGTCACCTAGGCTGAAGATGAATGGAACATTTTCATCACCTTTCATAATCACCAATGGGACAAGGCAGGGATGTCCTCTGTCCCCTCTCTTATACATCCTAGTGATGGAGCACCTGCTCTCATCAATTCGCCATAACCCCAATATTAGGTGGATTGAGGTGGCAGGCACAGAGTACAAGTGCTCTGCATTTGCTCATGATGTCCTAGTATATAGCACTCAATCACATATATCCATCCCTGCTGTTATGGCTGAAATAGATCACTTTGTTACATGGTCAAATTTTAAAATCAATGCAGCGAAGTCTGAGGCCCTCGATGTCTCCCTCCTCAAATCCATACAGGATTCCATCCAGTCCAACTTTCCCTTTGCCTGTCCCTCACAGGGTATCAAATACTTAGGAATTCGTATTCATAGAGACCTCTCCCGTCTAGGTTATCTTAATTTTGGGCCCTTTATTGAACAACTCCATACAGACCACGGTTGGCAAGTTAGAACTGTAAGATTCACTACGTGAACCACTGGTGTTTTGTGGAAAAGCACATGTACACTGTGTTCCAAATTATTATGCAAAAAGTGTTTAGGAGTGATAAGGGAAGAATTTGTTTGTCAGTTAAACTCATTGATGGTGATGTGTGTCAGGGCTCTTTATATCACTGTAAGCAATTGCAGACACCTGTGCTAATTAGTTTGGCAGGGGTGTCCAATGAAAGGCAAGACTTCTTAAGAAGGCTGTCCCACATTATTAAGCAGCCTACATTTTCTGCCAAAATGGGAAAGAAAAAGGATGTGTCGGCTGCTGAGAAGCAACAAATTGTGGATTGTTTAGGTCAAGGCATGACTACAATCAACATTGCCAAGACACTTCATCCTGATCATCGCATAATCAAGAAGTATGAAGCTGATTCACAGTACACATGTGTGCGTGCTGATAAGGGCAAATTGAGGACTCTTTCCTACAGGCAATTACGTCAGGTTAAAAGAGCAGCGGCAAAAAAGCCTTGTCATAGCAGCAGACAAGTTTTTGAAGCTGCTGGTGCCTCCAACGTCCCCCGAACAACAAGATGCAGGGTCCTCAGAGGTTTGCAGCTGTGCGTAAGTTATCCTGTCGACCTCCTCTATCTAATGTACACAAGCAGAAAGGGCTACAGTGGGCCAAACAATACATGAAGACTGACTTCAAAACTGTTTTGTTCACCGATGAGTGCCGTGCAACGCTCGATGGTCCAGATGGATGGAGTGGAGGATGGCTGGTTGATGGACACCCCATGCAAACACTGCTACGGCACCAACAAGGAGGAGGTGGAGTAATGTTTTGGGCTGGAATCATGGGGAGAGAGATTGTCGGCCCCTTTAGGATCCCTGAAGGGGTAAATATGAACTCCATAATGTATGTGGAGTTTCTCAAACAGCACTTCCTGCTATGGTTCAAGAAGAAGAACCGTGTATTCCGCAGCAAGATCATTTTCATGCATGATAATGCACCGTCTCATGCTGCACATAACATCTGCATCTCTGGCTGATATGGGCATAAAAGGGGACAAAGTTATGGTGTGACCCCCATGTTCCCCTGACCTCAACCCCATTGAGAACCTCTGGAGCATCATCAAAAGGAGGGTCTATGATGGCGGGAGGCAGTTCACATCTAAGCAACAGCTCTGGGAGGGTATTCTGTCCTCATGCAAAACAATTGAAGCAGAAACCATCCAAAACCTGACAAATTCAATGGACGAGAGAGTTCAGAAGCTCCTTTCGAACAAGGGGTCCTATGTGCAAATGTAACATCACCTAGAATAAAGTTTTTTGAGCTGAAAACTGTTTGATTACAGTTTGTAATAACCGGCTAATGCTTATAATTTCAAAAATGACCATTTTTTTGCTCTTTATTAAAATGAAAAGGTTGATCGTAGAGTGTGGGGGATCTAAGAGTGTGGCAACCCAGTAGTCAGGATTATTTCGAATTCTGACAATCTGAGGGTCATGTTGCAGGTAGTGCAGCAAGAAGGCACTCATGTGTCTTGCGCATCTCGGAGCCCCAAAATTATTTTCCGGGCTAGATGCAGCAAAAAATTATTAGTAATTTGAAAGCTGGTGGAGTTTAGTATAGATGGTCTAATAGAATCAGTGCTGTAAACTGCTACAAGGCCCAAATTATTTTCCAGCCAAGATACAGATAAACATGATTAGTAATTTGAAAGCTTATAACGGTTGGTGAGGTGATTTTAACAAATCATCAAGCTTTTACTCTCCCCAGCATGACACAGGGGTAGAAAAGTCGTTTCGGATGCATGATTTGTTCATCTTTATGAACGTGAGTCTGTCTACATTATCAGTGGAGAGCCCCGTGCGCTTATCTGTCAGCACACCACCAGCAGCGCTGAACACACGTTCAGACAGAACGCTGGCTGCGGGGCATGACAAGATCTCCAAGGCGTAAGTGGCAAGCTCCGGCTATTTATCCAGATTGGAAGCCCAAAAAGAGCAAGGGTCCAGTGACACAGTCATGGCTTCAATGTTTACTTGGATATACTCCTGTACCATCGTCTCTAGGCGTTGACTATGTCAGACTTCTTGTCTCCTGTGGCCTTGCAAAGGATGGGCTAAAAAAGTGGTGAAATGATTCCGCAAAATTGATGTTACCAGCAGATACTGTGTTTATGTTAAGTTTTGAGTGCTGAACACTCGACGGTCCCACGGTTGGCAAGTTGGAACTGAGACACTCACTACGTGCACCACTAGTGTTTTGTGGAAAAGCACATGTAAGATTCTGAAACAGTCTCTGCTGATACTCCAGCATGCGTGCATCTCTTTCTATGGCAGGAATAATTTCTGCAAATTTACTTTTGTACCGGGGATCTAAGAGTGTGGCAACCCAGTAGTCAGGATTATTTCTAATTCTCACAATTCGAGAGTCATGTTGCAGGTAGTGCAGCAAGAAGGCACTCATGTGTCTTGCGCATCCAGGAGCACCAAGTCCCTGTTGTGTTGGTGGCGAGGTAACAATCATGCTTCCTTCCTCTGCCCTCTCCCCCCAACCTCGCACAACAGAAATGTGATCAAGGTCTCCCTCATCTGATGAGTCTTCCATCAGTTCGTACTCCACTCCTGCACCTTCCTCACTAGTTTGGCTGCTACCATGCGCCCTGGTAAAACCATCTCCCCCACCCTCACATGCCTGCCGCCTTGGTGCTGCCGACCATCTGGACCTTGCAGATGTTAGCCCTTCCTCATGCAACTCCTCCTCCTCTACTTCCTCCACCTCCTCTTCTGCCACCACCTGACTCCGAATTCTGTTTAACATGTGTTCCAGCATGTAAATCACCGGAATAGTCATGCTGATAATGGCATCGTCAGCACTAAACATCTTCTTCGCCATTTCAAAACTGTGCAGAAGGGTGCATAGGTCCCTGATCTGAGACCACTCCTCCAGCGTGATTTGCCCCACCTCTGGATCTCGTTGGCCCAGGCTATACGTCAGAACGTATTGCACCAGGGCTTGTCGGTGCTGCCATAGTCGCTGCAACATGTGCAGAGTTGAATTCCACCGGGTAGGCACATCGCATTTTAGCCGGTGAAGTGGCAGGCCCAACGACTTCTGTAGAGATGTAAGTCGCTGAGCTGCGGGATGCGAATGGCGGAAGCGAGCACACAGCGACCGTGCCCTCTGCAGAAGGCCATCTAGTCCGGGATAGTGGGCTAAAAGTTGCTCGACAACCAGGTTCAACATGTGAGCCATACAAGGCACGCGTGTGACATTGCCTCGGCAAAGGGCCGCACCCAGGTTTGCAGCATTGTCGCACACGACTTTCCCTGGTTTCAGGTCCAGTGGAGACAACCATTCATGAAATTGGTTCTCCAGAGCTGACCACAACTCCTCAGCTGTGTGACTCACATTTCCCAGACATTTCAAAGTAAAAACCGCCTGATGACGTTGAGCCCTGCTGCCAGCATAGTAAGGAGGTGTGCAGGATCCCTTCTGCGCAGTTAGAAAGCTTGTGGAATGACCAGACAGGCTTTGGGTGCAGGTGGAGGACCGAGAGGAGGTTGAGGAGGCAGAAGCAGTGGAGGAAATTCGAGATAAAGAGGATTGACGCACAACTCATGGGGACGGCAAGACTTGGACAGCAGCTCCTTGTCCTGCTGTCACCATAGTTACCCAGAGCCCAGTCAGCGACATGTAACGCCCCTGTCCATGCCTACTCGTCCAAGTGTCTATGGTGAAATGCACCCTGTCACACACAGTTTCTCAAAGAAGCGGTGATGTTGTGTGCGACATGCTGGTGGAGGAGCGCAGGCACACCTTTCTTTGAGAAGTAGTGCCGACTGGGCATCTGGTACTGGGTCACTGCGACAGACATAAGGTCTCGAAAATCCTCTGTCCACCAGGCGGAAAGGCAGCATTTCTGTAGCCAAAAGCTTGCAGATGGTGAAATTCAACCTCTTAGCTTTCTCATGGCTAGGAGGAAATGGTCTTTTACTTGTCCACATCTGAGGGACCGAGGGCTGGCTGTTGTGCTTAGACGAGGTTGAGAAGGGTGTCCCCGGCAAACTGCCGGTCCGTGAGGAAGATGCAGGCGGACATGTTAGGTTGCCTTGATCCAAAGGTGGTGCTATCGATGTCGGACAGCGCTGAACACCAGCTGGTGTTTCCACCTCCAAAGAAAATGATGACCTGCCAATCACGCTGGCTGTTGCAGGTAAAGAGGTGGCAGGTCTGCGTCCCAAAACAGGTGTGACTGCTGTCCCCCCAGTCACAGAGGATGAAGAGGCCGCGGATGCACAAGATATGGCAGACGGCGGTTGGCCCGGCCGGCTAGGCCGCATTGTAGCACAGTGAGCTTCCCACTGCAATTTATGCTTCATATCCATGTGCCGGTTCATGCATGAAGTGCTCAAACTATGTATTTTTTGGCCTCTACTTAGCTTTTGCTGACAAATGTTACAGATAACACAAGTTGGGTCATCCTTATCGATCTGAAAAAATGCCCAGGCTATGCAAGGCTTAGCACCCATGCGACCTGAAGAGCCACCACGACTTGTGGTCAGAGGCAGAGTTGTGTTTGAGGATGCAGTTGTTGACGTGCTTCCAGTACTACGTCTGTCCAGGAAGGCGCAACCTGACCTCGTCGTCACTAGCATCCTCCTCCACCTCCTCTGCTGACCTCATCGACTGGCTAACTGTGGGATGACAGTAAGTGGGATCTCCAACCTCATCATCACCCTGTGTGTTATCACACCCGTCGTCCTCAGAGCCAACCTCTTCCTGCCCTGACAAAAAACTAAAGTTGTCGCTCCAATCAGGTATTTGAGTCTCATCATCATCTTCCTCATTGTCTCCACCAACAGGAGTTACAGTTTGGGAACGAGGGTCTACATTATGGTCAGAACCTTCTGCCTCTGGTCCTGGATCCGACTCAAAGATTCTGGGCATCAGTGCAGATCATTTCCTCGTCTGGATTCACAGAAGCTCTGCAGCCGACCTCTAATTCCCAGGCTATAGTATGAGTAAACAGCTCTGCAGACTCCACCATCTGTGTTACCCCATACTAAGACGGGCAGCTGGAGACTTGGGAGCTGTGAGGAAGCAAGTGCGATTGGGGTGACACCTCTGAGGACTGGAGTATTTGTGATGTTGAAGTTGAGGTGGAGGAGAGCCCACTTAAAGGAGCACTTGATATCTGTTGAAGCACATGCTGTTTTTGTGCCTCATCTGGAATTTGTAGCGATTGGCGTGGCCGTAAGAAAGGGATCTTCTCACATTGTCCGCTAAAAGAAGTAGACATCTTAGTTTGGCTGGAAGATTGTCTTTCTTCAGCAGATGTTACTGTTGCTTTAACACCTACCCCATGGATACAACCTTTCTTTCCCTTCCCAACATGCCTATTCCCCTTTCCACAAGCAGCAGGCCTTTTTCCACTCATTTTGGTGGTTAACTAATTGACAACTCTGGAGTTGTTTGCACAAAAACAATGAATGGGAACCGAGCAGAGCTGAGTGGCCAAACTGTGGTATTAGCCCAAAAGTATTGGCTGGGTTAGATGCAGAAAAAAATTATTTTGAATTTGCAACCTGGTGGAGGTTAGTATAGATGGACTAATAGAACAAGTCCCACACACTGCTACAAGCCAAAATATTTTTTTTTCAGAGCAAGATGCAGATAAAAATTTTGAATTTCCAACCTGGTGTAGGTAAGTATAGATGGACTAATAGAATGATGCTATGCCCAAAAGGTTTTCCTTCACTAGGTGCAGTAAAAAAATTTGCATTCTATACACAGGTGGTGTAGCTTGCAACACAGATAGGCTACTCCACTGACTAACACACACTGCAAGAGGCCAAAAAGGATTTGCTTTGCTAGATTTAGCCAAATGCTGTGAAAAAAACTTGCACAGCACTAGTACAGACCTGCCTGGCAAAAAGTGATAGGAACTGATGTAACCTAGTCCTCAAAAGGACTGCAATCACAACTATTCCCTACTCCCAAGCTATCTGTAGATTTGTGCGAAAATTGGCTTGAAATTAACACAAAGTATAGCGCACACAGCAACAGCAGTGCCGTCTAACACGCAGCTGCAGCAGTGAGAAAATGGTGGTGACGGGGAAAATGGCTGGGTCTTATAGGGCAAGGACATGTGACATACACTGCCAATGACATGCCCTTGCTTGTGTGAAAAAAAGCAGTTCGCTCCGTGTGTGCGCTGCTGATAGGCTGACAGATTGCACCTCCCTACTGTAAATGCGGGAAAGAGAAAAAAAAATGGAGATCTTCATTATTTATGCAGAGATCCATCCCCTGCCCCTCCCCCCACCCCGCTGTACACTCAAACTGCGTATTTACATTAATTTTCAGCATTACTGAGAAAAAATCCAGTTATGATTTTGGTGCACGAACAGTTATCGAACATAACCTCGAACAGCCGAATTTTTCTCAAATTGTTCGTGTTCGCCGAACGGCTCGAACACCGCCCAAAACAGCTCGAAGTTGAGATTGGCGAACAGTTCGAGTCGAACACCGCTCCTCTCTACTGAAACTGAGTCAGCCAAGTCCTTGTGGCATAGCTGTGGCCTGGCCATACACTATTTGGCTAGCAGCCATCTCTCCCAACATACAGATGAGTTCTCATGTGTTCTGTGGGGAGGAGGGTAATCGCCTGCCTCTAAGCAATTTGTGCCTAGAGAACAAGGAGCGGGTATTTGAACTGAACATTTGTTAGGGCAGCTAGATTAGCCAGATATTAGCCCACTTTAATCAAACAGAAAACAATGGGACTTGTAATTGTGGTGCCCCTGATGGTTCAGTCACCACAGAGATAGTGCACCTCACCCAGAGGTGTGGAGTCTCCTTCTCTCAGGTGAGGAGGGAGTGCTGCCCAGAACCCCAACACCCGCATTCAACACTACACTGCTCCAGGCCGGCTGGAGGGGCAACATGCATGAGCGCAACTGCTGAGCCCTGTCCCAGGCTGGAGTAGGGGGAACCCAGAGGTAGGGGGAACCAGTAGTGGGTGTGGGTGGAGGAAGTAGTTTAAGGGAGCACTATAGTAGTAGGTATATAAAGGGGAACCATTTTAGGGTGGCAGGAGAGTTCGGTAGAGGAGTCAGTGGAGAACAGTCAGGGATCAGAGTCTCTTTAGGAGCTCTGCTCCACAAGCAGGGCCCAGTGCTAGAGGCCCAGGAGGGGAGCAGAGGAGTAGGCTCCGATCTAAGGAAGGGATCCTAGGGGGTACGGCGAGTGCAGGACGGCACCCGTATGCCCCGCATCTGTCAGAAGACAGGGATCGTAAGCCGCAGGAAGGGGACGGACCCCTGGTCCAGCCGTGTAACTCCAGGTCTTGGCTGGGAGGCTTCTGGCTTATATAGTCAGTTGCTGAAGCCTCATTCTAATCCCCGTGAGGGACAAGCAGGTCCGGGAACTCCAACGTACAGGAGGGGCTTCAGAGCACCCAAATGGGATTGAGAGTGGGAAGCACAGGGCAGGAGGGAGACAGACCCAGTGTGAAGACTGTCTAGCTAGGAACACAGAAAGTGGAGTTCTGTCAGGTGCTCCTAATCTACCTGAGGAAGTGCTGAACCCCTGCCTGGTGAACGCAGCACGACGTGGGGAGGCTGACAACTGTACAGTGCACCAATGGAACTGTCATAAGAACTGTGAGAAAAGACTCGGATGACTGCATCGTACTGCCTCAGTCCATTCTTTATCTGCGCCATCTTTCCCTCCCTGCACTACAACGCCCAGTGCAACTTTCACTGCCTTACACTGCCCAGGAGCAAGCTCTACCTGTGGAGAGCCACACCATCCCTGCTGCCGTAACATCAGCTCCAGAGGACTGCTCCGCAGCAGCAGCTCCCTTTGGCTGCCTTCCACAGGTGGCGTCACAAACACTTTCCCCAGATCCTCCAATATCTTCCCCTTTTTACTGACCGCCCTGGGTCACGGACCGGGCCAGCCACGGTGATATCCCCTATACCGGCATCCATAGGCCCAGCTGCCAGGGGGCGCGTCAGCTCTGGAGTCATGAACAAGATAAGTGACCAACCCGTTATCGGTGGGTGAAGTGTGCCTAAAGAACTGTGTAATGATACTGATGTGGTGCCCGCCCCAGAAGAACGGGCGCCATTATGTGCGTGATCAAAGACAACAGTATGGAACCTCCCATCGTGGGCCGGGTCCCAGAATGGCGCCAAAAGCATACCCTGCCCCTTGCAACTGTGACTGTCCGCATAGATGTGTCCGTCAAGGCAGGGAGGCCGTCACAAGGAGTGACCGACAGCAGATTGCCATGGGACCGACCGCGAAAGAGGAGGAGGAGGAGGAAAGAAGGAATGGAGACAGGGTGTGGTCTTAACCAGTCTAGACCAGGGTTCCCCAACTCCAGTCCTCAAGGCCCACCAACAGGTCATGTTTTCAGGATTTCCTTAGTATTGCACAGGTGATGGAATTATTGCCTGTGCAGGTGATGCAATTATCACCTGTGTAATACTAAGGAAATCCTGAAAACATGACCTGTTGGTGGGCCTTGAGGACTGGAGTTGGGGAACCCTGGTCTAGACAGACCGCACCCGGCAGACAACATGGACGGAAGTCAGGATCAAGCCTCCGCCTCTGGCCTGCTGCCGTGGCAAGCGACCCCCAACACCCTGGAGGGAGAAGCCAGTAAGTTATCCCCGGAGGACGCGGAGTTCCTCCAGAGTGAGATTCTGGAGCTGAGCCAACAAGTGGACCGGGCCCAGCAAGCAGCAGTTACCAAGTGGAGGAGCGAGCTGTTGGAGAAGTTTGCAGCACGGTGTAGAGCAGCACAGGATGCCAGCAGCGGCAACCCAGCAGAACCCGCTGAATACCAGGAGGCCGTGTGCAGCACAGGAGCAGGTGGGAAGAAATCCCCTGTCCCAGACGCTGCAAGCGCCGACCTGCTCCTGGGCTTCCTACACCAACACTCTCCGTACCCCGCCATGCCCTCCCTGGAGCAGCTGCTCAGCCCGGAACCTCCACCCCAGGGCACTGACTGAGGACCTTCCACTTGTTGCCCTCCCGGAACCTCCACTCCCAGGCACTGAAGTCAGGAACCTTCTGCTGGGTTCCCTCGCGGAGCCTCCACCTCCGGCACCTGAGTGGGTGTACGGCGCGCCGGGCTTCGATTGGTCCACCCGGTTTGAGGACCAGCAGCCGTGCACGCTAGTGTTGATCGAGCACTAAAATGCTCGGGTGCTCAAATCTCAGGCCGAGCTCGCCGTGATACTCGGGTGCTCGACCCGAGCAACGAGCCCAATGTTAGTCTATGGGAGACCTGAGCATTTTTGGAATGGCACTCCCGGCCGTCTTTTAAAAGCCTAACAAGTGCCAAAAACGATAGTGACAGTGCTCAAATGACATGGGGACAGCATGGGGATCGCCCCAGGAAGCATTTCTGATGCCCAGGTCACTGCTGTCAACAACGTGGTCAGAGGTATTAAGCCACTTTTAAGGGCTCACAATAAAACATTCAAAAATGAAACTGAAACTGCTTTCCTGTGAAATATGTTAAGGAACTTCCTTTCCAGGGTAAAGACTTGTGTATAAGGTAAAATAAATAACCCCCCCCAAAAAAATACTCCTCCACACCTTGGGCTATGTTAACAATTAGCATTTTTTTAGAAGTTTTTGCACTTTTGTATTGCTTTCAACCGTGACAAATGCATTCACCGGGAAATGTCATTTTAACATTTTACAACCTTATCTGACCATGTGCTGTGTGACACATGCATACAGTGCTGAAAATACATGGGAACAGCATGGGGAATACCCCTGGAAGCATCTCTGACACCCAGGTCACTGCCTAAAAGTGTGCCCATCAGAAATGATCCTTGCCAAGTCAGAAGATGCAGACTTGCAACTATCCCCGTGCAAGTTCTTGTCCCAGGGTATTGTTCAATTGTACCTCCCCCATTCCTTGCAATGCAAGCGCAAGTATGCAGCCTGCCACCCACCCACCCCCAGGCTGCAATACCATACTGCTTGCTTGCTTTCACTTGAAATTGGGCCTTTTAGGCATATGGAGGCGAAATCTGGCCACCACGTCATGGCTGCGTTGGCGGCCTGGAATCCATACTCAGTCCCCAGCCGCCAGGTAGCCGGGCATCCACACTGGGTCCCCAGCCGCCCCGCGGCCGGGTGTCCACACACGGTCCCCAGCCGCCTGGGGGCAGCCGGGTGTCCATAAACGTTCCCCAGCCGCCCCTATTTCTCCTGTCAACTTCCCCCCACACACTTTTCTTAGCCCAGCCTGCTTTAGGGCAGCATTAGACGACACCACCAGAGAACCAGACTCCTCTGGTAGGCCCTGGCTTCTCCATCAGGGGAGTTGAGAGTGCCAAGGTGAGGAGCATGATGATGATGAAAGTTAGCATCTGCTTTGTTTTCTTGGAATGCAAGCATAAGTGTGCAGCCTGCCACCCACCCACCCCCAGGCTGCAATGCCATACTGCTAGCTTGCACTTGAAATGGGGCCTTTTAGTTTGGAGGAGGCCGAAGCTGGCCACTACCTCATGGCTGCTTCGGCAGCGAGGTATTCAAACTCAGTCCCCAGCCGCCCCTATTTGTCCCTCTGTGCCTTATACAGAAGATTAAGCGCGTATACCAAAACATTACCTGTGCCCTCCCCAGTGCATTTAGTGGGAAGGACAGCCTATTCTGCTGTAGTGTGTGCATGCCAAACCCCTGTTCATGGTACATGCGAAGATGCCTCCCACCCTGCACCTGTCGTTGCAGACTTGCAACTATACCCGTTCAAGTCCTTGTCCCAGGGCAGTGTTCAATTGTACCTCTCCCATTCCTTGCAATGCAAGCGCAAGTATGCAGCCTGCCACCCACCCACCCCCAGGCTGCAATACCATACTGCTTGCTTGCATAAACGGTCCCCAGCCGCCCCCATTTCTCCTGTCAACTTCCCCCCACACACTTTTCTTAGCCCGGCCTGCTTTAGGGCAGCATTGGACGAGACCACCAGAGAACCAGACTCCTCTGGTGGGCCCTGGCTTCTCCATCAGGGGAGTTGAGAGTGCCAAGGTGAGGACCATGATGATGATGATACAAGTTAGCATCTGCTTTGTTTTCTTGGAATGCAAGCGCATGTATGTAGTAGCGGCTAGGCCTGAGGTGGTCAGCGTTTTGGCGCATATCCTACCTCCTCCGAGGATTTCTGGATGTTTTCCTGCTACTATCACAGTTCTATGACTCCCATTAAAACAAAGCTTCAGGTGAAAAATGATGGATGAGGTAGTGGCAAAGGAGAAGGAGGAACAGGGACCATTCACATCAATATCAGGCCAGTCAACCACATATGTCTTGTAGGATATGTTTCTGTAACAAAAAGGAGCAGTTCGGCTACACAGTTATAGGGCATACAGTGAGTGCAATGCCTACCAAAAATTTTGAGGCACTCCAATGCCCCTTGGAAATGACATGGAGGTCAGAGGGCCTTAACTAAACAGTTTTTTCCATTTATACCAACTGGGTCTCCTGTACACTGTTAGCCTAAGCAGTGAATGGAAGGCTTTCCAAAAATTATGAGGAACTTGCAATGCCCCTTACAAGAGCCATGCAGTACAGCATATTACAAACATAAGTCCCATTATTGGGGAGTGGGTCTCCCATAGTATTTGCTTATGCCTTCCAAGCAAAAGCTTCAAAAAATTAGGAGGAAATGCAGAGCCCGTTCAAAGACTCGTGGAGGTCCCAGTAGCTTAACAAGACGGTTTTAATGCCCCTCAGAAGAGACGTGGAGGTTAGAGTGGTATAACAAGATGCTTTTAATGCCCCTTACAAGAGCCAGACAGTACAGCATCTTAAAAATAGTATTCCCATTATTGGGGAGTGGGTCTCCCACAGTCTTTGCTTATGCCTTCCAAGCAAAAGCTGACAAAAATAAGGACGGAGAAACTTTCAATAATGGCAACACGGACCACGGTCACCCTGGTGGTATAGTGGTGGTGGAGGCTGAGGATAAGGAGAAGAACATAAAACAGCCGAAATGAGGAAGCGTATACCCATGTGTGGGTGTGAAGTGGTGCATGGGAATACACCTCCCGAAATAACACCGTGGATTTGACTTTATGTTACTCTGCTGTCATTTGGTGGTGATGAGAAGTCTGGCCCAATCTAGCCCTTGTTCATTTTGATAAGGGTCAGCTTGTCAGCATTGTCAGTTGACAGGAGAGTGTGCTCATCAGTTATAATTCCCCCAGCGGCACTAAAAACAAGCTCCAATAACATGCTAGCGGCAGGGCAGGCCAGGACCTCCAAGGCGTACAGAGCGAGTTCATTCCAAGTGTCCAGCTTGGATACCCAATAATTAAAAGGCACGAAGGACGCTGGTACGGTCGGCAAGGTACTCCCTCACCATCTTTTGAAACTTTCCACTCCTTGTGAGAGTACCCCATGCCTCAGGGTCTGAGAAAACTGTCCCAGAACGTTGACAGTGTTCCCCTGCCTCTACTAGATTGGAGTTGCCTCTCTCTCGCTTGTACGCTTTGGTTGGTCAACGAACTGTGACCTCTGCCGCTAGCGTGTTCAGATGGGAATTTTTTTTTAACAGTTCTGCAGCAAGGGCCTTCTGGTACAGGCCCATTTTTGTAGACCTCTCCACCTCAGAAATAAGACAGTGAAAGTTCTCCTTGTAGCGGGGGTCTACAAGTGTCACCAACCAGTAATGACTGTCACCCAACATTTTGACAACGCGAGGGTCACAGTTAAGGCAGCGCAACATAAAGTCAGCCATGTGTGCTAGACTGGTAATGGGCAAGATTTCCTTGTCCTCACCAAGATGACGACTGACCATGCTCTCCTCCTCCCCCCTGTCCTCAGGCCACCCACGCTGAACCGACGGTATAACACTTGTACAGGTACTACCATCTACAGCACTTGATAGCAGCTCCTGTTCCTCCTCTCCCTCTGTCCCCCAATGCACGTTGGGATGAGATGAGGCTGGGCTGTGTGTAATTGCCCACTACGACTTCTTGATCCATCTCATCATACTCTGGCTGCAATGCCTCCTCTTTAATTCTCTGCAGAGAGCGTTGCAAAAGACAGACAAGTGGGATGCTGACACTAATGATGGCGTCATCGCCACTCACCATCTTGGTGGCCTCCTCAAAGTTTGTCAGGATGGTACATATGTCAGACATCCAGGTCCACTCCTGAGGTCTTATGTGTGGAGTCTGACCTGAACATCGACGGCCTTGTTGTATCTGGTACACCACAACTGCTCTCTTCTGCTCACAAATCCTTTGCAACATGTGGAGGGTAGAGTTCCAACGTGTGGGGACATCACACACCAGTCGGTGTGCTGGAAGCTGCAAACGCTGCTGCAACACAGCAAGGGCGGCGGAAGCTGTAGCAGACTTGCGAAAATGAGCTGACAGGCGGCGTACTTTCACGAGCAGATCTGGCAACTCAGGGTATGATTTAAGAAACCGCTGAACCACGAGGTTAAGCACATGAGCCAGGCATGGTACGTGTGTGATCTCACCTCAGAGCCGCCACCAGGTTACGGCCATTGTCACACACGACCATGCCGGGATGTAGGTTCAGCAGTCTCAGCCACAGATCTGCCTGCTCTTTCACAGCTGTCCACAACTCACAAGCAGTGTGAGGTTTATCACCTGAGCTTATGAGTTTCAGCACAGCCTGTTGCCACTTGGCGGAGGCAGTACTGCAGTGCTTCCAGCTTGTAACTGATGTGGTGATATCTGAGATGGAGATGGAGGCTGAACAGAAGGAGGAGATGGAGATGGAGATGGAGGCTGAACAGGAGGAGGAGATGGAGATGGAGGCTGAACAGGAGGAGGAGATGGAGATGGAGGCTGAACAGGAGGAGGAGACTGAACAGGAGGAGGAGATGGAGGAGGAGATGGAGGAGGAGGCTGAACAGGAGGAGGAGATGGAGATGGAGGAGGAGGCTGAACGAGGAGGCTGAACAGGAGGAGGCTGAACAGGAGGAGGAGATGGAGATGGAGGAGGAGATGGAGGCGGAGATGGAGGCGATGGAGGAGGAGGAGGAGCTATAAACTATGGGGGCAACTATGACTGACATAGGGCCCGCAATCCTCGGTGTGGGGAGGATGTGTTCCGTCCCAAGGTCCGACTGGGTCCCGGCTTCCACTATGTTTACCCAGTGTGCCGTCAGAGAGATGTACTGTCCCTGGCCACAAGCACTTGTTCATGTGTCTGTTGTCAGGTGGACTCTCCCAGTAACTGCGTTGTTGAGGGCACGGCAGATGCTTTGGGACACGTGCTTGTGTAGTGCGGGGATGGCACACCGGGCAAAATAGTGTCGGCTGGGGACCGAGTACCGAGGGACGGCCACCGCCATAAGATTGCGGAAGGATTCCATCTCCACCAGCCTAAAAGGCAGCATTTCCAATGCAAGCAGTCGTGAAATGTGCGAATTTAGGACTGTGGCCTGTGGGGCGTTAGCTGCGAATTTCCGCTTTCGTTCAAAGGTCTGGGATATGGACAACTGAACGCTGCGGTGGGACGTGGACGTGGATGCTGTTTCTTGAGAAACTGCCATAACAAGTGAAGACTGAGAGGAGGGGGAATCTTTACATGCAGTATGGACAAGGGATTGCCTTGCACACACAACAGGGGGTTCTATTGCACGCACAACAGTAGAAGAAGCAGTGGTGACACCCGCTGACACTGGTCGTGGACCCTGGGTTTCGCCTCACAAAGTCGGGTGCTTTGCTGCCATGTGCCTGATCATGCTGGTGGTGGTCAGGCTGGTAGTTTTGTCACCCCTGCTGATGCTGGCATGGCAGGTGGAACATATGACCTTTTTGGGGCTATCAGCAGAGTCTTTAAAAAAATTCCAGACTCTGGAAGACCTACCGCTTGTACTGGCAACGTCCCTCGTGTTGGTGTTACGGGGAACGGTTGCCCGCCTTCTGTCTGCGGCCACCACACTGCTTCTTCCTGCCTGTTGAGGTACTCTGCCTCCCTCCCCCTGTGTGCTGCTGGCCTCACTCTGCATGTCCTCCTGCCACGTTGGGTCAGTTACTAGATCATCCACCACCTCCTCCTCTTCCACTTGCGCACCACGATGCTCCTCCTCACTTCCTGGCAATTGTGTCTCGCCATCGTCCACCTCTTGTGACAAATTGGCAGCGTCGACTTCCTCTGGCCGTGGCTGTTCAAATATTTGGGCATCGCTACATGGGATCTCCTCTTCCACCACAAGCGTATCAGGCGAGGGGCACAAATATGGAAATGGACCAGTGAACAGCTCTTCAGAGTGTCCAAGTGTGGGATCAATTGCTGTCTGACGACACTCAGCATGGTGGGAGGAAGGAGCATCAGGGTGAGGAGGAGTATGCGGTCGAGACTCACGGCTACTAAGAGCTGACTGTGTGGAAGACAGAGCGGAGGTGGTGGTGCCCATGTAACTGGAAGTATTATCTGCTATCCAATTAATAACCTGTGCACACTGATCAGTTCTCAATACTGGTGTTGTTCTGTGCTTCCCTAATAATTCGGTCAAGAAGTGGGAGCGAGAAGATGTGGCGTTGGTTGTGGCACGTTTTCACCTTGGCCACGGCCCCGTCCTCTGCACAAACCATCACCAGAACGTCCAGTTCCACGTCCCTTGCCACGCGCCTTGCCCATTGTAAAGGAAGTAAAATAGCTTACACTCACACTATCAATGGAAAAAGGGTAATAAAAAGTAGATTAGATCCGTGGAAGAGGAAAACCACAGTTCTATTTCTCTGGCCTACACCCGACTCTTTTAAACAATCTGAACAATCAGGGAGAAACTATTACTGTTTTTCTTTACGTAAAAACTACTAAAACCTGAATAATAGAGATTTTTTACCGTGGGATGGCAAAACCACAGTTATTGTTTACTGGGGTATACCAGACTTTTTTAAATAGATATAATTGCGGCTGAACAGTGAGCGACACACTCAAACCATGTTTTTTTTTAGATACAAATGGGCCAAAGTGGATAATACAGAGGTTTGAACCGTGGAAGTGCAAAACAACACTTCTGTTTCTCTAGCCTACACCTGACTATTTTCAACAGATATATTTGTGTCTGAAAAATCAGACACGCTTTTTTTTTTTTGGGGGGGGGGGGGGGGGGACAAAAGGTTAATAAGATGGGTATTTGTACAGTGTGAAGGAGGAAAAAAAAAAAAAAAAGGATTTTTCCTGTCCCCTGAGACCTGGAGCTAAGTCCAGCAATTTCAGCAACAGGAGCACACAGGACTGTAATGCAGCGTTTGCTGGTATAACCACTGTGTCTCCTATACAGCCTGCCTGCCTGGTATCTGGGATGGATATTAGTCCTGAGAAGGACTGTTTGTTTGATCTGGCAGCCTTTACAGACCCTACACTAACTATTTCGCAGTTTATATCTCTCCCTAAATCAGCAGCGCTGTCTCTACACTGTCTGATCAGGAGCGACTGTTTCCAAGATGGCGGCGCCCGGTTTTAAATACTCGAGGTGACGCTATGCGGCCAACCAATCACTGTAATGCCCACAAACAACATGGCTGCGGCATTACAGTGACTGGCTGGCAATCCCTGCATGTTCATTGGCTCTGTAAAGAGCGCCAAACATACAGGGCGGAGACCCGAGCTCCCGCCCGAGTAACCCGGAAATGCTCGGTGCTCGCCGAACATCCCGAGTAGTGAGATGCTCGGGCGAGTACTGAGCAGTGTCGAGCATGCTCGCTCAACACTAAAAATGACCTCTTGAACAAATTGAAGTTTAATAACAATAGGACAAATTTCATCAGAATTTCTTCCTTTGTTTTTATATTATAAAATACTCATCTGAAGACTTAATACAGATACATCGATACAATCAGAATAAAAGTCAACCCAATGTCTATTATTATGGACATATTGATACGATCAAATGAAATGAACTTTGAGGAAATAGACGTCCGCAAGCGTTTGCTGGTGTGGAAGCAGTGACATAGCCAGATGGCATTTGTCACGATGAAAGGAAGTTCTGCATCGATGTAAGTGTAGGTGGGACGAGGTAGCACATGAAACAGGCAGATCTGTCTGTAAACCAAACAAATGACAAACTGCGAACAAACACTATTAACAACTCATATCGCAACAAACTCGTAGAGACGACATTATAAGATGCAATGCAATATACCAGTCTCCTTCCCTAGATATAAAAGACATATTAATACTGTGAGATCGCAGCGCAGCCAAGACATCTCTGTGAGAAAAAGATCCTACTGGAAGAATGAGACGAGTCCCTGCATGATTATATGATCGCAACATGATACGCCTGCAACGCACCCGAGTCACTCGATTGGATGACAGAAGGGGGGGCGCACAAGAGGGGGCACCAACTTTCCTATAAAGTCACGCTGGTTTAGCCGCCAGACGCTGCCGGCAACCCTGCCGATAAGTTTATTACAAAACTATCGTACCAAAAAAGATCATAGACTGTGAGCCCCTGATGACCATGAGAGTCTCATATAAGAATGATGAAACGCGTAGGGCTGAGCATTTCTATAGAAAGTACTACAAGAGATGATTAGCCAGGCTACCTCAATATAAAGCTCCTAGATCAGGAGAAACAAGCACCGCACCGGTATATGACGGCAGCACTATAAAGCCGTTCTGAAGAGAATAGCACAGGACATGGTAAAATGAATATTATTAATGCCATTATCAGACTGCAGACTCACAATGAGGTGAAATGAGATGGCATGATTTCTAATAGCCAGAGGCCAAATTGAAAAGGGAGTTATACATATAAATAAAGAGATACCCCTAGGAATTGTGACTAATCCCTGGCCTCCCAACAAGACAATATATATAAATGGTTAGCCGGTGAGATAAATTAAAACCATACACAATAGTCCTATGTTTAGGATAATTTTAGGAAATTTGTCACGGATTTTGGACCCTTAAAAAAAAATCCTTTTTAAAATATTGAATAAAGGTTATTTTTTATATTTTACTACCATTGGATTTGACTGTGAAATACTGCAGAATTATCTTGGAGCATATTTATACTACACTGCTCAAAAAAATAAAGGAGACACTCAAATAACACCTCCTAGATCTGAATGAATGAAATATTCTCATTGAATACTATGTTCTGTACAAAGTTGAATGTGCTGACAACAAAATCACACAAAAATCATCAATGGAAATCAAATTTATTAACCAATAGAGGCCTGGATATGGAGTCACCCCCAAAATTAAAGTGGAAAAACACACTACAGGCTGATCCAACTTTGATGTAATGTCCTTAAAACAAGTCAAAATGAGGCTCAGTATTGTGTGTGGCCTCCACGTGCCTGTATGACCTCCCTACAACGCCTGGGCATGCTACTGATGAGGTTGCGGATGGTCTCCTGTGGGATCTCCTCCCAGACCTGGACTAAAGCATCCTCCAACTCCTGGACAGTCTGTGGTGCAACGTGACGTTGGTGGATGGAGCCAGACATGATGTCCCAGATGTGCTCAATCTGATTCCGGTCTGGGGAATGAGCGGGCCAGTCCATAGCTTCAATGCCTTCATCTTGCAGGAACTGCTGACACTCCAGCCACATGAGGTCTGGCATTGTCCTGCATTAGGTTTCACCCAGGGCACCAGCATAAGGTCTCACAAGGGGTCTGAGGATCTCATCTCGGTACCTAATGGCGGTCAGGCTACCTCTGGCGAGCACATGGAGGGCTGGTAGGTCCTTTCACAAGCATTTTGGTCGTACTATCACTTCTGGTCGGCCTGGGCTCGCGTCATTGTCATGCACCAGCTGTGCCAAGGCCTGCATTTTGTCATGGAAGCGTAAGACATTCAATGACTGACACTCCAGGGGAGGCCAAGTCCCCTTCCCAGACCTCCTTCACCAGAGCCAGGCGCCCCGCGCACGCCAGTCGTACAGGAGCTCAAAAGGGAGAACCCCGTTGAGGCCCGTGGAACCTCCCGGTAGGCAAGGAGCAGGTGTGGGAGGTACCGCGCCCAGTCGTGCCCCTAGGAGTCAACCAACATCTTAAGCATCTGCTTCAGAGTGCCAGTTCGCACAGGCCATTGGTCTGTGGGTGGTATGGGCTGGTCACCAGATTTTGCACCTGTATTTGCTTACAGAGGGTCTCCATCAGCTGCGACATGAACTGGGTTCCCCGGTCGGTGAGCATTTCCTGGGGAAAACACACTCGGGAGAACATCTTCAGTAAGGCGATAGCCACCTTGTCTGCCCGAATGGATGACAAGGCTACCGCTTCCGGGTACCGGGTGGCATAGTCTACTACCATCAGTATGAAGCGTTTCCTTGAGCTGCTGGGAGTGGCCATCGGGCCAGCCAAATCCACAGCCACCCTCCTGAAAGGCTCTTCGATGATGGGCAGAGTTACCAGTGGGGCTTTGGGCCACCGCCCCACCTTCCCCACCCTCTGACAGGTGTAACACGAACGGCAGTAGACAGTTACCTCAGCCCCCAACCTTGGCCATTAGAAATGCTGGGCTAGCCTGGCCTTGGTCTTATGGATCCCTAGATGTCCAGCCATCGGAATTTCGTGTGCCATCTGCAACAAACTCCACCCTGAACGGATAGGGTACCACTAACTGTCGATCCCTGGGCCACGCCTCCGGTGAGCCTCGCTGGACTGCTACCCGGTATAGCCATCCTTGGTCCCAGACCACCCACTGGAGGACCGAGTTCGAGGGAGGCTGTGCCGCCCGCTCCTCACGAGGCTTCAGGCTGTCAGTCTCTAACGCCACCTGAAACCCCTGACTGGACATGGCCAGAATAGACAAACCTGCCACGTCTCCTGGCCTCCGTCTGACCCGGCAGCCACTTGGTCGGAAAGGGAGAAGCCGTCGGACTCCCGAGGGGCCACTAGGGCCCGGGTGCCGCCACTGCAAGCAACAGTGGCTACGGCCGCTGAGACCACGGGTAGCGCTCGTTTCTCCTCTGCTTCTGACCAAGCATCTGGTCTAAAAGGACTACCCTGGCCCTCTAACATCCTGGTTGTGGAACCCTACCATGCAGCCTTACCTGGGAGCCCTATCTCTCCTGGAACTGCCCCGCCCTCCATGGCATGCTCCCCCTCTGCAGCTGTTTGCCCCTTGTCTGCCCCCTCTGCAACAACCTCACAGGACAAATTTCTCCAGCCTGCCGTATGGCCACATTCTGAGGCCTCATCACAGCTGACTTGATTGATCTTGTCCCCCATGGGGAGAGAGGTGTTAGGGACTCAGGGTGGTAGTTGTGGTGAGGGGCTGCTGTGTTCCCACACTCTGGCTCCCTGATAAAGACACATGTCCCAATTCTCCTGTGCTCTGTATGTGGTGTGTAACACTCACGTTTTGGTCGCAGATCTCTGCTGTCTTCGGTTCTTCCACCTCAGGAACCACCGCACACACATTAGGGAACTTCCACTCCATTTTATAAAAAAGAACTTTACTTGAACGTTTGAATACAACTTCATACAGCATGCAGCATTGATCACATACACCTTGGCGATGGACAGCGCCGGCTTGATGCCTCCAATCCCGGAGCCGGCGAAAGTTTTATCAGGTATCAAATCCTAGGGTGACACCAGTTCGGGCCGCACAAGGGTCATCTCAGCACCGGTGTCTCACAGTCCCATTGCTCTGGCGTGGCCTATGGTAACAGTCTGAAAGTTGTCAAGGGACCTCCCACCACCCCCACTCACACAAAACAGTGGACAGATTCTGGGACGAGGATCAACTGCTCTCATTAGGGCCCACATGTGATCGACCCAGCAGTCTGCAGGACACCACTGCATACTCTGGAGCTTCTTCCGGTATGACTCAGGAGTCAAGTTGTACTGCCAGACCAGAGCCTGCTTGAAGTCCTCATAGCTCAGGGTGGTCTCACTGTGCAAGTACCCAAAGATTTCCAGGGCCTTACCCCTAAGCTGAGGGGTTAGGAACCGGACCCACTGTTCCTCAGGCAGATGGTACTGATGGCAGTTTTTTTCAAATGCCAGCAAGAAAGTGTCCAAGCCCCCTCCTTTGTGCAGAAGGGAGAAGTCATTCGTCCATAGCTTCGGGACTCGGATCTCAGGGGACTTGCGACTGGCTGGGGCCTGCAGTTGGAGCTGGAACACATCTTTCTGGTGCTCGTGCTCCCGCTGACGTTCTGCCATGAGGGTCTCATAGGTGGCCCTGTCTCCAACCTGGAGACTCGCTAGGGAAACTTGTATGAGGGGGTCAGGTGGTGGGTAGCCCACTGCGGGACCGACCACTGGTGAATCTCTCTCTGGGGGGCCTAAGTTGGACTCCCCTTCTCTTAGAGTAACGTGGTCTTCCACCTCCTCAACACCATATGGTGCATTGGCCATCTTCTTGGTTTTGGCCCTGGTGCCACTGGCCATCCTCTATGGTCAGTGACACCGAACTGCCACCTGATGCACCCACACACACCTTACAGTATTTGCACTCGGACTGTCTAGTGCTGAGCTGATCTTAAGTGTCTGAGTATGCGTTACACACACACACTATTATCTTGATCCCACCGCTTGCCACCAATGCAAAGAAATTGGCAGCAGGAGGGACCCCACAGAATCCTACCACTGTCGGAACTGATGAATCCACACCCCACCACCTGCCTGACGTCACAATTATGTGAGACGGAGCACGTGGTACGGATCTGTCATTTGCACCATCATGACATTCCGCACCCCCTCGAGGACGTGTAAGGTCAGATTGGTACAGTTCTACACAGACAATGGGACCTCTGCTTATAAAATATATAATTCCCGGCATGACTATATTCTCAACTACAGCTGGAACTTTTATGCTGAAAGGGGCCCTGCCCACACATTCCCCTGTCATGACTTCACTGTGGGCTTGGCACCACTTCATGATTTTATTAAGATCTCTAACTTCCACAATAACTCCTCGCTGGTTGATCGCAGAAGTTTCCATGTAATATCACATTTCTTATTACAAATTTACCTTTCTTTAGAGACTAGACATGACATATCTTCGGTTGGTCATTCCTGCCTTCTTGCATCATAGCGCACCCGTACTGTTCTCAGATAAGGAAAAATATGTATATTGTTCCTTAGCTAACCCTGCCACTAAAAATATGTATCCTATCACAATCAGTGTTATAGAAACTCTGATATTCCATATTTCATTTCAGTGCCTACCAGACTGCAGCTTGAATACATGTGCAAATGGAGATGAGCTAAGCTTCAAAGGAATTCTAGGAGCTGTATCCTTTTCACCCAGGTGTCAATTCATCACTCCTGTCTCCATTTTATATGGTGATTAGCCTGAACACTTGGTGGATCCCGCTATTTGCATATGGGCAATTGGGAAGAGTGTAAGCTCTTGCTCCTTTGACAAATGGTAGATAGGGGAGGAGGGAATAGTGAGTGGGATTTCGGAGGGGGAGAAAGAGATTCTCAATATTTCTATGACCGTGACATTTCCCATTCTCTTGGGATCTCGAAAATCTAGATTATGAATAACTAGGACATGCTATAATTCAATACCGAGTTATGGGAATACTGTATCTGACACAAAGGGCATGCTGCATGGCTGGGGTCCAAAGGGGGTCTTGCTGTGGCAGCTTCTTGGCTGAGAGCTGCTGTGACACATTTGTCACTCGCTGTCTCTCTGCCCCCTCCCTTCTTAGCTGCAGAAGTGTCCAGTTACAACTGTATGCTGTAGACCTCTATAATCCCGCCAAACAGGGCACAATGATTGACATGGGGTTAAATTTTCAATATTCTTCTCAAGGCAAAATCACATTAAAAAAAGATGGCATCACTTGCTAACTTCTGTGATCAACCAGTGAGAAGTTATTGCAGAAATTATAGATTTCATAAAACCATGATGGACAGAGATGAGCCCACGTGAGGTCATCACAGGGGAGTGTGTGGGCAGGGCCACCCCTTCAGCATAAAAGATCCAGCTGAATATGGGTCTATACTCATGCCGTGAGATACATATTTGTAAGCACAGGTCCTGCTCCATAACAGTCCATTGGAGCACCTCTCCTCCAGGTAAATTGAATAGTCTCTGATCTGTCTAGTAAGTTCTTCCATTAATACCTTTTATTTTGTGTAACTGTATATGTATTGTACTGTCCCTCTTTGTAAAATCCTTTGTATATTTTTTCATAAACCCTGCCTCCTTTTGGATTAAATATAAAATGTATTAGTCCTGTTTCTTCTGTTCTGTAATCGTTCCTCCCCCGAAGCCATACGCTACCAGAAAGCAGGAGTCCGATCAGGCCTGTATTTAGAACTGATCGGTGGTGGCAGTGAATACTATTAATTGGGTTATCGTGAAGCTGGCAATGATCGTTTGGGGGCATATACACATTCAATGCGTTGAAATTCGGAGGCGTGTACGCCATACGCTCACGGCTTGCTTGCCGGTAACTACATAGTGAGTAATCAGGATAGTCTGTGTGTGCAAATCCCTGACAAATTGGTGGCAGCGGTGGGATATTGTAAGATCTCGCCTATGCCTTCCCCCATAGTTCACTATCCAGCTACATCTAATTTTCCTACTTGTCAACTGGGCATTCTGCATATGGGCTGCTTAGATTGCCCTCTTTTGTCCTATTGCAAAAGAGGTGGTGAGAGGGGTGAAGGAATGCTCCTTTACTAGTGGCTTCAGAAATTGCAATATTTTCTATGACACGGTGCAATACCACATTATTATGCTATATAGTGAAAATACCAGTTTCCTTCAAAGCTCTGATTCAGATCAGTTCAAATATAGTCGAGACAGGGACCTTCAGCATGCCACCAGCTTTCATTTTAACTCATCGGCCTCATCCCAGAGCGCCAGTGGGAGCCAGCGGCATTTAAATGGTTAACAGCTGCGGCCGAAACGAAGCTCTGACTGCGACTGTTAGAGATAAAATGTCAGCTATATAGAAAGGGTTGTCCACTACTCAAACAGCTCTCAATCACAATATTTCCTACATATAAAACAGCTATAATCACCTTTTGTGCTGTTGCTGTTCTACCCAAGTCTGCGCTTAGTCTCCCAGGACTCGAGTGACCTCATATCACGCAGTCAGTAGCCATTTCACTCTCACTTCCTTCAGACAAAAGGGACACCCTAAAGAAGTGTAATCTGCTGCTGCTCTCTGGCTGTCAGTTCTGTTCAAAGGATGAGAGAGTGATGCAGTTGTAGCGCCCAGAGGGTTCGGTCGCTACAGGGGTATTGCACCTTAACCAGAGGTGTGATATTCCACTCCCAGGTAAGGATGGAGTATGGACCAAGGCTCAGTTAGCTGCATACACACACTCCTCATTTCCGGGGGACAGTTCGCAGATGCTCCCATTTATTGCAGGAACAACTGACCATGTCCCTGGCTGGAGTGGGGAGGGGGGAGAGAACCCGGTGATGCAGGAGCAGAAGGGGACAGTTTCTGGAGCATAGGAAGGAGCTCATTGGTTGCAGGTCACCTGAGCTCAGACACAGTGAAGCAGATAAAAGGTGGGGGCCATCTTAGGAGAGTGTTCAGTCGGTTAGTTCAGAGAGGGAAGAAGTTCAGCCAGAGAGGGCTGACAGGGAGCTGAGGCTCAGCTCCACGAGGCAGGCCTAGAGAAGAGGCCGGGGCCAGGAAGGAGAAGAGGAGAAGGAGAAGGAAGGAAGAAAGGTGGAGAGAAAGAGGAGTAGAAAGGCTCCAGAAACAAGAAGGCAGAAGGGACCCTGAGAGAGAGAACTACATAACCGGACACTGGGATCCGAGGCTGTCAGGGTTGCAAGCCCGGCAGCAGATAACCTACCTGCGAGGGATTTTAGGTCCCTTGGCCTGAGAAGCCTGGAGGCTCCGCCACACAGAGGGACTGGTACAGCACAGAGAAGCAACAGGTACCTAAGGCCCGAGTCGCAAGCCATACAGGTGTAGTACACTGCCAGCTCAGGGACGTGGGCTATCACACCACTAAAGGGGGAGATAGTCAGCAAGGGCAGAGAGAACGGTAGGCCTACCCACTCACCCTGACCAGTGGGGCTCGCCTGAATGTTCTCAGACACCCAGGCCCATTCCTACCCTGTACTCCTGTTGGGTCATAAGTACCACCTACAATAAAGACCCTGGACTGTTTGAAGTAGACTCTGGACCTTTATTATTGCGGCCTGCACCATCACCCCCAGCATCCTATTACCTGCTCTGAGGCTACACTCTTCCCGTGGGGAGTTATCCTATCCCTGTGCTGCATATCTACATCAGCCTCAGCGGTCTGCCTTGCAGCGGCGGTCCTCCCTGACCGCAATCCACGGGTGGCGTAGTCTGACATTCAAAACCCTACAAATAGATTGTCACAACATTTGGTCTGACCACCCTGAGCCACGGGATCAGGTTGCCACTACTACCCCCATCATCACACTGAAGCCCGGTTCCAAGTGCCCCACGGCCCAGGGGGTGAGTCACAGTCACTGATTGGCTGCAGGGATCCTATGATTAGTCATGCATGTGACTCGCCCCCTGAGCCGTGGGGTACCCGGAACTAGGCCTTCTAGTGTACGGTGCTGATGGGGGTAGTAGTGGCAACCCGATCCCGTGGCTCAGGGTGGTCAGACCAAATGCTGTGGCAGTCTATTTATAGTTTTGTGAATGTCCGACTACGCCACCCGTGGATTGCGGTCAGAGATAACCGCCGCTGCGAGGCAGACCGCTGAGGCTGGTATTAGTGTGCAGCACAGGGATAGGATAACTCCCCATGGGAAAAGTGTAGCCTCAGGGCAGTGAAAGTGAATGCTGGGGGTGATGGTGCAGGCGCAGCATAAATCACACAGAGTCCAATGATGCAGTCCAGGGTGTTTTACTCACAGTTGATATCCAAGTCACTTCTGTCAGCAAGGACTGCCCGAGCCGTGCTGTGTCCACCAGGTGAGGAGCTCGGTCAACCCCCAGGCAATTCAGGAGTATGGCACAGGACCCCCTTCTGTCCTTTCTCTGGCCTCTCGTGCCCCACCAGTGTCCTGACTTCTGTCCGGCTACCGCGGACCGTGTCGGGTAAGCATTGGCCTTCACTTCCCGCTATCCTATATGGTGCCTCCCTAGCAGGTTTAGCGGGGGGGTCGCACCAATAAATGGTCACAACCTCCGGTTCTTGGCTGAGGGTAGATTCGCCTCCACCAACTTAGGGATCCGGTACCTTTCCACGGCCTGACCCTTTCACCCGGTATAATGGGGTTTGCAATGGTTGCTGGCCGTTCTGCACTCTTAGGATCCCTCCTGCCTTCTTGTTTCTGGAGCCCTTCCACTCCTCTGTCTCTTCTCCTTCCTTCCTTCTTCTCTTCTTCTCTCTGGCCCCGGCCTTCTCTCTAGGCCTGCCTCATGGAGCTGAGCTCAGGCTGAGCTGCTGCTCCCTGTCAGCTCTCTCTCTTACTACTCCTACTATTCTCCTAGACTTGAGATGGCTCCCACCTTATATCTGCTTCTCTGTGCTGAGCTCAGGTGACCTGCACCCAATGCGCTCCTTCCTATGCTCCAGAAACCGTCCCCTTCTGCTCCTACACCACTGGGTTCTCTACCCCCTCCCCACTCCAGCCAGGGACATGGTCAGTTGTGCCTGCAAAAATGGGAGCACCATCGAGCTTTCCCCCGGAAATGGGGAGTGTGTGCGTGTGCAGCTAACTGAGCCCTGGTCCACACTCCATCCTTACCTGGGAGTGGAATATCACACCTCTGGTTGAGGTGCAATACCCCTGTAGCAACCGAACCCTCGGGGTGCTACACATGCCCCAGGAGACCAGACACAGACATCACTGGAATGGCGTCGGCTGCAGGGTTCCCGTGATATGTCATGCATGCTCCAGGAGACCAGACATAGACATCACTGGAATGGCGTCGGCTGCAGGGTTCCCGTGATATGTCATGCATGCTCCAGGAGACCAGACGCCGACATCACTGGAATGGCGTCGGCTGCATGGTTCCCGTGATATGTCATGCATGCTCCAGGAGACCAGACGCCGACATCACTGGAATGGCGTCCGCACCAGAGGAGAGCATAGCTGCTATTTCACATGATTGAAACCGTAATTAAGAAGGGGTTGTCTGAGTAATGGACAACCCCTTTATTTCAGTCTGCATCAGACACGTGTGGAAGGAGTTCAGCTCCTGAGCCGCCTCCACATGCGTTCACCTCAGCGCGGACGTACAGTTACGCCCATATATGCAAAGGGGTCAAATTCATATAAAACATTAAATGTTATTCTGAATTTATCTGCCTTTCATTCATTTCTAACAGTAAATCCTCATAGTAGTTGGTGCTCAGTTTTTCAGATTCAGAGCTCCAAATTTTCATAAGCAAAATTAAAGGGGAGGCATCATAAAAAAAGTTTTCTTTAAATGCATTCAAAAAAGTTGGCAATATTTTCCCATATCAAAATTTATATTTAAAATTAGAAATCTTAGAATTTTTTACACTGACCCCTGAGGCTATTCTATGTTCATATGTCCTGTTCTTTCAGGAAATCTACATTAACAGCAATAATCTCACTTAGACACTATGGGCCTCATTCAAAGCCAGAATACTAGTGTAAAAAGCTTTGAAAAGTCACAAAGTTTTAGCGCAACTCGAAGCTGGGCTGAAATTGTGACTTTTTAGCGTTCACACTCCATTTTCACCCAGCCCTGATAAAGTGGGCACCAGCAAAATTTTATAAGCTGTGGCATTCTCTGTGCGACATATCTTACTCCAGTCACTGACTGGAGTAAGATTATTGGCAAGGCACACATGGAGACACACAAGGCGCTCGCTAGTTCTCTGATAGTCCTGATTCATTGACCTCTGCATGACTCTAGCACACCGACCTCATCAAGATTAGCATGAACACCACTGGTCTGAAGTCAGGGCCTCTGTTTTGCATTGAAGCGTCCAATGAGCTTGTACAAAGATCATTGGGTGAAGGGGAGGGGAGTAAGGTCAGGTGTGACATCAACTGTGATTGGTGGAACCTGCGTTATCAGCTGTATGTTACCGGTCATTGTAATCCGGCCTCTGATAAAAAGCTTTGCTGAAAATTCTTCCAGAAAGGACAGAAGTAAATGTCTAAAATAGCCCTGGTGGCCAGTGTGAAAACTGCAAGATTGTGAGAAGAAAGTATGAAAACATTAAAAAAACACACGGAAAACAAACTAATTTAAACATTTTCTGATGACTAGATCTGAGCGAATCGATTCAACGGGAATCAAGTTCATGTTAAATTTTTGTGCCTAAAATGAATGTCACCTTTTGAGACATTGCAGAAGATTGCATCAGTCAGAGAAGACGGGCTTTCCCAGAATGCCTTGCTGCCATCATATTAGGTCTCATCTGCATTGCACGCACGAGTTGTAGCAGTTTTAATGGATAGAACGTGTACTCAATGTATGGTGCTATTCACACACCAGTGTTTTTTTTACACACCCCTTGTGTCCATACAGAACACACAGAGCCATGTCCATTTTTTTTCCGGCAGCACGGATGACACGGAGGTCCAATAGTGGTCTATGGGTCGGTCAGTGTGCCATCAGTGTCCTGTACAAGTTTAACATTGTATAGGAGAAGCTTTGTAATTTCTTTATCCATCGGTGAAAAACACTGATCGAAAACTGAGGACACCGGTACCATTTTTTCACGTACATGTTTAAACCCTGCACATGTGAATGAGGCCTAACATAGTATAGCTCAGACAATTAAGAAGGACTATTATAGCAAGTATAAAAGCAGAAGCAGGAAAGGAAGCAGCCATTTTGTGGTGAACCTGGATAGAGAAAAGTACATCACAGCTCACAGCCTAGCCATAGAAATAGGGAGAGAAAGCCATGAAACATGATAGAAAACAGACAGAGAGAGAGGGCGACATCAATGCAGTGAAGGGGATTAGTGTGTTAAGGAAAAAAGGGAATGGCGTCATACATGTTTTTCAGGGCAAGTAGAGGCTTTGGAAGACATTTGCAGAGAATGGAATTTCCTGGGAAAACTCTGCAAATGTAAGTTTCAAAAGTCTTGCTCATCTTTACTGATCGGTCATTATCCATTGGTGGCAGTTTTACCTATAGTACGTTCCCCTCCATACAGGGCAGTAACTCCCCTGTGGGCCTCATTGTTCCAGTTACCTTACACATCTTCCTTCCGTGTAGTGCACATTCCCATCATCTTCATGCTTTCCCATCCTGCACAGCCGGCTGCAGCGGAGGAGGATCAGGACAAATTCCTATCCTCCTCCTTGAGGGATAAGAGGGAATGTGGAGCCATCACCCTGCTCCATGCTGCTCTGCTCCTCCAAGCTAATTACTCTAAAGGCAAAACCTGGGACTGAGCTTTATATTAACTCTTCTCCTCCCGCCTTCTGGATGCTACATAGCTAATCTGTTGGGTTAACCCTGTAGTGTGTAAAGTGCTGAATTATACAACAGTGATATGTCTTCTACTCACAAAAATGGTGTAAGTGTGATGAGTGTTTTTGATCAGTTTCATCACAGTTTGGTCAGGGTTCATTAGCTTTTCTCAGCTGAAAATAAAACTGATGAATGTTTCTCCCCCTTCTCATAACCAACAGTCCATTTCATGACTGGCACACAGATGACATCCAAATGCTGTCCACATTTTTTGCGGCCTAATAGACTTGCATTGGTGATACTGTATATAATTTTGTGTGGACCACTTAGGCCTCATTCAGACATCAGGTTTTTTCATGTACGAGAAAAATGGAGCGAGTTTAATCAGTGATTTTTACCTTAGGTTGGTCAGAATTACATCAGTACTTTTCCCATCGGTCAATCAAAAACGGACAAACTTCATCCGAGTTCTGGCCCATCTTTTAACAGACCCGGACACTTTCATTGATGAATTTGATCTGACACTTGAATCAATATAAAACATATCTCAATGAAAAATCATGGACATGTGAGCATCCCCATAGACTGTCATAGGTACACATGCTACCTGTGAAAAAAATAAAAAATAGCACAGAAACTAACAGGTGAATGAGCCCCAAGACTGTGAAAATACACTGGCATGTAAACAGGCCCATAGACATGGGTGTACATAGAAATCATGGGATCCCATAGCAGAAGTGCTAATTACCCCCAACCAACAAAAAAATAACATTCGACGGGGTCACAGAAGAGCAGATCTCACAACTTTCCAGCCTTTAGAAAGTAATTTTCCTCCTACTGAAGCCCCAGATTCCTCTTTCATTGCATGTTTAAAGTATGATACCAACAAAAGTGCCCAACAAACACAGTATGTGAATTCTTTCACAGTACCCTCCACATGCACATTATGATAACCCTACTGTACTCGACTTCAACTCCCCCGGCAAAGTATGGTGACCCTGACACAGTGTGATCCCCCAGCTTTGGCCCCCACACGGCCCTCTATAAAGTATAATAGGTCATCATACAGTATAATGGCCCCACACCTCACCATGCTGTATAATGGCCCCCACTAGCTCTCCAAACAGTACAACCAAACAGTGCAATGACCCCCACACTGCCCTCCACATGGTATGATGGTCCCCACACAAACCTTCGCACTGTATAATTGCTTGCATACAGTATATTGGCCCACACATAGCCCTCCACAAAGTATAAAGGCTCCCACATAGCCCTTGAAATATTATAATAGCCCCCACATAGCCCTCTATATACTATAATGGGCCCCATATTCCTCCATATTGTATAATGCAAAATCATAATCTTTTATATAGTGTGCTGAACCCTATAGTCCTCCATATAGTATCATGCACTCCCCATAGTCTTCCATATAGTATAATGCACTCCCCATAGTCCTGCATATAGTATAATGCAATCCACATAGTCCTCCATACAGTATAATGCACTTCCCATATTCCTCCATCTACTATAATGCACTCCCCATAGTCCTCCATATAGTATAATGCACTCCCCATTGTTCTACATACAGTATAATGCACTCCCCATAGTAAAATGCATTCCTCATAGTGCTCCATACAGTATAATGCACTCCCCATAGTCCTCCATATAGTATAATGCACTCCCCATAGTCCTCCATATAGTGTAATGCACTCCTCCATATAGTATAATGCACTGCCCATAGTTCTTAATACAGTATAATGCACTCCTCATAGTTCTCTATATAGCATAATGCACTCTCCATAGTCGTCCATATAGCATAATGCACTCCTCCATATAGTAAAATGCACTCCTCATAGTGCTCCATACAGTAAGATGCACTCCTCATAGTCCTCCATATAGTATAATACACTCCCCATAGTCCTCCATACAGTATATGGCACTGCCGATAGTCCTCCATGTAGTATAATGCACTCCCCATAATCCTCCATATAGTATAATGCACTCCCATAGTCCTCCATATAGTGTAACACACTCCCCATAGTCCTCCATATAGTATAATGCACTCCCCATGGTCCTATATAGTCCATACAGTATAATGCACTCCTCATAGTCCTCTATACAGTACTATGACCACCACAATGTGTTCATTGATTTTAAAAAAAAAATACTCACCTCTCCTCCTTGTTCTCCGCTGCTCGGGTCTATGCAGCAAGCATTCTGAAGTGCCTGCACATCTCAGGGCAGTGGATGCCATGTAATGATGTCATAGGGCCCGCTGTACTGAGACGTCAGATGCTGAGGAAGAATGACGAAGTAGGAAGTCACAGGCCCCATAGTACTCGCGTGGCCTATGTTCCAACAATGAGCTTTTGGTTTGTTTTTGACACTAATTATTTTCTGTGGCAAAAACTGAGTGTTTTACAATTCAAGCAAAGTGGATGGGATTTATAGAAACCTCATGGCCACTGTGCTTTAATTTTATTAAGCGTAAACTGAGCTGCGGTGTGTGTATCAAATCCACATCATGTCAATTTCTCTTGTGAGTATGCTGAGTTTTATGTGTGGATTTTCCCCATAGATTTCCATTAGATGCCGAAAATCTGCAGGTAAAAACGCACATGCATAGTCCTGCATATAGTATAATGCAATCCACATAGTCCTTCATACTGTATAATGCACTCCACATAGACCTCTATATAGTATAATGCACCCCATATTCCGCCATATAGTATAATGCACTCCCCATAGTCCTCCACATAGTATAATGCACTCCCATAGTCCTCCACGTAGCATAATGCACTCCCCATAGTCCTCAATGTAGTATAATGCACTTCCATAGTTCTCCATATAGTATAATGCACTACCCATAGCCCTCCATACAGTATAATGCACTACCCATAGTCCTCCATATAGTATAATACACTCCCCATAGTCCTTCATATAGTATAATGCACCTCCATCGTCCTCCATACAGTATAATGAATTCCCCATGGTCCTCTATACATTACTATGACTACCAAAATGTGCTCATTGATTTAAAATAAAAAATACTCACCTCTCCTCCTTGTTTCCCGCTGCTCCGGTCTATGCAGCAAGCATTCTGAAGCGCCTGCACATCTCAGGGCAGTGGGTGCCATGTAATGATGTCATCAGGCCCGCTGTGCTGAGACGTCAGACGCTGAGGAAGAATGATAGAGGAGGAAGTCACAGGCCCCATAGTACTCTTGTGGGTTATGTTCCCACAATGAGCTTTCGGTTTGTTTTTGACAATATTTATTTGCTGTGGCAAAAACAGAGTGTTTTGCAGTTCAAGCAAAGTGGATGGGATTTTATAGAAATCTCATGGCCACTGTGCTTTAAAGGGGTTGTCCACTACTTTCACATTGATGCCCTATCCATAGGATAGGGCATCAATTTATGTTTGCCCGGGGTCCCGCACACAGCACCCCCGCCATCAGCTGTTATCGGTGCTGGCGGTGGCCGCCGGCCGGAAGTGCTTACCTTCCGGTGACTGTTCGTCATGTTGTAATGTTAGTGCACATCTGCCTCCCATTCAATTGAATGGGAGGCGGATGTGCAGTACCCCGCGGCGTCCACTACAGATGGACGGCCAAACACCGCAGGCAAGTACTTCCGGCCGGCGGCGGCGGCCGCCGCCAGCACCGATAACTTTTGATCGGCAGGGGTGCTGCGTGCAGGACCCCGGCCGATCATACATTGATGCCCTATCTTATGGATATGACTCGCCCTCTGGGCTGTGGGGTACCCGGAACCGGGCAACAGTGCAATAATGGGGGTAGTAGTGGCAACCCGGTCCATGGCTCAGGGTGGTCATACCAAATGTTGTGGCAGTCTATTTGTAGGGTTTTAAATGTCCGACTACGCCACCCATGGATTGCAGTCAGGGTTAACCGCCGCTGCAGTGCAGACCGCTGGGGCAGATGTTGGTGTGCAGCACTAAGTAGTATAACTCCCCACGGGAGGAGTGTGGCCCCAGGGCAGTATATAGATGGATGATGGAGGGGATGATTCCGACCGCAATAGCCAGGAAACGGAGGCCTCTTAAACAGTTCAGGGTCTTTATTAGAACAGGTGAGACGACCCAAAAACAGTCCCGGCTAGGAGGGGGCCTGGATGTCTGAGAACAAGTGGGAAGCTGGCCCTGGTCAGGGTGAGGGTGAAGGCCTACCGTGCTCTCTGCGCTCTTTCTGGCTATTTCCCTCCTTGTGGTGTAACAGCCCACGTTCCTGAGCTGTCTTCTCGCCCGTATGGCTTGCAACTTGGGTCCCTTTCTACTCTTGGCCTGGTGAAGCTTTGCTAGTCCCTTCTGCTGTGGCGGAACCTCCGGGCTTCTTAGGCCAAGGAACATACAGTCCTCTGCGGGCTGGTTATTTGCTGTAGGACTGGGATTCCTAACAGCCTCGGACACCAAGTCCAGTAGATCAGTTTCTCTCTCAGCCAGGACAGGCTCTTCTCGCCTTCCGTCACTGGCTCGTGGCTCCTCTACTGCCACAAGACCTCCTCAGCTTCAGCTGAACTGGCTCTCCCTTCTCTGGGACATCTCTCACTCCAGAGACAGGTCGTCCAGAACTCTCTAACCCTGCCCCCAGTTCCAGCTTTTTATAGGGGCAGCCTGCTCCCCCTACTGGCCTGGGACAGGAGGTGCTGCATGCTAATGGTCCCTGACCAGAGAACCTCCCCTTTGCTGTCAGACACAGCTTTATTATACATTTGTGGCATCCAGGCCAGGTGACACATTCCCCCCTAGTAAAACTTAGTACTCCGGGACTAACAGGAAACACAAATACAGGTTATAAACAACAACGTAACATATGTACAAGTGCATTTTGTCCTTAAGGCCACGGCGCTTCCACGACCGGGTGTCCATTTCACCCAACAAAGCGAAGTCTTTGAGCGATGTGGGGACCTGTCCAAAGCAAACCCCAAACGTTGGCCCTGGGAGTGGCTGCAAGGCAAAACTACCTACTTTGGACCACACGGGGCCACGCCAGACAGGTTTTTGTTCAGTGGCCGTCTTCGCAAGAGGCACCAAGTGCAACTATCTACATGATCGTTTTGGTTATTCACCGTCCATAACCTGTCAGTCCATGAGCTAGAAAAACTAGAAAAACATAATTAATAACCAGGGTACAACATAACACATTAAATACATACATTATCCACTTAGATCTTCCAGCGAGCTGGCATTTGCCCCTTAGTGCTTCGGGTTGACCTACGTAACCCACTGTCTGGTGGTGGTCTAACCTGGTTTTTCTCACTAGCGCTCGGGGTGCAGTCACTGGCTAAACTTACAGACAGGGCAGGCAGCTGTCTGCGGGTCCTCTGGCTTACCGCAGGCATGGCAGGCTCACTGTCAGCAGAGGGTTGACTCTACCGGGCTGCTGGCACAGGCTCTTCTGCCTCTGGAACTGCTTGTTCTTCTCCATCTTCCTGCTCTGGTGTAGGTTGTTGCTGAGCAGGTTGCAGTAAATGCAGGACGGGTACCACTATGGCACCGTTTGTTCGAGTCCAGGACTGAGGGAATTCTCCGAGAACGGTGCTGATCATTTCTTCCTTGTTCTTTGCGGGTTCAAGGTCACTTTGATCCTCTTCTGCATTCCGTAGTTGCTCGAGGCACCTTTTTAGGTGGTCTCTGGAGACGGTACTAGTGGTTTCTCCTCCATCCTTAGTGACCACGCACACCTTCGGGTTGTCGTGATCAGACTGCAGTACTGTGTAGGGTTCCCTTTCCCACTGGTCGTCCAGCTTGTGTAGCCTTCTCTTTCGCTTCAGGACCTGCTCAACAGGTTCCAGGGGACCAGCAGGGGCGTGTTGGTTGAAGAGTCTCTCTTGCTTTTCTCTCGCCTGGGCCAGGCTCTTCTCCACACTCTCCTGTACCTTCTTGCACTGCTGTCGCCTTTCCGTATCCCAGTCCGCATCTGGGGAGGTGTCCTCGGGTGTTAGGACTCCCATCTCCAGGTCTATGGGCTGCTTACCTGGTCTGGCTCGCATCAGGTACACCTGGGTGCAGTTTGTAGCATTCACCGGGATATGGTTGTATAAGTCTATCAGGTCCGGCAGTTTTTCTGGCCACAGGCTGCGTTCCTCCAGGGGCAACGTCTTCAGGAGATCAATGACTATATTGTTCATTTTCTCACACATCCCGTTGGTTTGTGGGTGGTAAGGCGTTGTCCGAATCTTCTTACAGCCATAGAGGTTGCAGAATTCTTGGAAGATTTCGGCCTCGAATGCTGGACCTTGGTCTGTCAGGACCTGTTCCGGATATTCGTGTGGGTGGCAGAAGTTTTGCTGGAAGGCTCTGGCCGCCGTTTGAGCTGTCAAGTTTTTTACCGGGACCACCACTAGAAAACGGGAATAGTGGTCCACGATTGTCAGGGCATAAACGTATCCTAACCGGCTTGGAGCCAATTTGACGTGGTCCAGAGCTACCAGCTCAAGAGGCTGCTTGGTGATGATGGGCCTCAAGGCTGTCTTCTGGCTGGTGCGGTCCTTCCTCCTTAGATTGCAAGGGCCACAGTCTCTGCACCACTTTTCTACAGCCCCTCTCATGCCGATCCAGAAGAACCGTCCTCTTAGCAGGAACTCCAGTTTCTTCCAGCCGAAGTGACCCGCTCTGTCATGGTAAGCCTCCAGGACCATAGCTGCATCTCGCCTTGGGACCACGACTTGCCAGGTCAGCTCGTGCGTCCGGTGGTTGACGAGTCTTCTGCACAGCTTACCTTCATAGAAGAACAGCCTGCTCTTCTCTTTCCATAGCTGCTTGGCTTCCTCTGGGGCATCCGGATCTAGACGGGCGTCTTCTCGGGTCAGCAGGTCTTTCACCATGCGGACTACAGGGTCACTATCTTGGGTCTCGGCCCAGCAGTGGTGAGGTAGGGGATTGATCATGATGGTTGTTAAGTCTTCCTCCTTCACGTGGTGGGAGTATTGAGTGGCCCCTTACCGGTGGAATGCAGGGAGCTCTACTTCCTCCAACTCGTCCGGATCTTCTCCCTCATCGGGTAAGTGGGGCATTCTCGATAATGCAGATGCCCTAGCATTGGCTCGGCCTGCCCGGTACTTGATGGTGAAGTTATAATTTGCTAGCCGGGCCATCCACCGCTGCTCTAGGGCACCAAGTCTCATTGTCCAGATGCGTTAACGGATTGTTGTCCGTGTACACAGTGAACTTCACAGAATCCAGGTAATGCTTGAAACGTTCCGTTACGGCCCACACCACTGCCAAGAATTCTAGCTTGAAGGAGCTGTAATTCTCCGGGTTTCTCTCCGTGGGCCTCAGCTTCCGGCTGGCGTAAGCGATCACCCTTTCTCTGCCCTGTTGGTTCTGTGACAGTACGGCTCCCATCCCCACATTACTGGCGTCTGTGTGGAGGATAAAAGGCTGGCCATAATCAGGGTAGGCCAGGATCTCATCCCCTGTGAGGGCCATCTTCAACTGGCGGAAGGACTCCTCTTCCGGCTTGTCCCACTTGAAGGGTGGCTTTTGGCTTCTGGACTTAGACTGTCCTATCAGGAGGTCCTGCATAGGGGCTGCCATCTTAGTGAACCCGGGGATGAACCTTCGGTAGTAGCCTACCAACCCGAGGAATTGCCTCACTTCTTTGATGTTAGAGGGGCTTGGCCAGCTCTTAATGGCTGTCACTTTGTCGGGGTCGGGGGCTACTCCCTCAGCACTCACCACGTGTCCCAGGTACTGGACCTTCGGTTTCAACAGGTGACACTTTCAGGGTTTCACCTTCAGGCCATAGCCTGCCAGGGCTTCGAACACCTCGGCCAGGTGCTTTAGATGGTCCTCGTAAGTCTTCGAATAGACGATCACGTCGTCCAGGTAAAGGAGGACCGTCTCGAAGTTTCGGTGCCCTAGACAGCATTCCATCAGCCTCTGGAAGGTCCCTGGTGCGTTGCAGAGCCCAAAGGGCATACAGTTGAACTCGCTCAGTCCCATCGGGGTGGTGAAGGCGGTCTTCTCCTTGTCAGCCTCTGCCACAGGAACCTGCCAGTACCCGCTAGTAAGATCCAAAGTAGAGAACAAGTTAGCTGATTTTAGGGCTGCTAAAGACTCCTCTATCCTAGGTAGCGGATAAGCGTCTTTATGAGTGATGCGATTGACCTTTCTATAGTCCACGCACATTCTCATGGTACCGTCTTTCTCTTTTACCAGAACCAAGGGGGCTGCCCAGGGGCTACAGCTATCTCTAATGACCGCAGCTTCTTTCATTTCTCTCAGCATGCCCTTTGCGTTCTGATAATGTGCAGGGGGTACAGGCCTGTGTCTCTCTTTTATTGGTGGGTGGCTCCCCGTGGGGATGTGGTGTTCTATCCCTCTTACTCTGCCGAAGTCTAGCGGGTGCTTACTAAAGATTCTCTCGTACTCCTGTACCACCCGGTAGACTCCTTGTTTTTGGTGCAGGGGAGTGGAGTCAGCACCCACATTGAGTTCCTGGCACCAGTCCTCCTTGTGTGTCTGTGAGCCATTACTCTCCACTGGGGAAGATGGAGGCAAGGGTTCCACGACCCTGATAGCATTGTGTTGGACGGCAAACAATTTGGCTAGTGTAGCGTACCGGGGCAAGTATACTTCCCTTTCCCCGATGTTTAAGATCCGGACGGGCACCCTTCCATGGTGGACATCAACCACCCCCCTGGCTGTCAAAATGGTGGGCCTGCTGTCTGAGTACACGGGTTCTACCATGGCTTGGTAGTCTCTCCCTCTTAACCCGATTGCAGTCCGACACCAGATCATCATTTCACTTTTGGGAGGCATGGCAATGGGGAACGGGTCGCTCATCCTCACGCTACCGATCTCACCACCAGACAGTTCTACCTGTTGCCGTCTCATCAGGGCTCTTATCTCTTTCTGGAGGACCCTCTGTTGGCTGGAGCTTGCATTCATCGCCACCTGCTGCAAAATCATAATTACTTCTGAAAGACAGTTTTCAATCACGTTAGTACCCACAGTTATTTTAGGGTGACTCTCACGGCGATCAATGTCCACAATGATCACTCCCTGTGCCGGCAGTTCAACTTTACCAATCTTGATGGTCATCTCTCTGAACCCCACTTGCGGCACAAGTTGGCCATTGCTGGTGATGATGCTTAAGTCATCGTCTGGATAACGGGTTATATCCGCGTCATTCCAGTACCGCTTGAAAAGTACGTAGGGGATGGTAGTCACTTGAGACCCGGTGTCCAGCAGTGCACTCATGGGGATACCGTCCAGCACTACGGGTAAGACCGGGGGTCCCCCCACATACTTATCACGCCAATTAGACGGGCCTGGTGACCTTATGCCTGGGGGTTGGCCCTCTGCCCCAGGTTGGGCCCATTTAAAGTACAGTACCTTGCTAGGTGTCCTGGCTGACTGCAACGGCGGCAAATCGGCTGTCCATCCTCAGTGTAGCGGTCGGCGGGCCTCCCTCTGAATGGTGGGATCCTCCTCTGTCGACGCCACGGGACATCCTCCGGACTGGAAGCCAGCTTGATGGGTCCTGACGGGTCCACCTGTAGCGACTGTACGGTCCTGGTCAATGCAGCAACACTTCTGGTTAGTACCTGGACCTGATGGTGCAGGTCTGCAGGCGGGGATGGGCTTGAGACCTGCGCATCAGCCCCCACAAGGTCTGCAGGGTAGGGCGCCGCCCCCTGGTGGTAAGTAATGGCAGGGCGCCGGGAAGCTACAGCGCCACTTGGTGGGGGTTCTCGGAGCACCCGGGTGGCCCTATCCTTGAACTGCGCAAAAGTCAAATCGGGGTTCTGTAGGGCCATGAGGCGCAGCTGGGTCCTGTGGGCGCTGGACAGCAGACCTTTTATGAACTGGTCAGTTAAGAGCTTATCATTATCCTGCACACTACCACGGTCAGCTTGTTTGATAGCTCTCAGGGCTTCTTGCAGGTTCAAGGCATAGTCTCTGATACTATCCTGGGCTCGCTGCTTACAGCCATAGAACCACATTTTAATTTCTGCTGAGGTACGGGTATCAAAGGTACTCCACAGCCGGGTCAGAATGTCCTTTACTGTCCTTTTCTCCTCATGTGACCATGATTTCACCTCCCACTGTGCTGCACCGGTGAGCTGCCCCGTCAGAATGCTCACTTTCTGTTCCTCTGTCAGGGGATAAACTTTAAATAGACTGTGCAGTCTTTCTTTAAAATCAGTCAATGTGACTTCCGGGTCAGGCCCTGGCTGAGAGGCGGTAAGAAGAAATAGCTCCGCAGCCCCAGCAGATTTCACCCCCTCAAAGCAGTAAAAACTGTTAAGAAAACTTAGGATCAAAAGCACAGAACAGTGAGAAGCAGATTAACCATGGAACGTTATCTCCTCCGCAGCAGTAAAACCCCGCTGAGTGGTATGACAGGGGAGATTCAGGAGATATCCAAAATGGCCACCAATGAAGATTCTCAGTGTGCCTTGCCTTTATCACAGACGCCAGCACAGAAGCCAAGAGGGGAGGAACTGTGTACAGACTCCCAGCAGGAGATGGGGGTGAGAGAAGATGGGAGAGGACAGAGAGAGTCTGGCCAGCTAATGGGAGAGATGCAGGCAGACTTCAGCAGTATAAACTACAAAGAACTTACTGAATCAGTAATCGAACACCTCACCCCACAGATAAGAGTTTCCCTTGAGAATGCAATGAAACAGACACTGATGGGTCTTAAAGAAGACATCTCACAACATGAAGTGAGAATAGAGGAGGCAGAAGGCAGAATTGGGCGCCTGGAGGATATAAATGAACAGGCTGATAAAGACATCAGTTTACTGCAGAAGCAAGTTCATATTTTGGTAGATCGCATTGAAGATCTTGAAAACAGATCACGTAGGAATAATTTAAGGGTCGTTGGACTCCCGGAGACTATCAAGCCCAGACAACTTCAGAGAATATTTGAAGATGATTTACCAGAGGCTCTGGGAATAGCCTCTCACAGGAGGGTAGAAAGGGCACACCGAATAGGCCCTCAAAGACCGAACAATACGCCAGAGCCAAACCAGAGACCAAGGCAAGCAATAGCCAAGTACTTGGACTTTAACGATAAGGAAAACATTCTGCGAGCGTTTAGACGTCGAAGAGAGCCGTTAACTTTTCAAGGACACAAAATTATCATTTTCAATGACTATTCTGTGGATTTTAATAAACGGCGCAGAATGTTCAGTGACTGTTGTTCTAGACTATTTAAAAATCATATACAGTTCCAATTACTGTACCCGGCCATATTGAAAGTAAGGCACACAGATGGCTCAACAAAAAGCTTTCAAAATCAGAAGGATGCAGAAGAGTACATATCGAAGCTGCTGAGGAAAAACGGACAAGATGAAACAGAGGTCGGAACATCGCCGAAGCAGGGGAGAAAAGCAGAACAAAGTACAGAGAGAGAAGAGGAATCCGAAAATTGGAGGTTGAGCCCACAGACCCAAAGGCAAAGAACACCCAGACATCACAAGATAATCCAGGAAGTGGACATTGAAGCAGATAAGTAATACACTATGGAGGGGATAAAGCAGGGAGAAGGACACTTTAATAAGACTGGCGACCCAAGGACTCTCCTATTTGTAGTCACTTGAGGGGGTGACCACTTAAAGAACTTAGAGGTGGTTTAACAAAAGAAATATTGCGGGGGAGGAGCTTGTGGGGGAATAAGCCAGAAAAAGGAAGTCACAGAAAAATGCTATTGAGTGATTGTTTGTTGTTGGTTGTTAACTTGTTTTTTGTTCAAAGGGGAGACATGCAGGAACACAATGTAAGTCAGAACAAAATTGTGATTATTTGGTGTGAGCACCCAACATATAATCAAAAATGAAAATATCATAGTATGCACATTGTATCATGGAATGTAAAGGGGCTTAGAGCCCCGACTAAAAGAATGATGGTTCTGCGACATTTAAAGAAACTAGAAGCAGATATTGCATTATTGCAGGAAACGCATTTGAGAAATGAAGATTTGTTTAGGATGAAAAAATTGTGGGTGGGAGAGGTGTATGGTTCAGAGGGGGTGGGAAGAAAGGCGGGTGTTCTAATATTGCTGCACAAAAATCTACCGTACAAAGTAACGCAGGTAGAACGGGATACAGATGGAAGGTACATAATGCTAAAGCTAGAAAGAAATGAGGAAGAAATTGGTGTAATCAATATACATGCGCCCAACACAGACCAAAAACCTTTTTTTGAACAACTACGTTTTAAGATATTACAAAACACAACAAAGAACATGATAGTAGGAGGAGATTACAACAACACACACTCTATAGAGGAAGATCGATTGAGTCACGTGAGGACAAGAGGGGAAAAAGCTAGTGGGAAATCAACTCTATTGGCAGAGTTAATAGAAGACACAGATTTGTCGGATAATTGGAGGTTGGAATCACCCAATGAACGAGAATTTACACACTTTTCCCACCCACATCAAACTTGGTCTAGAATTGACTATATATTGGTGACTAGAGGGCTACTAGACAGATGCAAAAAGTCAAAAATTGAGGAAATGGTGATTTCGGATCATGCGCCAATCTCTCTAAATTTAATTGAGCAATATCCAAGGGGAACGGACTACATATGGAGATTCTCATCGTTTCTTCTTGGAGACGAGCGATTTAAAGTGATATTACAGCAATGGTGGGAGGAGTATTCTTACCACAATTCGGTGGATGGTCTGAAACCACAAACATACTGGGAAGCAGGAAAGGCGGTCCTGAGAGGGAAACTAATAGCGTATGTGCATACATTAAAAAAACAAACACTAAATATGAGGAATTTAGTAGGAAATGAAGGGAGAAATGCTTGCACTTTCAACAACAAAAAACAGCTAAAAATAGGGATGAATGGAGGGAGGCCAAAAGGGATTTTGACATATGGGCGGGAAAAAAAGAATTATTTAGAAAGACGCAAATGGAAATAGAGTTGAGGAGATACGAAGATAAAGCAGGAAAGCTATTAGCAAACTTGGCAAAGGGCAAGAAGGGAAAGAGTAATATCTTAAAGCTTCAGACTAGAGAGGGTTTAATGGTGGATAACCCTAGGGAAATAAACTCAACCCTGCGGGAGTATTATGCTACCTTATATTTAGAAGAGGCCAAGGGCACAAGTAGGGGTGAGGACTTTCTAAAAAAAATTAACATACCTTGTGTCTCAGAGCCACAGTTAAATATGCTAAAAGCTCCCATTACAGAGGAGGAAGTGAAGAGTACCATTGGGGATTGCCAGCTGGAAAAGCACCTGGGCCGGATGGGTTCACGGGCGATTTTTATAAGGTCATGTCCCAACAAATAACCCCTACTTTGACTGCATGGTATAACGAATTGTTACAGGGGGGGGATCTGTTGGTGGGCACTAATGTGGCTCATATTAGCTTAATACCAAAAGAAGGGAAAAATGTGGAGGACCCAGCATCTTATAGACCTATATCCTCGATAAATCAAGATGTTAAAATAATATCCAAACTCATGGCAAACAGATTAGCAGAGATACTCCCAACATTAGTAACACCCGCACAGGTGGGCTTTGTGAAAGGTAGGAGTGCAGTTACAAATGTAAGACGTACATTGTTAGCCATAGATGCAATAAATAAAGAAGAAAACAGTCGAGGTAAGCTGGCTCTGGTTACACTAGACGCAGAGAAGGCCTTTGATAAGGTGAAGTGGAGCTGGGTAGGTCAAGTTTTGGACAAAATTGGGCTTGTGGGAAACTTCAGAAATTTTATAAAAGCCCTATATGCTAACCCCGCAGCAAGAATTCAAACCCCAGGTCATTTATCGGCAAATTTCCCTCTTGAAAAGGGAACACGTCAGGGATGTCCTTTGTCCCCGCTAATGTTTGATCTGGCATTAGAACCCCTTGCGTGATACCTAGAACAACATGAAGTTTATGAAGGGATACCAATAGGGGGCATGAAGCTTAAGGTCTCGTATTTCGCAGACGATATCATACTTTACATGGCTGAGGTGGCAAGAGATCTGCCAGGGGTCCTTGATCCAATGGAAAATGTTGGTAGGTATTCGGGATTCACTCTAAATAAAAGCAAATGCGAAATTCTCCACTTAACAAATAGAGACAGAAGTAGTATGGTGGAAAAGGAAATGTGCAGTATTCCAATATCCAAAACACATATAACATATCTGGGTATCAAGCTGGGGAGAAAACCAGAGTCAATGCATAACTTTAACTTTCCTCCAGTCATCTCCAAAATTCAACAGGAATTAGAAAGGTGGCAAAATTTGCCTTTGAGTCTATTGGGCAGGATTCACCTTTTAAAAAATGATGAGTTTTCCGAAACTCATGTATCCACTGCAGACCATTCCTGTTCTCCTAAAACATGTAGATGTGCAGAAAGTATACTCAACTATTAGGAAATTTATATGGAGAGGTCGAAGACCCCGTATAAAACTGAATACATTGATGGCTTCCAGGGAAGAGAGAGGGGTAAACTTGCCAGACATAAGAGGATATAATCTAGCGTGTATTTCCCGTCACATAGTAGATTGGTTTAAAGACACTAGTGGGTTCTCTGATACGGTCCTGGAAAAGTCGTATGCGTACCCATGGAACTTAGTCGCCTTATTACACACACCACAAAGCCTAATGCCTAAAAAAATAAAAAACTCAATAGTGTATCGGGATACAATAGCTACATGGAAGGAACTTAGGAGAAAACTTAAATTATCATGGAGAATATTGAGAGATTTACCCATATGGGGAAATCCTGTGTTCCAACAAATAGCAGAGAACAAACTATTTCAGGAATGGAGGGTGAGGGGGATCCATAAAATAGCTAATCTACTACATGAAGAAGAAACTAGGTGGCTGAGTAGGGAAGAGATAATATTAAAATTCAAGCTAAGTGTACAACAATTCCTACAATTCGGACAACTAAAAGGGACAATTATGACGCATTTGATAAATGTGAGTGAAGAGACGAGAAGGAATGCAATGGATAATCTATTATTTGACCGAACAGGTACATGCAATATATCCGCAATATACAGAAATCTGAAAGGCATCCTTGGAAAAATAGATATAGAGAAAACATTTAGATCCTCGGCCAAACAAATAGAGGGTGAGGAAATCGGGGAAAAAATGCTGGCGGGTTGGCAGGCGGTACGGAAAAACATCTTAAGTGAGGTTTGTAGAGACACACAATTTAGGATTTTGCACAGAGCTGTACTGGCCTTCAACATACCAGTATCTAGAACAATGAGGGATCGTCTGGTACATTGTCCAAAATGCAAACTCGGAAAATCTGATCTGTTACATGGACTCTGGGGATGCCCTAAAGTACAGGAATTCTGGGAAGATATAAAACATATGATGGAAAATATAGGTATTGGGAACATATCATTGCACCCATTACCATTCCTCTTCCATTACTGGAAAGGAGAATAAGCCCCACAACAAAAAGGAAAGGACACATTAACTCCAATGTTCCACTTAATTTGTATGATAGCCAAAAGAAGCCTATTAAAGGATTGGTTGAGCGATTCCATTTCAAATCGGAAAGTTATAATGGGACAAATGAAAACTTTGTTTCACTTAGAATGGTTGGAAGCCGAGCGTAACAAGGAAAAGAGTATAAAATCGCTCATAATAAAATGGAAAAGCTTCTTACTTAGACATTACACAAACAAAGAACTTCAGGAAATTATGAAACCCTTTGAACAGACCAGTTGGTACATACTGGAAGACTTGGGTGGAACATTGGGGAAGTTGAAAATACTTGATCTGAATGTTGATGGAAAAGGTGGAAGAGAAACAGGTTAAGACGTAGTATAAAATATGGATACAGACTAAATATTCAATAATGTTTAAGGGATTAAGAAGAAGACGAAAAGAAAGGAGAGGTGCACACAAGAAATATACAAATGTTTCCTGCAGGTTGGGGAAGAGGGAGGGCAATGGGGAGGGTTTGCTTTTGTTTTTTTTTTCTTCAATGTTTACTTTGTTCTTAGACCATACAATTAGTAAGGTGATAATCAAAACTGAAATGATGAACACTTAAGCTAAGAATAATGCATTGGAATGTACATTTACATACTTATGTTATATGTTAAAAATCAATAAAAATTATTATTTAAAAAAAAAAAAATTATCCTCAGAAGCAGAGGTGACTCTTGGTCTTCCTTTCCTGGGGCGGTCCTCATGTGAGCCAGTTTCTTTGTAGCGCTTGATGGTTTTTGCAACTGCACTTGGGGACACTTTCAAAGTTTTCCCAATTTTTCGCACTGACTGACCTTCATTTCTTAAAGTAATGATGGCCACTCATTTTTCTTTACTTAGCGGCTTTTTTCTTGCCATAATACAAATTCTAACAGTCTATTCAGTAGGACTATCAGCTGTGTATCCAACAGACTTCTGCACAACACAACTGATGGTCCCACCACCATTTATAAGGCAAGAAATCCCACTTATTAAACCTGACAGGGCACACCTGTGAAGTGAAAACCATTTCAGGTGACTACCTCTTGAAGCTCATCAAGAGAATGCCAAGAGTATGCAAAGCAGTCACCAAAGCAAAAGGTGGCTACTTTTAAGAACCTAGAATATAAGACATATTTTCTGTTGTTTCACACTTTTTTGTTAAGTATATGATTCCACATGTGTTAATTCATTGTTTTGATGCCTTAAGTGCGAATGTACAATTTTCATAGTCATGAAAATACAGAAAAATCTTTAAATGAGAAGGTGTGTCCAAACTTTTGGTCTGTACTATATAATCAAAAGATGTCAGCAGAACATCGGTTGGAGTCAGTTTATTATCTGCAATGGAGCAGCTTAACATTGTATGTACCTTTCACATTGCTATGTAGTCCAAACCATCAGAGCAGTTAAAGACCACACACTGCACGGCCAGCGCCTTGGCCATATCTTTGGTGGTCTCGGTTTTTCCTGCGCCGGCCGGACCTTCTGGAGCTCCACCAAGATTTAGATAAAAAGCACCGATCTACCAATGAAACATGAAAGAACTGGTTTGAAATATCAATAAACTTTCTAATAAGTTTCATGCATCATACAAAAGTCAAAAAGATTTCTGAGCATAACCCATCACATCATACCAGAGTCCGCTAGCATCTGTCAGTGAGGGAGTGATGACCAGACGTGGGGAGTTGCCCAGGTACTCATAGGCGGACTTCACATTGCAGTTGATGATTCGCACTCTCGCATTCTCATTCTCCCAGTAATAGCGGAGTTGGGCAAGCCCCTGGAAGTCTGTTTCATGAGAAACTCCTGAGCAATGTAGGAAAAGATAGTCAACCTCTAAGACACTGCAGAATCACAAGGGAGAGTTTCTAAAGGGAAGGCAAATGCACATACATTATAGGACAAAACTCCTAGTCACCGAATTCTGCTTTTTTCATTTAGTCCCATTGCCCACGGTGTATAACATCTGGACTCTCAGCCCCCAGTTTATAAAATCCGGCCTCTCGCCTCCCCCGGTGTATAACATCCACCCCTCGCCCCTAGTTTAGTATAACATCCGTCCCCTCGCCCCCCCGCCAGTGAATAAAATCCATCCCCTCAACCCCACTGTATAACATCCAACCTCAAGCCCTCCATTGCATAACATCCGGCCCCCAGGGTATAATATCCGGCCCCCAGCCCTGGTGTATAACATCTGTCCCCTAGCTCCCTCCCCCTGGTGTATAACATCCGGCCTCTCACCCCCCCGGTGTATAATATCCGTCCCCTCGCTCCCAGTGTATAACATCCATCCCCTCGCCCACGGTGTATAATATCCGTCCCCTCGCCCCTGGTGTATAATATCCGTTCCCTCACCCCTGGTGTATAATATCCGTCCCCTCGCCCCTGGTGTATAATATCCGTCCCCTCGCCCCTGGTGTATAATATCCGTCCCCTCGCCCCTCAGTGTATAACATCCAGCCCTCGGACTTGTATAACATCTAGCCCCTCGTATCCCCAGTGTATAACATCTGGCCCCTCGGCCTTGTTGTATAACATTAAGACTCTCGCCCCCCCCACCAGTGTATAACATCAATCCCCTCGCCCCTGGTGTATAATATCCGTCCCCTCGCCCCTGGTGTATAATGACGCGCCCCCTGGGCCATATTCTTTAGGGGAATACCCGGAGCCGGATCAGATGGGGGTTGTAGTCTCCGAGTGGCTGTGACCCGGTCCGTGCCCAGGGTGTCAAGCTCAGAGAATGTGGCAGTCCTACAGATGTTACAAAGTTCGTTATGTCGACTACGCCACCCGTTGGATTGCGGTCACTACGGCCGCCGCTGCAGCAGGGTCCGCTGAGGCTGATGGTGTTGGTGCAGCTTTAGATAGTATAACCCCCAACGGGAGGGGTATGGCCTCAGGGGGTCAGGTGCAGAGGATGGGCGTTGTGGTGGTGCAGCGTAGATGATAATTAAAGACAGAGTCGGGTTGTGCAGTTCAGGGTGTTTACTTACTGCAGATATTCCGGTCACTCCGGCCTTGAGTGACCACCCGAGCCGTGCTGCGTCCACCAGGTCCTGGATTCAGCCAACCCCCAAGCAAGTCCGGAGCGTGTCCCTGAGCCCTCCTTCTTGTCCTTTCTTCTGGCCGTCCCCACCAGGGATCCACCTAGGTCCAGCTCCCTCGGGCCTTCTGTTGGGAGACCCTTGGCCTTGGGTTCCCTGACCCTACACGTGGTTTGCCTTCAGGGTGGATGTGGTGGGTGGCCGTGGCAGATGCTGCCCACGGCCTCCGGTCTCTGGCTGAGGTATGCTTTAGCCCCCACCAGTTTGGGATCCGGTACCCTGTTGCCAACTCTTCACCCTAGGGTTGTATTTGGGCTCTCAGAGTTCCTTCTTTCTCCCCCTCTGGGTCTTTCAAACTCCTCTCTCACTCTGGGCCTTGGAGCTGCTCTTCTCCTCTGCTCTCTTCCTCTGCTCTGCTCTGACAAAAGACTGACAGACTGACCGACCTCTCACAGACTGACCCTGATCTTAGATGGTGCCCACCTTAAATACTCCCTCTATGTGTGAGCTCAGGTGACCAGCACCCAATGAGCTCCTATCTTTACCCAGGCTGCTCCCCCTATCTGCCCCTACACTACTGGGATGTACCACCCCCCTCCCACTCCAGCCAGGAACAGACTCGGTCGTACCTGCACATTTCTAAGTGGGAGTACCGTTGGTCTGCTCCTCGGAAATGGGATGTGTGTAGTGCATGCAGCTTTCTGAGCTCAGTTCCACACTCCATCCTTACCCGGGAGTGGAATACTACACCTCTGGGTTGAGGTGCAATACCCCTGTAGCAGCCGAATCCTCAGGGTGCTACAATAACATCAATCCCCTCGCCCCTGGTGTATAACATCCGTCCCCTCACCCCTGGTGTATAACATCCGTCCCCTCACCCCTGGTGTATAATATCTGTCCCCTCGCCCCTGGTGTATAATATCCGCCCCTCGCTCCGGTGTATAATATCCGTCCCCTCGCCCCTCAGTGTATAACATCCAGCCCTCGGACTTGTATAACATCCAGCCCCTCGGCCTTGTTGTATAACATTAAGACTCTCGCCCCCACCAGTGTATAACATCAATCCCCTCGCCCCCTGGTGTATAATATCCATCCCCTCGCCCCTGGTGTATAATATCCGTTCCCTTGCCCCTCAGTGTATAACATCCAGCCCTCGGACATGTATAACATCTAGCCCCTCGTACCCCTAGGGTATAACATCTAGCCCCTCGTACCCCAGTGTATAACATCTGGCCCCTCGGCCTTGTTGTATAACATTAAGACTCTCGCCCCCCACCAGTGTATAACATCAATCCCCACGCCCCCCGGTGTATAACATCCGCCCTCCCATGCTGTGTGCTGTTACTAACATATGACAGAACGGCTGGTGGTGCAAAGCTCTCTGATACCAGCGCGGTCCTGTAATAGGAGCCACCGGGGTAACAAGTCTGGATATTACATTTCTTCCCTCCTAAATCTTCCCCCATCACATGTGAGTGATATTATTAAGAAGTGGAAGGAACTGCAGCAACTCAGGAGACCCCGGAACATTACAGAGCAGGGTCACTGAGTGCTGAGGAGCAGAGGGCAGAACGCGTTCCTGACTCCATTGGTAACAACATCACCACAAACACTGCGTCCCCGCCAGGAGCTTTATGGCCGAGCAGCTGCATGCAGCCTTACATAATAATAATTTTTATTTTTATAGCGCCAACATATTCCGCAGCACTTTATAAATTTTAGGGGGGACTTATACAAACAATACAGAATAAACATAACTCATATCGAAAGGAATGAGGGCCCTGCTCGCAAGCTTACAGTCTATGAGGAAATGGGGGAGACACAAAAGGTAGAATGTACATATTGTATATTGTATAATGCAGCCTTGATATACTACAGTATATAGGATAAATAATACATGGACTGGTCGCCTGCCAGTATGTGTGCAGTCCTGACCGAGGCTATTATGTGCATGGTTGGTATGAACCTGAAATTGAAGAAGATTTTAATATGAGGGAAAACTGGGATGGACAACTGGGATGGACAGATAGTGTGTGGAGGCGATACGCCAGTCTAAAGAAATGGGTTTTTAGGGTCCGCTTGAAACTGTGGGTATTGGGAATTAATCGAACTGTCCTGGGTAATGCATTCCAAAGAATTGGCGCAGCAAGCAAGAAATCTTGGAGACGGGAGTGGGAAGTTCGGATTATGGAGGATTTTAGTTTTAAGTCATTGGCAGAACGGAGGGCACGTGTAGTGTGGTAGACTGAGACAAGGGAGGAGATGTAGGGGGGTACTGAAGCATGGAGCGCTTTGTGGGTAAGTGTGATACGTTTAAATTGAACTCTATATTGGATGGGTAACCAATGCAATGACTGGCACAGGGAAGAGGCATCGGTGTAGTGGTTGGCGAGGAATATGATCCTGGCTCCTGCGTTAAGGACGGATTGGAGAGGGGAGAGTTTAGTAAGAGGGAGCCCGATAAGTAGAGAGTTGCAGTAGTCCAGACAAGAATGAATAAGAGCGACCGAAAGAGTTTTTGCTGAGTCAAAGGTGAGAAAAGTCCTGATGTTTTTGAGGTGTAGATGACATGAACGAGCGAGTAATTTGATGTGAGGAGTGAAGGAAAGATCTGAGTCAAAAATTACCCCAAGACAGTGGGCTTGTTGCTGGGGAGTAATGATTGAGCCACAAACGGAAATGGCAATATCGGGCACAGGTAGGTTAGTGGAGGGAGGAAAGACGAGTAGTTCAGTTTTTGACAGATTCAGTTTTAGGTAGAGGGAGGACATAATGTTAGACACAGCAGAAAGACAATCACTGGTCTTTTGTAGTAATGCAGTGGTGATGTACGGAGCAGAGGTGTATAATTGGGTGTCATCAGCATAGAGATGGTACTGAAAACCGAATCTGCTGATTGTTTGTCCAATGGGAGCGGTGTATAAGGAGAAAAGAAGGGGGCCTAGGACTGATCCTTGAGGTACCCCGACAGTAAGGGGAAGGAGAGAGGAGGAGGAGCCGGCGAAAGACACAGAGAAGGAGCGGTCAGAGAGATAGGAGGAGAACCAGGAGAGAACAGTGTCCTTGAGGCTAATAGTGCGGAGCATAGTGAGGAGGAGTACCAAGGATCTCCAAGCACGATGCCGAGCGTCGGATGGAGTGGTGTGAAGCCACCACCACAGGACTCTGGAGGAGACCTGTTCTGTGCAGTGACGGATCACACTTCTCTATCTGGCATCTGATGGACGAGTCTGGATTTGGTGAATGCCAGGAGAACGTTACCCTATTAACTGCATTGTGCCCGCTGTACAGTTTGCTGGTGGAGGTATGGCCTTGTTTTTAGGGGGTGGTCTAGGCCCCTTAGTTCCAGTGAAAAGATATCTTAATGCTTCAGCACAAGACATTTTAAACAATTGTAGCTTCCAACCCTAAGGGAATAGAAGAGCAGAACTGTTTCACACACGTTCTCAACCTCAACCCCACTAAACACCTTTAGGATGATTAATTAGAGCAAATACTGGACAATGGCAGTGTCACGCTGTCTCTGTGTACTGGAGGTAGCGGGCCTAAGCTGACCCTAAGCTGGGGCCCTGACTAATCCCTCTACCTGGAGGTACTGTTAAAGGTACAGAGGTCCAGGCCGCCAGCGTAACCCCTACCTCCTGAGGATCCCTGCACCTAAGTAATCTAGTCCTGAGAAGGACCCTTGATCACAACAAAAGGGGACAGGTAATAATATGCCCACACTCAGTACTTAGACGAACGAGACAGTACAAGGGTAAAACCAAAACCACCTTGCATACAAAAACTACACAACTACAACAGAGGGAACACCAACGGGAAAGGAGATAAATGATAAAGCGAGGAAGGGAAAAAACACTCCAAATACACTTAGCTCTGAAACTCCAAATACCACGATCCGCTCTGTTAGTCTGCATGAAATGCTTTCACCGACACTTCCCTAACAGACCGGCAGGCATTTGAAGGAGTCCCACTACAGCAGCATTGATTGCAGCTGGGCGAGGCTGGACCTCGTCTAGCACAGAGAGAGAGAGAGTTAACTCCCTCACTGCCGAAAAACACAAAGCACCAAAAACTCAGCTGCGAGAAGTCAGGCTGTGTAATCGTGACGATCTTCGTGGCGACACACCCGTGACAGGCAGCATAAATATGTCACCGCAACATAGGGAAGAACAATGTCAGTCACACATCAATTACATTGCCATATGTCTGCTCAGGCTTAGAATGGCTGACCATTCAGAGAATTACATAATACCTACAAAGAAACCGAACAAAAGGTCATTAAAGGAATTGACATAAAACCCCTTTATTAGTACATCCATGGTTATGGAAGGACACCGCACAGAGGAGGGCACACACACCATTGATAGAAAATATTACAAACCGCACCTAGGCAATCCAAAACACTGACTATAAAGAATATCAATTGTGGCAATGAGTCATATACAGGGGATGCCGACACCTACAGATGCCAAAACATTCCTATATAGTGACCACCATCTCAATATGCAGAAATGACTACTGCCCCATAGACGTCATTGTAAGTACACCCCAAGATTGCTTTACTGTGACAAGATCAATTGTGTCCTATGAAAACTCAAAGAAAAGAGGGGGGACTATAACATAGATATGGAAAGAACATAGGAATGTGGTGAAATGTATGAAGGTGCTCTGCATATTGAGCTGTGATATCTGTAGAGGGACGGACTCCATATTAACATCCTGGATATGGATTTAGAATAGGAGGCCATAAAAGCCCCTGTAGCTGTAATGTGGAGGGGGCACAATACCTTTCTCCATGTAGTGTATGATAAATAGAACATGGTATTGGAAAGTTTGGTGCCAGCCATGATGATTGCACAAACCTGTTTGGATCATTTCCATGACCACGTCACGAGCGTGCCCCTCTATGGTGACGAGAGCCCCCAATGTGCTGCAAGTCTGCTGGGACAATTTGCCTCCTCGCACAAGCTCCACAATATCATTTAGCTGGAGCTGCAGATTATCATAGGAGTTTTTCAGGCCCTACAAGAAGGATGTAACGGTGAAATCATCTGCAGAAACATTCATAGAACATACATATTGCAAGGGGGCTGAAATCTATACAGATTATAAGCTGCAGACTAGATTGAGAACTCCACAATATGCAGGCACTTTTTAATGTACACAACAATTTTACAACATATCTTTATAGAAGTTGGAGATCTGGATTGAACCCAGAGCTCCAAATACCCAGATGTACCTCTATAAAACCCTGCCACAAACAGCATGGAAAACTCAATGCAGATGGATTAATTTTATGCTGGTATTATGGGAAATCCCATACAATGTCTTCCCTTATTGGTAGATATGACGAGAGTAGAGATGAGCGAATGGATTTGCAGGACTCTGGTCCAACAGTCGGGTCAGTATTCCACGGCCGCAGGACTGGAGCTCCGTGAACCGGCATCTCCGGCTCCTCTTTTGATGTCGATGTCATAGTTGTGGTGTGAGGCACAAATGACATCACGCCTGGCCGGCTAATCAAAAGAGGAGCCAGGGATGCCGGCATGTAAAAGGCGGTTAGCAAGGCTCTCATCCAACAGCCACAGACTACTAACCTGCACTCTTAGACCAAGGTCCTGCAAATTTAGTTGCTCATCTCTAGACAAGATGCATGAATCAATGCAAAATCCCAACAATACTATGGAGCCTTTTGGGTACCTTCAAGATATTGAGCCGCTGTACAACTGCAACCCCCAGGAGAAGACCCCTGGGCAAGAACAGTACATGGGCTCTTTGCAGTCTAATAACGTACTGTGAAAGAAGCTACTTGTATCTTTTGATGTGAATGTGGGTCCCCTTACCTCTGTTGCACCAATGGTATATCCGCCCCTGGAAACTCCTATAAGCTGCGTCCCTGGGTATGACAGTCTATTAGTAGGAGAACTCATGAAGTCTGTCTATGAATGTATATATATGAATGTATATATATATATGAATGTATATACATTCATAGACAGACTTCATGAGTTCTCCTACTAATAGACTGTCATACCCAGGGACGCAGCTTATAGGAGTTTCCAGGGGCGGATATACCATTGGTGCAACAGAGGTAAGGGGATGTATTTCTCCCAGAAAGGGGATGTATTTCTCCCAGAAAATTATTACAATTACACGTTTTGTTGTTCACATGTTTATTTCATTTGTGTGTATTGGAACAACACAAAAAGAAGATATTGGTCAACAATTTTGGTTCTCAAGTCCTCAGACAGTTCTCTTCTCCTCTTTCTGTTCTCCCTGCTTAGTGAGGCACGTAACAACGCAAAGATTGAGTCAACTTTTACCCTTTGTATCGGGTTTCAGGTGTGATTTTCATATTGCCCACACCTTTTACTTGCCACAGGTGAGTTTGAACGAGCATCACATGCTTGAAACAAAATTGTTTACCCACAATTTTGGAAAGATGCCAACAATTTTGTCCGGCCCATTTTTGGGGTTTTGTGTGAAATTATATCCAATTTGCCTTTTTTTCTCTGTTTTTTTTTTGTGTTGTTCCAATACACACAAAGGAAATAAACATGTGTATAACAAAAAATACACATGCAATTGCAATAATTTTATGGAAAAATACTTCAAGGGTGCCAACACTTCCGGCCATGACTGTTTCTAGTGAAGCAACCTTGATCAGTAAAGGAGTTTATGCCGTACCTCTGGGCCACTGCCGATAGCTTCATGCACTTCACTTGTCCAGAACATCTGAGACACACAGAGCACGACCTGTCCCGGCCATTCCCTCACCCAGTCTTTTCTTGCAGTCTCAGGGTATGCCTTTAAAAAAACAAAGTTAAATTACGTTGACAGAAGCATTTAAGAGAGGGACAACCTTACTAGTATTATCTAGCAAATTCATTTCTACCGATTGCAGGTAGAAGATCTGCTACCTGGCTCTATAGCAAGAGATACATCATCCACAAATGATTCACTGCTGCCAAATAATCTTATACAAATATAAAAGTACTAGATTAGTTCCAATTAATGCTTTTGGTCTGTAGGTAGATCCGTACCATTCGTGACCGAGCAATAACATCATGCATGCTCCTTAACATGACATCTTCCCCTTGGATGAGCCACTTCTCCACGGCCCCCCGAGCCTCAGAGGTGGAGATGGTCTGGATGAGCTCTACGCGTTCCCCCTCGGTGCTGTACATGGCTTTGATGTCCAGGTTAGGAAGGAACTCCAGCTTTGCGATGCCTTCAAAGCCCTTCTTTAGATGTGGTTGGACCCGCAGAGGATCTTTAGTCTCAGAGAGAATTTCTAGCATTTCGTCGTTGGACAGGAAGAAAAAGCTAAAGCGAAAATGCACAATATGATAAAGATGTCATTAAAGTATTGGGTCAGGCGCCATTTGTATTACTGTCTATGTGAGAAAATAGAAAAGCAAAGCTTTAAAGTAAAGATTCAGTCCCCATACACATTGGACTAAAATAGTTTAAACCTGACGATTGCAGCAGGACCGGCCTACCCACTGATGTGTATGGGGGTCTCCTGACTCTCCCCCGATAAAGGATGTCAGGGCCAGAAGGATCGGGCAGATGGGATTTCAATACCCGGTCTTTTGGTTCTCAGGGGAGATAACCCGCTGCCGGAGGTGTCCAGTACCGACTTTCTCCTCTCTCCCCATTAAAAACACATGACTGTTCAGCAGAATATGTGGGAGTCAGGAGAAATAGCCAAATAACCATTCAGACCACGGGTATCTCATATCTCATGCGTATGGCTAGCTTAAAGGGGCTATCCAGCTTTGGGAACTTTTTTTATTTAACTGAAATGGGTATTCCCATCTCCAGGATTCTACCCCAATATGTAGTAGGCGTAATAATAATAATATTAGCAAATACCTCCAATTAGAAGTGTAGTATAGTTCTTCTGATTTGCTTTTTTGCTTACCCCATGTGCAGGGCATTGCAGTAGCTTAGGTTACGACCACTAGCAAATAACTGTCACTATATGAGTGGTCGTAACCATGGATACCGAAGCTACTGCAATGCCTTGCACATGGGGAAAGCGACATAGCGAATCAGAAGAACTATACTACACTTCTAATTGGAGATATTTACTAATATTATTATTATTACTATATCTACTACATACTGGGATAGGATCTTGGAGATGGGAATACCCATTTAATTGCGAGTATTTGCGATAATTCAGTTTCATTAAAAATGTTGCACCGTTAGGCTTTTTGTTTCCTGCACATTCAGCTTTGATGTGATCTGTGGTCATAAATCGGCTAAGAGGAGCTGAAAAAAGACAGATTAAAAATAAGTCCAATAGCCAGCGCAACACAGAGCCAATAGAAGGCAAACAGTGCAAAATTATTAATGAAATCCAATTACAAAAATGATTTCAATGCGTTTAAATAAGAGAAAAAAAATTATTTAAGGAGTATATAGAATCATTGCAACAAGTGAAAGGACTATACCGTGGGAAAAAAGCCTCTTCTTCTCCAGATAGGCATTCAGCCCTTTCATGATTTTATCCAGAAGCACATTGCTGTCCTGAAGTTTTTCCAGAAGTCCGGTCAGAGAAGTGGCACTTAAAACCTAAAACAAAGTAGATAGCCCATAAGTAAGATTCCATTATATAGTTATAGAGACTGAAAAAAGGTCACATTCATTGACTATTGTGCCAATAGTTCATATTAAAAAAAATTAGAACCTATTTGGATAGAAAATAGAAGATGCGGGAGGCTGGAGTCCAGGCAGTGCGGAGCCCCATAACCCGGGATCCTTGTGATGGAAGCATCAGGACACGGACTCTTGGAAAACATCAATCCTGGATGCAAGATGACCGTGCTTTCTTGTACCAGTCCACCATGAAGCATCCATTTACCTTCAGGTCTTTAACGCAATGTTTCATGATCTCTCTCCAGTTTCTGTCCACAGTCTGGAATAAGCGTCCTTCTTCAGGCATTTGCTGCATGATGTCCTCAGAAGAGAAGATGGGGTCTAGATAAAGCCACTGGGCCGGCACCTTCAGCCATTCATCAATGGTTTCCTGGATCCTTATCAGTCGTTCCTCCCATTGCTTAAAGGAGGAAAGCAAAAAGTTAATTACACATAAAATGAAAATTATAGAAAAAATGCTATCATTTTAGAAGATAAATTATCAATGGATATGAATTCTGAATTGTTGGACATTTGTAGGGAAAGTTTGGTGAGACTCCTTGATACCATCCCCTTTACATGGAAGCTGGAGCCGCATGTAACTTTAGCCTCGGAGATCCTAATGAAACCTTAGCTTCTGCTAATAAGCAAGTGAATATTTTATACCTTGATTTCTTTCTCATAGGGCTTGATGAAAGGCGATCCCCTCATTGTCTGAGTCTTCACAATTTGGTCATCCAGAGTGGTTTGGATTTCATCCACTGCTGATAGAATAGAAAATCCAGAATCTCGATAGGGACTGGTATTAAAGGATATGGAGTTCCACATTTCTTCCATGGTATGTGACGCGCCCCTGGGCCTGCTGTGTCGTGCAGCGTCTCGCGCACGGGGGCTTACCCGGAACCGGATCAGATGAGGGTTGTAGTCTCCGAGTGGCGGGGACCCGGTCCGTGCCCAGGGAGTCAAACTCAGTGTGTGGCAGTCTTGATAGATGTTATTTGAGTGTTGACTACGCCACCCGTTGATTTGCAGCTATGGAGCTGCCGCTGCAGGGCAGACCGCTGAGGCCGGTGTAGAATTGTGCAGCGTGATAGTATAACCCCCAACGGGAGGGGTATGGCCTCAGGGCAGCCGACGTGGAAGATGGGGGTAGCAGGAACCACTCAGAGACGGTGCGGTGTAATTCAGGGTCTTTACTGGTAACAACGATAGACCCTCCCGGAGTACTTGCTAGCGAACGGGGCCTGGTCAGTCCTTGAGCAGATGGGATCTCCCCTGGCCAGGCGGAGTTGTAGGCCTCCCAAACTGACTGTACTCTTCTGGCTACCTTGCTAGAAGCGGATATAAGTAGCCCACGTCCCTGAGTGTACCGTGTGGTGCTCACCCGTATGGCCGGTGACTCGGGGCCTTCTAATGGCTTCCGCTCCACGATGGCGGTGCTGGTCCCACGCGTGTGACCGTGCCTTCGGGTTTCTGGGCCTGAGGACCTGAAATCCCCTGCCGGTCGGCTTCTGCTGCTGGGTAAGAGTTAGTCCCCACAGCCTCGGACGCCGGGTCCGGTAAGAAAGCTTCTCAGTCAGGGCGAGCTCTGCAGCTGCCAGCCCCTGACTTGTAGTAGTATTGCTCCCACTGAGCTCCAGCTGTTTCTTCCTATGACTGTTTCTTGTCTCTACTCTCCTTGACTCCTAACCCTGCTTCAGCCCCGGGTTTATATAGGGGAAGTTCTTCCCCTCCCAAGACTGGGCAGGAGGTGTGGCATGCACAGGATCCCTGACCAAAGGACCTCCCACCTGCTCTCAGACATAACATCTCTATCACTGTGGCAACCAGACCCCTGGGGTGTCACATTCCCCCCTAGTGAAATTTAGTACTCCGGGACTAAACATATTTTAGAAAAACATAACAAGATAAAAACAATAATAATACAATAAGAAAAACATATAAAGATGGTTACGGCATGTCCGTAACCGGGTGCAGTCTTTGAAGAAAAGCAAGGTGTCCATTTCACCAAAACAGGGAGACGTAACCAGGTAGGGGTTTGTCCTACCCAGAGTCCTTAACAGTCTTTAGTCCGTCCTGGGTTACGCTCCAACTATGTACAAGGATTCCCGGTAAATCCGCCAAGGACTCCTACAAATAACTAGAAACACAAAATTATACACAAGCAACAATACACAGGTAAACATAAATAAAACAATTTATACACTTCAAATCCTCCACCGTGCGGGTAACTGGCCTCTAGTGGCCCTAGTGGACCTACGGAGCTGACTGCCTAGCCCTGAACTACAGGGTGTAGGAGCTGTCAAGGGTAAACTGGGCAGCTGTCTACCGGCTCTTTGGCTCACTAGGGATATGGCAGGCTCACTGCAAGCAGAGGGTTGATCCTCCTGGTCTGCGGGTGTGGGGTCTTCTGCCTCCTGGACCGGCTGTTCTTCCAGCTCTACCTGTTGCTCCGTAGGTGCTTGGGATGCTGGTTGGAGGAAGGTGAGTACGGGTACCACAACTGCACCATTGACTTGAGTCCAAGACCGAGGGAAGTCCCCGAGCACAGTACTAACCATATCTTCCCTTTCCTCTACGGGTCGATGGTCTTCTTGTTCCTCTTCAGGGTTCCTCAGTTGTTCGGGACACTTCTTCAGGTGGTCCCGGGATACAATAGCTGTGGTTTCCCCTCCGTCTTTACTGATGGTACAAACCTTCGGGTTCTCGTGGCTTGAGGGCAGTACGGTGTACGGGTCCTTTTCCCACTGGTCGTCCAACTTGTGGAGCCGTCTCTTCCTCTTCAAGACCTGCTCTCCGGGTACCAGGGGAACAGCGGGAGCATACTGGTTGTAAGTTTTCTCTTGTCTTTCCCTAGCCTGACAGAGACTTCGCTCCACGCTCTCCTGTACTCTCCGGTACTGCTGCTGCCTCTCTGTGTCCCAGTCTGTTTCTGGTGAAGTGTCCTCGGGTGTCAGGACTCCCATTTCCAGGTCAACAGGTAACTTACCAGGTCTTGCCCTCATTAGGTAAGCCGGGGTACAGTTGGTGGAACCTACCGGGATGTGGTTGTATAGGTCCACCAGATCGGGCAACTTCTCAGGCCACAGACTGCGTTCTTCCAGGGGCAACGTTTTTAAAAGATCCATTACCACCTGGTTCATTTTCTCACAAAGTCCATTAGTTTGCGGATGGTAGGGTGTCGTCCTTATCTTCCGGCAGCCATACAGATTGCAGAATTCCTGGAAGACCTCCGCTTCAAAGGCAGGTCCCTGGTCCGTCAGCACTTGGTCCGGGTACCCGTGTGGACGGCAAAAGTGCTGCTGGAAGGCTCTAGCTGCTGTTTGAGCCGTTAAGTCCTTGACGGGGACAACAACCAAGAACCGGGAGTAATGATCCACGATGGTTAACGCGTAGACGTAGCCACTTCTGCTTGGGGTCAGTTTTACATGATCCAAGGCTACCAGTTCCAACGGTTGCCGGGTGACGATGGACTGCAGGGGAGTCTTCTGGCTGGCACGGTCCTTCCTTCTCAGGTTGCACGGGCCACAGTCTCTGCACCACTTCTCAATGGTTCCCCTCATGCCTACCCAGTGGAATCGCTCGCGCAGCAGGAACTCCAGCTTCTTCCACCCGAAGTGTCCAGCTCCGTCGTGGTATGCCTCCATCACCATGGCTGCGTCTCTTCGTGGCACCACTACTTGCCAGAGTAGTTCATGCGTCCGGGAGTTAACCATTCTGCGGCACAACTTCCCCTTGTAAAGGAACAGTCGACTCTTCTCTGCCCATAGTTGTTTGGCTTCCTCCGGAGCGTCTGGTTCAAGGCAAGTCTCCGGGCGAGTCAGCATCTCCTTCACCAGTCGGACGGCAGGGTCGCTGTCTTGCGTTTCCGCCCAGTTGTAGTGAGGTAAGGGGTTCAACGTAGCAGCCTGCTTACTCCTTACCCGGTGGGAATACTGGATAGTCCCATGACGGTGGAACGCAGGGAGTTCAACTTCTTCCAGTCCCTCCGGATCTTCTCCTTCGTCCGGCAGGTTGGGCATCCTGGACAGGGCATCCGCGTTGGTATTGGAGCGTCCGGCCCGGTATTTGATTGTGAACTCGTAGTTGGACAGACGGGCCATCCACCTCTGCTCCAGGGCACCGAGTCTTGCCGTGTACAGGTGTGTCAACGGGTTGTTATCCGTGTACACGGTGAACCGGGAAGAAGCGAGATAATGCTTAAAGCGCTCGGTGACTGCCCATACTACGGCCAGGAACTCCAGCTTAAATGAGCTGTAATTCTCGGGGTTCCTTTCGGTGGGTCGCAGTTTTCGGCTGGCGTAGGCGATTACTCGTTCCTTCCCCTGCTGGATCTGGGACAGTACGGCTCCTAGCCCGATGTTACTGGCGTCGGTGTAGAGGATAAAGGGCTGGCTATAATCCGGGTACGCCAGGATTTCGTCCCCCGTGAGGGCCATCTTCAGCTGGCGGAAGGACTCTTCTTCCAGCTCCTCCCATTTGAAGGGCGGCTTCTGGTTCTTGGCCTTCCGGGACTGGCCTATCAGGAGGTCCTGCATAGGTGCTGCCTTTTTGGTGAAACCGGGAATAAACCTTCGGTAGTAGCCTACCAACCCGAGGAACTGCCGCACTTCTTTTACGCTGGAGGGGCTTGGCCATTCCTTAATTGCGGTGATCTTATCAGGGTCGGGAGCCACTCCGTCAGCGCTCACCACGTGTCCCAGGTACTGCACCTTTGGTTTCAGGAGGTGACACTTGGAGGGTTTCACCTTTAAGCCGTAACTCGCCAGAGCTTCGAACACTTCCGCCAGGTGTTTCAGGTGGTCCTCATACGTCTTGGAATATACGATGACATCGTCCAGGTACAACAGGACCGTCTCGAAGTTTCTGTGGCCCAGACAACACTCCATTAGTCGTTGGAAGGTTCCTGGTGCGTTGCAGAGTCCGAACGGCATGCAGGTGAACTCGCTAAGTCCCATCGGGGTGGTGAATGCGGTCTTCTCCCGGTCCGCCTCTGCTACAGGAACCTGCCAGTACCCGCTAGTGAGATCCAAGGTAGAGAAGAAGTTAGCAGATCTTAAAGCAGCCAATGACTCCTCTATCCTTGGTAAGGGGTACGCATCCTTGTGTGTGATACGGTTGATTTTCCGGTAATCTACACACATCCTCATGGTGTTGTCTTTTTTTCTGACTAAGACTAGTGGAGCTGCCCAGGGGCTACAGCTATCCCTGATCACCCCAGCCTCCTTCATGTCTCTAAGCATCCCCTTGGCGTGTTGGTAGTGGGCAGGGGGTACGGGTCGATACCTCTCTTTTATAGGAGGATGGTCTCCCGTGGGGATGTGGTGTTCTACCCCCTTGACTCGCCCGAAGTCTAACGGGTGTTTACTGAACACTCTCTCGTACTCTTGAACCACCCGATAGACTCCTTGTTTCTGGTGTGCGGGAGTGGAGTCAGTATCCAGATGTAGTTGCTGACACCAGTCCTCCATGTTTTTCTTAGAGCCGTTACCTTCCTCCGGGTGAGATGGAGGCAAGGGTTCCACAGATTGTATAGAATTTTGGTTAATGGTATATAATTTGGCTAGCGTGGCATACCGGGGCAGGTACACTTCCCTCTCCCCGATATTTATTATGCGAACGGGCACCCTCCCATGGCGTACATCAACCACCCCCCGTGCTGTCAAAATGGTGGGCCTACTGTCTGAGTAAACTGGTTCTACCATTGCCTGGTAATCCCTACCTCACAGACCAATAGCTGCCCGGCACCAAATCATCATTTCACTTTTTGGGGGCATGGCAATAGGAAAAGGGTCACACATTCTTACGCTACCAATCTCACCGCCGGAGAGTTCCACCTGTTGCCGTCGCATCAGTGCCCGGATCTCTTTCTGGAGCACCCGCTGCTCGCCGGAGCTGGCGTTCTTGGCAACCTGCTGTAAAAGGAAAATCACCTCTGCAAGACAATTTTCAATTACATTAGTTCCTAGAGTTATTTTTGGGTGACTCTCATGTTTGTCAATATCTACAATGATCAGTCCCTGTGCTGCCAGTTCGACTCTACCGATTTTGATGGTCACCTCTTTAAATCCGATCTGTGGCACGGGCTGGCCATTGCTGGCGATGATACTCAAGTCGTCGTCAGGGTAGCGGGTAATATCCGAGTCATTCCAGTACTGCTTAAAGAGCACGTATGGGATGGTGGTGACCTGTGACCCGGTGTCCAGTAGGGCACTCATGGGAATGCCATCCAGTACCACAGGCAAGACTGGACGTCCTCCCACATATCTGTCGCGCCAGTTCGATGGGCCTGGTGATCTTTTTCCTGGGGGTTGGCCCTCTACCCCAGGTTGTGCCCGTTTAAAGAACAGTACCTTGCCATATGTCCGGGTTGATTGCAGCAGCGGCAGATGGGTCGTCCGTCCTCGCTGTATCGGTCACTGGGTCTTCCTCTGGCCGGTGGGGTCCTCCTTGGTCGACGCCACGGGATGTCCTCCGGTCCGGATGCCAGCTGGATCTTCCCTGGGGTGGAAACCTGTAAAGACTGCACAGTTCGGGTTAGCGCAACAACGCTCTTAGCTAGCTCTTGGACCTGATGGTGTAGGTCTGGAGCCGGGTCATTGTCCAAAGCCTGCGCATCAGCTCCCACAGGCCCTGCCGACAAGGGCGCCGCCTCCTGGTGGTAAGTAATAGCTGGGCGCCTGTGGGTCATAACGCCACCCGGTGCCGGTTCTCGGAGCACCCGGATGGCTCTGTCCTTGAACTGTGCAAAGCCCAGATGGGGATCCTGTAAGGCCATCGCCCGCAACTGGGTTCGGTGGGCATTACAATACAGTCCCTCTATAAATTGTTCAGTCAACAGCCTGTCCTCGTTTCCCACTCCATCAGGGTCGGTCTGCTTAATGGCCCTCAGGGCCTCTTGTAGGTTTAGTGCATAGTCCCTTATACTCTCATGCGCTCGCTGCTTGCACCCGTAGAATCTAAGCTTAATCTCGGCTGAGGTGCGGGTGTCAAAGGTATCCTTCAGCCGGGTTAGTATCCCTGCGACAGTCTTCCTCCCAGGTGGCCAGGATTTTACTTCCCTTTTAGCTGCCCCGGTTAGTTGGGCCACCAGGATGCTCACTTTTTGCTCTTCTGTGAGGGCTACACCTGGAAGAGGCTATCCAGCTTTTCTCTAAAGTCAAGCAGGGTATGTGACTCCCCTGAGTACTGGGGTAGCCAAGCTGCTCCCGGGATATAGGGCATGGTGAAGGGCATAACTGCAGCAGCGGTGGCGCTGGCGGGGGTTGAGGCAGTGAAGCTCTCCTCCGTATCCGACATCTTCCTCCCCCCTAGTGGACCGTGGCCTACCTTGCGATGATCCTGTTCCGTAGGCCGCGGCTCCGCAGTAGATCGTCAGGGTTGAGGACCTTCCGTCGCGCTCCGGTGACGTCGGCGTCTGCTGGGCTCCTTCCAGGACCTTACGCAATGTCCGGACGTGAGGCGGGGCTTCAGTTCTCGCGCGCTTTCGAAGTCCACGCCCCTCTTCTTCCCGCGCGGCGTCCTCAAGATGGCGTCCAATGGCGGGAAAACTCCACGGATGGCGGGAAGAAGGCCGAAGATGGCGCCGGATGGCGGGAAAACTTCGCGGATGGCGGGAAGAAGGCAGAAGATGGCGCCGGATGGCGGGAAACCTCACCACTGGTAAGTTTGAACAGTCTTTGCTTTTCAGGCACGCAGTACCCGGTGGTTGCGGGCACGAAATCCTGCCGACTACGCCAAAGTTGACGCGCCCCTGGGCCTGCTGTGTCGCGCAGCGTCTCGCGCACGGGGGCTTACCCGGAACCGGATCAGATGAGGGTTGTAGTCTCCGAGTGGCGGGGACCCGGTCCGTGCCCAGGGAGTCAAACTCAGTGTGTGGCAGTCTTGATAGATGTTATTTGAGTGTTGACTACGCCACCCGTTGATTTGCAGCTATGGAGCTGCCGCTGCAGGGCAGACCGCTGAGGCCGGTGTAGAATTGTGCAGCGTGATAGTATAACCCCCAACGGGAGGGGTATGGCCTCAGGGCAGCCGACGTGGAAGATGGGGGTAGCAGGAACCACTCAGAGACGGTGCGGTGTAATTCAGGGTCTTTACTGGTAACAACGATAGACCCTCCCGGAGTACTTGCTAGCGAACGGGGCCTGGTCAGTCCTTGAGCAGATGGGATCTCCCCTGGCCAGGCGGAGTTGTAGGCCTCCCAAACTGACTGTACTCTTCTGGCTACCTTGCTAGAAGCGGATATAAGTAGCCCACGTCCCTGAGTGTACCGTGTGGTGCTCACCCGTATGGCCGGTGACTCGGGGCCTTCTAATGGCTTCCGCTCCACGATGGCGGTGCTGGTCCCACGCCTGTGACCGTGCCTTCGGGTTTCTGGGCCTGAGGACCTGAAATCCCCTGCCGGTCGGCTTCTGCTGCTGGGTAAGAGTTAGTCCCCACAGCCTCGGACGCCGGGTCCGGTAAGAAAGCTTCTCAGTCAGGGCGAGCTCTGCAGCTGCCAGCCCCTGACTCGTAGTAGTATTGCTCCCACTGAGCTCCAGCTGTTTCTTCCTATGACTGTTTCTTGTCTCTACTCTCCTTGACTCCTAACCCTGCTTCAGCCCCGGGTTTATATAGGGGAAGTTCTTCCCCTCCCAAGACTGGGCAGGAGGTGTGGCATGCACAGGATCCCTGACCAAAGGACCTCCCACCTGCTCTCAGACATAACATCTCTATCACTGTGGCAACCAGACCCCTGGGGTGTCACATATGCATCGCCTTCTACAGGGAAAACTCCTAATAAGAAAACACAGAAACTTTTCACTAGTAGCAGATTCCTCTTTGTTCCGACAAGGATGGGGGAGAAGCATATGTACAAAGCTGGGGGAGCAGCATATATACAAGGATGGGGGGGAGCACATACAAGGATGGGGGGCAGCATGTATACAAGGATGGGGAAGCAGAATATATACAAGGATGAGGGAGCAGCATATATACAAGGATGGGGAAACAGAATATATACAAGGATGAGGGAGCAGCATATATACAAGGATGGGAGAGCAGCATATATACAAGGATAGGGAGCAGCATATATACAAGGATGGGGGAGCAGCATATACAAGGATGGGGGAGAGCACATACAAGGATGGGGGGCAGCATATATACAAGGATGGGGAAGCAGGATATATACAAGGATGGGGGGGAGCACATACAAGGATGGGGGGCAGCATATATACAAGGATGAGCAAACATATACCAGGATAGAAGGGGGAGCATATTTTTTCTTTCTACAGTCTCATACCCCTGCTGCTGTTTGTGGCTGCTTTCGGTTCCCCTCGCCTGCTCTATGTATGAGTTGTTTTTCTAAACTAAAACCTCAGTATTCTGGTTAAATGACCGTGTTGGCACTATGGGATAAATAAGTGGGTTTTGGGTTGCAGTTTGGGCTCTCGGTCTGTAAAAGGTTCGCCATCACCGACCTAGGATATTTTGGAGATATTGTCACTGCAGTATTCAGGTGTCACCATCTAGAGGTCGAAATGCAAATTACTATATGGATTCTTAAATTAAGAAATAGGGAGTCACATAGCAAGAGTGATTTGTATCATACTAACAAAAAATACTGCATCTTTTTGTAAAAGCATCTCATATACAGTACTGTGCAAAAGTTTTAGGCAGGTGTGGAAAATATGCCGCAGAGTAAAAAGCTTTAAAAATAGAAGTGATAATAGTTTATTTTTAAGAACAGTTATTAGGCTATGTTCACATGCTGCATTTTTTCAACCCTTTGCATAACTAATAATCTTTATAATAATAATAATCTTTTTATTTATATAGCGCCAACATATTCTGCAGCTCTTTACAATTCAGATAATTTACAGACATTCTGGGCGCTGTCCCCATCAGGGCTCACAATCTACATTCCCTATCAGTATGTCTGATACAAATGGAAGCAAGGGGACCCTCTGGGTTCAGTTATAGGATGGAAAATAATACTCCAATATTTGCAGTGGGTTTTTCTGCTGCAATTACTGAACATGTGCACATACCCTTATGACGTTTCTTTATATTTTAGTGGTTAAAAAAAAATTCAGACCCTTAAATTGTTTGTTCCTCCATATTCTGAGACCTGCAGCTTTTTGCTCATGGAGCTGAGTGAGGTCTTGGTTATTTTTCGCTGGGAGCTGATGCTTTTAACCCCTTCACCTTTTTTTTTCTTCTTCATGTTTAACATATTGTCTGAATAATTTAATATTTCGATAGATCGGATTTTTTTAGTCATGACGATATCAATTTTTTAAAAAAAAATTTCCATTTTTGAATGGGGACAAAGGAGGTGCAGTTTTTTATACATTTTTATTTTTTAAATGGAACCTATCATGTGAAAAAACGCTATCAACCTGCAGATGTGGGGTTACTCTGAACTTGCTCGGCGCCCGCACTTTGAGCCCCGCTGCCAGGAGGAAGCTTTATTCCTCCCGGCATTGGTGTAACCGCACCCCCCGGCATTGATTGACCGCAGCTCAGCAGTACGACCGGACGACAGTCAGTGCTGGAGGCGCCACTCTCTATGTACAGAGCAGTGACTGAACCTGCGCCACCGCACCTATGACTGGAAGCTGACCGCTGCCAGGAGGAATACACATAATTTCCTCCCGGCAGCGGGGCTCTAAGTGCCAGGGCCAGACAGGTTCAGAACGCTATTAACCAGCAGATTAACCCTGTTTTTTCACGTGACAGGTTCCCATTTTTTTATTTATAGTTTTTTTGTACCACTAGGGGATCTCAACCTGCAATTGTTCGATTGCTTACACTATACTTACCGGCTGCCATGATAATGTGGCGCCCCTGCGGGTCCAGTTGCCACAGAGGTACTGCATCTCACCCAGAGGTGTGGTACTCCACACTCAGGTATGGACGGAGTACTACCCGGGACCCACACACCCACATCCAATACTCTTCACTACAGTAGGGAAGGGCGAGATTGATCCTAAGGGAGAGCAGTCCCTGGTCCCTAGCTGGAGGGTGGAACCAGGTAGAGGAGGTGGGTGGAGGAAGAAGTTCAGGGGAGCACAGACAGAAAGAGTATAAAAGACATGGGGAACCATCTAGAAGCGGACAGTACAGAGAGGAGCTCAGTTGGGAGTGGGAGCTCTGCAGGAGCTCCGCTCAGGAGAGCAAGGAAGGAGAGAGAGGAGTCGGACCTAGTAAGAGAGGCCCAGGAAGAGAGTGAGAGAAGACGGGAGCAGGGAGAGAAAGGCTCCAGAGACAGAGGGGATCCCAGGGGCACGGTGAGTGCAGGAAGCCACCCGTGCGCCCGAATTCATGCTGATGTGGAGGGATCAGGCCGCAGAGGGGTACCGGCCCCAGACTAGTGGAGAACAACCAGGCTCAGCTAGCCAACCGGAGGCTGCAGCATTTGCAAGGTGTTCCAGCCAAAATTCACAATTATATCGCTGAAAAGGTGGCCACATAGGGTACAGGAGATTGCAAGTTGCCCGACAAGGACCGAGGCCACTGGCTTGGGACACTGATTGTGAGGCGCAGGGTAGGAGGGTGAGAACCAGCGCCGTGAGACGACCAGGAAAGGTACATAGAACGGGGTCCCGTCCAAGTGCTCCTGAGGTACCTTAGAGTTTGCTGGATCACTACCCCGGAGGACACAGGGCGACGTGGGAAGTTGCACACTGGTGACTGTAACCTGAGGAACTTAACAACTGTGAGCAAAACCTGAAGACTGCACCCCACTGTGTCCTTGAATAATTGCTGCGCCATCACCTGCATTACACCGCACCAACAACATCTACCTTCAAAATTCATCTTATTCTGCCCTGGGGCTTAGCTCTGCCTGTGGAGAGCTGAACCAACTCTGCTGCATCACCTTCAGCTCCAGTGGATCTGCATCACAGCGGCGGCCCCATATAGCCGCATACCACAGGTGGCGTCACGAACATTATTTCTAAAAAACTTTATTCCCCTTTTACTTTTCCTTTAATTTGACCACCCGGGGCCACGGACCGGGTCACTGCCACCGTGACATCCCCAGCACCAACCGGCCCAGCTACCGAGTACCCCACAGCCCCAGGGGGCGCATCAGTAACCCATCAGCTCCCTGCAATCGCCATTCAGTGATTGACAAAGGCATTTAGATGGATAAACCTCAGCGATCGGAGCGAGCTCCGGTTGCTGCAGTTACAGGCAGTTTTTGGATGTGTAGCACAGCCGGCATCTGCTACATATGATGTGAGCTCTACTACTGAGTCGGTTTCATACAGGCCTTAGAGACCTGGGACAAAACTACATCATGGGTTAAAGGGAACCTGTCATGTAAAATAACACTATTAACCTGCAGATATGGGATATGGGGTAAATCTGCGAGTAATAGCATTGTGACACTGTGCGGTGCCTGCACTGAGAGCCCCGCTGCCAGGAGGAAATTAACTTTATGTCACCCAGCAGCCTCTCTCTGTCAGTCACAGGGGCGGCGCCTGCGCGGTTTCAATCACCGCTCTGTGTATAGTGAGCGGCAGCTGTAGAAAACCCAATATCCAAATGCCATTTTATGGGAATCTGAAGTTCTGTATTCTCATTCATTAGTCAGAATGAAAACGACCACCAAACAGCGTTTCCTGCCCTGGAGGACCCAACACTTTGATTTCCTGGTACAGCCCAGTGATTACAGAGAATCATGTGTAATACTTCATTTCTCCTTTGGAGGCACTGTAGGGAAATTCAGCACCTGCTGCCGGGTACTCGCTTACTGCAGAAGGGATCAGTTTGGTCTTTATCAGCAGCACATTGGGGTTTCACCTCTGACCCATATGGAGAAACCTTACATGAGACCGTACGACCCCATCAAGACTCAGGGGCGAAACCCACATTCAGTACATGGACGACCGATGGAATAAAGACAAGAACAACGATCTAGGGGGTAAACGAAAGATTTTATTTATAGATGGGGTTATTATATGTTATAGTATCATGTATATGTGTAAATTATTCTTCTATCAGAGTAATCCTATTTATGGGCCGTGTTGATCCAGAGGAAGGCGAAAACCCCCTGTGAGGAATAAGCCAATTGTCCTCATATCAGGGGGGAAAATTCCTTCCTGACCCCAAATATGGCGATCAGATTAAATCCCAGGATCAAAGGCTCGTACCTCCCTGTGTGTAATGGAAGTGAGATTTTTAAAAAATATATTTACATTTTTTAATTATTATATATTTAGACTAAAAATGTTTTTGGTTTGTGTAAAATAAACTATTTTTTAATTTTATTTTTTTTAATTTATTTTTTTTGCAATACTTATGTGTGAATCTACTTATTGATATATTACTAAACCTATTTAAGGCCGTGTAGATCCAGAGGAAGGCGAAAACCCCCTATGAGGAATGGGCCAATTATCCTCATATTAGGGCGGAAAATTCCTTCCTGACCCCAAATATGGCGATTAATCCCAGGATCAAAAGCCGAAATCTCTATCTACGTCCTATGTGTCTATGTGTGTGTGCCTATACCTGTAGTGTAGTGTAGGGTCTACACCTATCATGTACTGTGGATGTGATGGATGATGGGTGCAGTACTTACCCGGCCTGCGCTGAGGTAAGTTCAGGGATAATGGCCTATATTATACTATTGTTCCTGAACTCACCAGATGGAAACATAGCACAGGCCGCTCCTGGGGCGCAGAAGACCTTCGGGCTGGAGGGATCTCAGATGCCAGCCATGGATTGGAGGAGGCCAAGTCAAGGGCCTGGTGCAGCGACACGATGGCAGTGGTCCGACATGAAGGTGTTAATGAGAGACATGATGTTCTAGGGCAGCCGAGGTAACAAACAGCAGCAGAGACGTGAGGTACGGGTCAGGAGGCAAGAAGTTCTGGGCAGTTGGCACGGGTTCATCATGCAAGACATAAGGAAGAAGACATTTCAATAACTTCTATCTCCTGGATCTTCTGTTATCTTAGAGGAATGGTCATTATAATGAACCATTCCCCTATGTAACATCAGATATAATGTACACATCTAATGATCGGTGTCCTGTGTGTACAGCAGTCACTCACCAGATGGTCGTGGATTCTTTCACAGCCCAGATATTCTCATCCACCTAAGAATGACAGAGACATAGTCATTGACAGAAACAGTGGGAGAAGACAAAGATGGTCATAATGGCCACAAGGTGAGAAGAACATTTGATGGGATTTATCCTCACAGAGGATGATCTTACCGGGCCCAGCTTGATGACACATAATTGAATCCGGCCACGGGGTTAAAGGCTTTCTTATCCTCCGGCCACTGCAGATGATGGTTCTCCAGAACTGGCCTGAATGGTATAAATGGCGGCTTTGCTCTCCTTTTCTCTAGATCCTCCCAGCCGATGTTGGTAAAGAATGGATGCTCTCTGATGCTCCCGCACACATCCAATCGTTTCTCAGGAATTTTGCACAGCAGCTTCTTGATAAGATATTTGAAGTCTGCATCAAGCCAAGATGGAATTTCAGGCTCTCCTCTGGTTATCGCTGTGTAAGCCATTTTGTTGACGGAGCCGGTGTAAAATGGGGAGCGTCCTGTTGCCATCTTGGACACCACAATCCCCAGGCTCCACCAATCCACTGCTGTGCCATATCCTTTTTTGAGAAGCACCTCAGGGGCCATGAAGTGAAAAGTGCCCGTCACTCCAGAGATGTTATTGGAGGAGGTGACCCCATCTTGGGCGAGCCCCAGGTCAACTACACGGATGTGGCCATCGGCATCCAACATGATGTTTACTGGCTTAATATCTCTGCAATGAAATAAGAAAACATAATAAGAATTCTGCCCCATGATACAGGAGATGGAAAATGGGTCACTACAAGATCAGGTGGACTAGGCAGACAGGGGCCCAGGAAAGTTGGGGGCAATTTTTTGAGCATGTAAAGGGGACAGAGAGAAGGAGGAAAGTTGTGCTTACCGGTGGACGATGTTGTGTCCGTGGAGGAACTGGAGACCACATACAATCTCTGCTGTGTAGAATCTGATGGAGAGAACAGAGTGTAGTATCAATGTCATCGCTGATACCTCCTTCCCTCCTGGGCTACATGACCTGCCAGTCCTCTCCCAGCTACATCTCCACCTCTGCTTTTATTTTCATCCCTCTGCTCTCTTTTTCGTATATCTTCCTCATACTCACCTTACGCTGTCGATGTTCAGGCAGCCGCACATGTGAATCAAAGCCTCGAGGCTGCCGCCGGACAGATACTCCGTGATGAAATACGCCAGCTTCCGAGACTGCTGTGCGGCATAGAGGTGACATAAGAATGGGCAGTCTCGGGCCGCCAGGAGTATCCGCCGCTCTCTCATAAGGATGTTTTCCTTCACCTTTTTCTTGATCATTTTTACAGCCATAAAGATGTTTCGGCTGGGGACTGATGTCAGGACCACCTGAAGAAAGAAATAGGGAATGCTTAGAAAATGTGTATGGGAGGTGGAGAACAGCTGGTTTATCACTGCACAAGAAACGGGTGGGCTGAGTGGTGTGTGAGTCTGATGGTAATGTGGCGCCCCTGAGGGTTCTGTCGCCACAGGGGTACTGCATCTCTTTAATGAAGTGTGGTATCTCCTCTCCGAGGTAAGGATGGAGCACCTGTCAGGACCCCACCTCTGCATTCAACACTACACCTCTCCCACCTGTGGGGTTCTTATATGCACCAGGGTGCTGCCCCAGCCAGGATAAGAGGAGATGGGGGGGAACCAAAGATAGGGGGAACCTAGTAGTGGGTGAGGGTGGAGGACACACCAGGAGGTTACACTTGCTAATACATATTTAATAAACGGCCATCTTAGGTTCAAGGTCTTTTGATTGTGATCTTCATCGCTGAACTTGGCTTTCTGCTAGAACCTGCAGCTGTTGAAGATACACGGTCCTCGTACTCTGGCCTTGAGACAAGGAGCGGGTTAGAGTTAACGGCTGTCTCTACCCGGTCAAGGTCCCTACCTAAGAAGGCCTGGAGGGGAGCGGAGGAGTAAAGCTCCACAGGCAAAAGGATCCCAGGGAATTCGGACGGAGTGGTTTACGCCACCTGTACTCTTCATTCTGGCCTAGTCAGAGGGACTCCTGCTGCAAGAGGGGACCGGCCCCCGTTATCTGACTTTGTTACTTCACGTCCTAGTCAAAAAAGCTCAGGAGGCTGGGTGGATCCCACCGGGTAACAGACGGAGCGGAGTCGCCACCCGTACCCTTGTTCTGTGAGTAACCAGAGGGAGACCCAGCCTTACTGCACGCACCACACACGAACAGGAGAGGACCTAGTGGGAGTTTCTAGGAACACTCTGGTGCTCGGGTTCCTGATTGATGCACCCGAACTACCCGGAGAGAGACGAACCCCCTTTCCTGGTGGCCGCAGCGCGCCGTGAGGAGCAAGGAGAAGCCTTGCAGCTGACCATTGACAACGTGAGTAAAGCTTGGAAGACTGCATCCATTGCCTCCAGTCCTTTATTCTAGCGCGACACCACACCACAACATACAACCCACTACTACTCTCCTGATCCCTCTTCGCTGCTGCCACGACATCCCGCCTCAGGACTGCTGCATCGCTGTTGGCAATCACCTGACACCACAGGTGGCGTAGTCGAGCACCATTCCATCATCCCTCCTAGCCCGTATTTTTATGTGACAACCCTGGGCACGGACCGGGCCTTGGTCACGACTGCATCCACCCTACACGGAGGCCTGGCTCCGAGTACCCCAACTCTCAGGGTGGGCTAGCGAGTGAGTCCCCGTGAGGGGAGGTGTCACAGTAACCTGGACCTTATAGCTGAGCAAAGCTAATCTATTGGCATAATGCACTATCTGCTCCATGAATGCTCTATGGAGAGGTCTTAAAGGGTTTCCATTATCACCATATGGGAACAAATAGGACAAACACTGGATGGCACTTTGAGCTGGTTGGAGTCAGTATTGGTCTTATATCAATGTGCAACTGATTTAAAGTTTACTGAAATATAGAGGGCAATGTATATATTGTATCCTGATAGGAGCATATATGTGTGGCGCCCCATAGGTACTGCATCTCACCCAGAGGTGTGGTATCCCACTCTCAGGTAAGGATGGAGTACTGCCCGGGACCCACACACTTGCATCCATTACACTCCACTTCAGAAGGAAGGGCGAGATTGCTCCTAAGGGAGAGCACAGTCACTGGTCTCTAGCTGGAGGGTGGAACCATGTAGTGGGTGTGGGTGGAAGAAGTAGTTTAGGGGAGCACTTCAGTAGGTGTATAAAAAGGGGAGCCATCTTGAGAGAGTGTGGTCAGTCTGAGAGAGAGATAGTTGGAAGCAGGAGCTCTGGAGGAGCTCTGCTCAGGAGGAGAGGAGGAAGGAGCGGGCCTAGTCTGGGAGGCCCAGGAGAACAGACTGAGAGAGAGGATGGGAGCAGAGGGAAGGCTCCAAGAGGAACAGAGAGGATCCCAGGGGCACGGGAAGTGCGGATACCACCCGTGTGCACGAATCTACCAGGACGTGGAGGGATCTGGCCGCAGAGGGGACCGGCCCCTAACTAGTGGAGAACTACAAATCTCAGCTAGAAACCTGAGGCTGCTGTACTTGCAAGGTGTAGCTGCCAACCACCACAATTACATCGCCGAAAAGGTGGTCACAGAAGGTCCAGGGGACTGCAGGTCGCCCGACAAGATCCGAGGCTACCGGCTTGGGGCACTGATTGTGAGGCACAGGGCAGGAGGGTGAGAGCCAGTGCAGGAAGACGACCGAGGAAGGCACATAGAAAGGGGTCCCGTTTAAGTACTCCTGAAAAAGGAAGGCACATAGAACGGGGTCCCGTTTTAGTACTCCGTTTAAGTACTCCTGAACGAGGGATTGCTGAACCCCTTCCTTGGTGAACGCAGGACGACGTGGGTGGTTATAAGCTGGCAGTTGTAACCAGGAGCAGCGTGATAACTGAGTAAAATCTGAAGACTTCCCCTCACTGTGTCCTTGAATAACCATCACCAGCCCTGGACTACACAGCACCAGCAACATCTACCTCATAAAATCACTATATCCTGCCCTGGAGCATAGCTCTACCTGTGGAGAGCTGAACCAACTCTGCTGCATCACCATTAGCTCCAAGGGATCTGCACCGCAGCGGCGGCTCCATATACCCGCATACCACAGGTTGCGTCATGAACATTAAACTATAAAAACTATAATCCCCTTTTATTGACCGCCCTGGGTCACGGACCGGGTCACTGCCACTGTGACATCCCCTGCACCGACCGGCCCGGCACCGTGCACCCCACGGCCCAGGGGGCGCGTCATATGGACCAGGGCATGGACGGAAATAAACCTTGTCCCCCCAACTCCCCACAGATGTGATCCCGGAGATCAGCTCGTCAATGAATCAGAATACCCATTTATAGAATAGATGAGCTAATATGTGAAATAATCATGGGCTCAGGGGAGCGTCTGGATGTTTTTTCAGTCATCCCATAGAAGAGCACTTCAATGAATATATATCTACAGAACAGGGCCAACCCCAGGTTTTCATGGGCACCGGGTGAAAAAGTCTAAGTGGGCCCCATTAACACATACCACCATTCATGATGCACAGATACGGCAGAGAAATATAGGTATAGTACAATGCCAAAGATTTCACTTACATGACTGATATCTATTGTAAATTCTACAATAACTCAGAAACCGGCTGTTATGTTCTGCTACCAGAGCTAAGGAAAGAGAGGAGATCTGTCCCTACGATAGAACTCAGCTGAATCCCTACGATGTAACAGGGAACCTGATCCTGCGATCAGACCTGCTAAAGTCCTAAGCTAGTCTGTACGGAGACCTATAGATGTGGGGAAGGAATCCCTACAAGTACTAAGGACTGGGAGGAAAATGGGACACCTCCTAACAGAAATAGTAGCAGACAGACGAACAAACAAAATATAAAGAACACAGAGGTCCGTAGACCAAGCAAACTAACAGAGCAGATACAGAGCACAGGCTAGCTAGAAAGTAGTTATACAATGAAGTCCAGCAAAGCCAGAAGGGCGGAGCAGGATTAAATAGGCCAACAAGGTCATGTGACCAGCAAAGGAAAAAACCTAAGAGCAAGGTTCTAACAGTACCCCCCCTTCTAAGAGGATCCTCCGGATCCCCTAGGACCAGGCTTATCAGGAAATCTCCTGTGAAACGCTCTGATAAGTCTGGACGCGGAAACATCATCTGACCTCACCCAAGAGTTATCCTCGGGTCCGAAACCTTTCCAGGCCACAAGATACTGCAAACTACCTCTATACCGTCTAGAGTTAAGGATGCGAGAAATTTCATATTCTCCGTCCTCCACAACCGGAGGAACAGAGGCAGAGGCGTCACCATCCGACACAACAGCTTTTTTTAACAGAGAGACATGAAATACCGGATTAATTCTCCAGGAGGTAGGAACCTCCAACCTAACAGCAGATTGGTTGACAACCTGAAGCACCTTAAAGGGCCCTACAAACTTGGGACCCAATTTCTTAGAAGGAATCCTCAACCGCAGATTCCTAGAGGACAACCAAACCATGTCACCAACAGCGAACAAAACCTCCTGTCGTTTCCTATCAAAGTAGTCTTTAGATTTTCTGTTGGCCTCCTGAAGATTACCACGCACATCCGTCCAAACTCTCTCCAAATCACCGGAAAAATTCTCCTCCTCAGGCACGGCAGATCCCAACTTGGAGAGCGACCCAAACGACGGATGTCTCCCAGAACAACAAAAAAAAGGCGAACAACCAGCAGAAGAAGATGTATGATTGTTCAGAGCAAATTCAGCAAGTGGCAGAAACTCAGACCACCCCTCTTGATTGTCTGCCACAAAACAACGCAAGAACTGCTCAACATCCTGTTTTTTCCTTTCTGTCTGGCCATTAGATTCAGGATGATATCCGGACGAGAACGACAAATGAACTCCCAACCTGTCACAAAAGGCACGCCAAAAACGAGCCACGAACTGAGGACCCCTATCAGAAACAATGTCAGTAGGAACGCCATGAAGTCTGACAATTTCCTTGACAAAGGCCTTAGCGAGAGCTTTAGCGCAGGGCAGTTTGACGAAGGGAACCAAGTGACACATCTTGCTAAAACGGTCCACGACCACCCAGATGACAGTAAAACCCTCAGAGGGGGGAAGGTCAGTTATAAAGTCCATAGCCAAATGTGTCCAAGGAGCACTGGGAACCTCCAAAGGACAAAGCAACCCCGCAGCAGGAGTATGTGAGGACTTAGATCTAGCACATATAGTACATTGACGCATCCACTTAATGACTTCCTTCTGCCATCCAGGCCACCAAAAACTGCGACCCACCAGTCTCTTGGTCTCAGAGATTCCGGGATGACCTGCCAACCGAGATTCGTGACACTCAACAAACAAATCTCTCCTAAAGGTCCCAGGCACAATCAACCTCCCATGAGGAGTGTTAGATGGGGCATTCTCCTGTGCTTTAAGAATCTCATCTTCCAAAACGGAGTCCAAAGCAGCTATCACAACACCTTCTTGTAAAATGTTCTCCTCTTTCTCAGCACCGACTATGGGAGAAAAACTGCGAGACAAGGCATCCGCCTTAACATTCTTAGTACCAGGGATGTAAGTAACGGAGAAATTAAACCGCGAGAAAAACAGTGCCCACCTAGCCTGACAGGCATTCAGGCGCTTGGCAGCATCAAGATAAATCAGATTTTTATGATCCGTAAGAACCTGAACGGGGAATTCCGCACCTTCCAAGAAGTGGCGCCAGTGTTCAAATGCGAGTTTAATAGCCAATAATTCCCGATTACCAATATCGTAATTCAGTTCAGTCTCCGAAAAATTTTTTGAAAAAAAGGCACAGGGATGTAATCCATCCCCGTTATCCTGAGACAATACTGCGCCAACCCCCACAGAGGAAGCATCAACCTCAACCAAAAACGGCTTAGTCACATCAGGCTGCATAAGGATGGGAGCAGAGGTGAACCTCTCCTTGAGATACACAAAAGCTTCAATGGCCTCAGAAGACCACTGAACCGCATCAGCACCTTTCCTGGTGAGATCGGTCAGAGGTTTGACAATACTAGAAAAAATTTTTATGAATTTTCTGTAATAATTGGCGAAACCTAAAAACCTCTGTATCGATTTCAAACCAATAGGCCTAGGCCATTCCTGCACAGCTTGAACTTTAACCGGGTCCATCTCAAAACCTTCGCTGGAGATAATGTAACCCAAAAAACGAATTCTCTGTACAGCGAACTCACATTTCTCCAGCTTAGCAAAAAGCGAATTGTCCATTAACAACTGTAATACCTCACGTACGCTCCGCCAATGAGACTCCAGATCCGGCGAATAAATCAAAATGTCATCCAAATACACAACCACATTTTTGCCGATCAAAGGTCTAAGGATGTCATTAATAAGATTCTGAAAAAATGCAGGAGCATTAGTAAGACCAAAAGGCATAACCAGATTCTCAAAATGACCCACAGGAGTGTTAAAAGCAGTCTTCCATTCGTCACCCTCCTTCATGCGCAACAGATTGTATGCCCCCTTAAGGTCAATTTTAGAGAACCACTTGGCCCCCATTAACTGGTTAAACAGATCAGGAATCAATGGCAGTGGGTAAGGATTGCGTACAGTAATTTTGTTAATCTCACGAAAATCCAGACAAGGACGTAAACCGCCGTCCTTTTTTTTTACAAAAAAAAAATCCAACCGCCACAGGAGACTTAGAGGGCCTAATGTGACCGGCGGCCAAACTTGTCTGTATGTATTCCTCCAAAGCCTTCCTCTCAGGAATAGTAAGGTTAAATAAACGACTTTTAGGAAGAGTCGCTCCAGGGACAAATTCAATAGAACAATCATAGTCTCTATGGGGAGGCAAAACCTGCGATTCCTTCTCAGAAAAAACTCTCCAAAAATCCTGAATAGGAACAGGCAATTCTCCCCTATCCAAAGCTGCAATACGCCCGTTACAACACTTGTCATAACATTTATGGCTCCAGGATTTAATTTCACTGGTAGACCAATCCAGTACAGGATTGTGAAATTTTAACCAGGGCAATCCCAGTATTACTGGAGAAGGCAAGTTATTCAAAACTACCAAATCCAATTTCTCATGGTGAACACCATTAATAGTGAGAGGAAATTCACAGACCTTGAGAGTAATATTCTTCAAAGGGGAACCATCCACAGAAACCACAGCAATGGGGGATGATAAAGGTTCGGGTTTTAAATTGAGTCTTTCCAAGAATCCCCCATCAATTACATTCAGAGTAGACCCACAATCAACAAACACCCGAAATTCCATTAATTTTTCCTGAGCAATCGTGGAAGCAGCTAAAAATATACCCTTGGAATTTAAACAGGCAATACGGGCATGACTGACCATTTTTTTTTCTTTCTTCATACGAAGCTCACAGCCTTTAATCAAATGACCAGATTTTCCGCAATAGAAACACAAGCCTTCAGAAAATCGACGGTCTTTTTCTTGAGAGCGAGGTGCCACCGATCCAATCTCCATCGGTTCACCACTGTTAGTACACACATTCTCATAACCAGAAACTGACATAGCAGAGGATTTGCTCTCATTAACCCTTGCACGCAGTCTCCTATCCACCCGTATAGCTAATTGCATAGCCTGTTGCAAATTTTCAGGTGTAGGATAAGCAATTAGCAGGTCTTTAACCCTTTCATTGAGCCCAGCAAGAAATAGACTTTTCAGAGCAGAATCGTTCCACCCTGTTTGAGTAGACCAACGACGGAAATGAGTACAATATTTTTCCACATTACCTGATCCCTGTCTCAAACGTCTTAACTCAGTCTCAGCTGATGCGACACGGTCAGGATCATCATATAATAGCCCCAAAGCAGAAAAAAAACTATCCACTGATCTGAAGCATGTATCACTAGGTTGCAAAGAAAAGGCCCACTCCTGAGGCTCTTTGCGCAAAAGTGACATTATGAACCCTATGCGCTGGGATTCATCCCCAGAGGACTTGGGTCTCAAACGAAAATACAATAAGCAAGCATTTTTAAATGAAAAAAATTCTCGGTGTTCACCAAAAAATAAATCCGGCAAACATACCTTAGGCTCCAAGAAATGTGCTCCAGGACAGTTACTCACGTGCTGACGGAGCTCGGCCACCTCCAGAGAGAGTCCCTGCAGGCGATGAGCCAAATCGTGAACCGACACCATGATGGAACAGAAAAATCTTTCCTTAGAGAATTTGCAGGCTGGACTTACTGTTATGTTCTGCTACCAGAGCTAAGGAAAGAGAGGAGATCTGTCCCTACGATGGAACTCAGCTGAATCCCTACGATGTAACAGGGAACCTGATCCTGCGATCAGACCTGCTAAAGTCCTAAGCTAGTCTGTACGGAGACCTATAGATGTGGGGAAGGAATCCCTACAAGTACTAAGGACTGGGAGGAAAATGGGACACCTCCTAACAGAAATAGTAGCAGACAGACGAACAAACAAAATATAAAGAACACAGAGGTCCGTAGACCAAGCAAACTAACAGAGCAGATACAGAGCACAGGCTAGCTAGAAAGTAGTTATACAATGAAGTCCAGCAAAGCCAGAAGGGCGGAGCAGGATTAAATAGGCCAACAAGGTCATGTGACCAGCAAAGGAAAAAACCTAAGAGCAAGGTTCTAACACCGGCGAATCCTCGCAACGCACAGTGCAGACTGGACAGTATAGAACTCGATACAGTATTATAGGCACCACATATTCCTTCATACAGTATTATGGAACCAACATAGTCCTCCATACAGTATTATGGGCACCACATAGTCCTCCATACAGAATAATGGGCCCCACGTAGTCCTCCATACAGTATTATAGGCACCACATAGTCCTCCATACAGTATAATGGCCCCACATAGTCCTCCATACAGTATTATGGGCACCACATAGTCCTCCATACAGAATAATGGGCCCCACGTGGTCCTCCATACAGTATTATAGGCACCACATAGTCCTCCATACAGTATTATGGGCACCACATAGTCCTCCATACAGTATTATAGGCACCACATAGTCCTCCATACAGAATGATGGGCCCCATATAATTCTCCATACAGAATAATGGGTACCATATATTGCTCCATACAGTATGGGCCCAATATAATACTCCATATAGAATGGGCACCATGTAATGCTCCATACATAATGGGCCCCATATTTTGCTCCATACATAAAAAAAATCAAATACTCACCTCTCCTCGCTGGCCGCTGCTCTGCTTCGGACTCCTCGGTGTTAGCGTCTTCTGGCTCTGAGCACTTCTCAGTACAGAGGGTGCTTCTGTAGTGACGTCATCGCTCCCTCTGTCCTATGACAATGTGGCGCCCCTGAGGGTTCGACTGCCACAGGGATACTGCACTTCTTTAATGGAGTGTAGTGTTCCTCCTCTGAGGTAAGAACAGTGTGATGGTCAGGACCCCACCTCCACATCCAACACCACACTTCTCCCACCAGAGGGGGCTAGAATGCACTAGGTGCTGCCCTCTTGGGTACTCGGGAGACTGGGGAACCAAGAGATAGGGGAACCATTTAGTGGGTGAGGGTGGAGGACTCACATTTTAGTGACAATAATTCATATTTAATACACAGCCATCTTGTTCATTGGTCGTCGTCTTTTGGCAGTCTGTCCTTTGCAATGGTTCTTTGACTGTCCTCTACTGTGATCTCCCACCCTGAGCGTGGATCCTGTGTGGACCTGCAGCGGATGGAGACACAGCTCTCGTACCTTGGCCTTGGGTCGAGGGGCAGGTTGCAGATAATGTATGTCTCAACCCGGTCAAGGACCATGACCAAGAAGGCCCGGAGCTTAAGAGTGTTGCTCCACTGCAAATGGATCCCAGGGAGGATGCAGACGGAGCGGTGTACGCCACCTGTCCTCGCTATGCTGATCTATTCAGAGGGATTCCGGCTGCAAGAGGGGTACCGACACCCGACCTTGCTACTCCACGTCCTGGTCGGGAAAGCCCGGTAGGCCCTGAGGATCCCACCGGGTAATGGAAGGAGCGAAGCTGCCACCCGTACCCTGTTTCTGAGAGGAGTTCAGAGGGAGACCTGGCCTATCTACACACGCAGACAGGAATGGACCCAATCTGAAGTCTAGGAACACTCTGGTGCGGGGTCCTGATTAAACACTTGTATTACTCGGAGGTGGTTGGACCCTCGTTCCTGGTGACCGCAGAACTCCGCGAGGAGCAGGGAGAAGCCTTGCAGCTGTACTCTTCAACGTGAGTAAAAACCCTGGAAGTTAACCCCTATGGCCTCCGGACTCTTTATTTTGCACTACTCCGCACTATGCGGCACAAGAACTCCTAGACTACTACCCTCTCCATCCTGTCTCTCTGCCCTGAGGCCCTGCTCCGCCTGTGGGGAGTAGTAACGACGGCTGCCGTAACATCCCGCCTCAGAGGACTGCAGCAGCGCTGGTGGCCTTCACCAGGTGCCACAGGTGGCGTAGTGGAGATCAGCCACTCAACCCGGATAAGCCCGTATCATCCTTTTTTAATGTGACGGCCCTGGGCATGGAGCGGGTCCGGGCCACGGCTGCACCCCATCTACAACATAGGACCCGGCTCCGAGTCCCCCATCTCCCAGGTTAGGGCTTTTGTGAGACGTCACAACATCACAGAGTCAGAAGACGCCGAAGACACCGGAGCTGTGGTGGAACAGGAAGAGGTAAGTATTGCAAGTGCCGGGGCCCTGAGCAAACGGGGGGGCCCTCTCACGGGCTTTGGCACCAAACTCCGCTTACTCACAGGCAGGGGCGGGCTGGGCCTGGGGGAAGAGGGGCAAATGCCCCCCGGGCCAGTTCCCCTAGCAGAGGCTTTGAACCGTCGGCTGCCAAGAAGACAGCAGCCAGCACTTTAATTGTATATAAGTGCTGGTCCGGCCATCCCTGTATTGCCGGCTGTGTGACCCTATCTCTTGAACTCACTAGCACGCCGGCCTGCTGGGTCTTCACCGGAGAGAGGTCAGCAGGGGCCAGGGAAGGAGGTCAGGGCTGGATCCTGAGTGTCTTGTGTCAGCGATGCTCTGAGGTCTCATGAGTTATTACTGCGGCTTCATCAGGTCGCGCTATCTGTAGCCAGATCTGCAGGAAAGTCCCAGAGCCACTGCAGACTGTATACATACTCCAACACTGACAGCTCCTGAGCCTGGATCCAGGACATCATACATTATATATACTGCTATACATGATAATATGTGATGTTCTGTAGCCAGGTCCAGGTGTAATCAGTAAGGGTGTATTCACACTGCATTATGGCGCTCGTTCATTGGTCCTGCTGGGGCCTACTTCCGAATCCCCAGCAAAACGTGATTCGGGCGTATGTGCCGACGGAGCTTTTGACTATAATGGTGGCGACAGAAGAGCGAACGTGTGCTCTGACAAGGGTCATTTTTGGACATGTGCCTCTACTGGAGACGGACACTCAGAAGCACGTGTTACTGTCTGTCTCCAGTAGGCGTACGAGCCCAAAAATGATGCACGGTGGGGATGTGGGAGGGGGGAGGTTCAGTCATAAGCCCCAAAGGAAACAGCAAACTTGTGCCAGAACACAGTGTGAATGCACCCCACATATAACACTGTGTACGTGTGCACATAATTTAGGACATCAGTACATATATTAGCATACTAGATGGTGGCCCGATTCTAACGCATAGGGTATTCTAGAACATGTATGTGGCCGACCAGGCGCAATCAGCAGAGCAGTGTTCACATTTGGCGCCAAAATCGCTGATTGGTCGTGGCCCCGGCCGCGACCAATCAGCAGAGCGGTGTTTAAATTTGGCGCCAATATCGCTGATTGGTCTCGACCGCGACCAATCAGCAGAGCGGTGTTTAAACTTGGCGCCAATCAGCAGAGCATGGTTTAAATTTGGCGCCAATCAGCAGAGCGGTGTTTAAATTTGGCGCCAATCTGCAGAGCGGTGTTTAAATTTGGCGCCGGCCGCGAACAATCAGCTAACCGTATTACTGAGGACCAGGAAGCGGCGCCGTCCATCCCTTGACACTTGTCGTCGGGAGATTAGCGGGCCAAGCTTCTGATCTCCTGATGGTAGCCGCATGGGGGTCAGCGGCGCTGCAGGTCGGGGTACTTATGCTGCTAGCAGCCGTGAGATGAGCTGCTGTATATTATACTATGTGTACAGACATCTGATGGTATATACAGGATAGTATGTGACTGCTGTATCTTATACTATGAGTACAGACATCTGATGGTATATACAGGATAGTATGTGACTGCTGTATATTATACTATGTATACAGACATCAGATGGCATATACAGGATAGTATGTGACTGCTGTATATTATACTATGTGTACAGGCATCAGGTGGTATATACAGGATAGTATGTGACTGCTGTATATTATACTATGTGTACAGACATCTGATGGTATATACAGGATAGTATGTGACTGCTGTATATTATACTATGTGTACAGACATCTGATGGTATATACAGGATAGTATGTGACTGCTGTATATTATACCATGTGTACAGACATCAGATGGTATATACAGGATAGTATGTGACTGCTGTATATTATACTATGTGTACAGACATCAGATGGTATATACAGGATAGTATGTGACTGCTGTATATTATACTATGTGTACAGACATCTGATGGTATGTACAGGATAGTATGTGACTGCTGTATATTATACTATGTGTACAGACATCTGATGGTATATACAGGATAGTATGTGACTGCTGTATATTATACTATGTGTACAGACATCTGATGGTATATACAGGATAGTATGTGACTGCTGTATATTATGCTATGTGTACAGACATCTGATGGTATATACAGGATTGTATGTGACTGCTGTATATTATATTATGTGTACAGACATCTGATGGTATATACAGGATAATATGTGACTGCTGTATATTATACTATGAGTACAGACATCTGATTGTATAATAAACAGCAGTCACATACTATCCTGTATATATCATCAGATGTCTGTACACATAGTGTAATATACAGCAGTCACATACTATCCTGTATATACCATCAGATGTCTGTACACATAGTATAATATACAGTAGTCACATACTATCCTGTATATACCATCAGATGTCTGTACACATAGTATAATATACAGCAGTCACATACTATCCTGTATATACCATCAGATATCTGTACACATAGTATAATCTACAGCAGTCAGTCACATACTATCCTGTATATACCATCAGATGTCTGTACACATAGTATAATATACTGCAGTCAGTCACATACTATCCTGTATATACCATCAGATGTCTGTACACATAGTATAATATACAGCAGTCACATACTATCCTGTATATACCATCAGATGTCTGTACACATAGTATAATATACAGCAGTCACATACTATCCTGTATAAACAATCAGATGTCTGTACACATAGTATAATATACAGCAGTCACATACTATCCTGTATATACCATCTGATGTCTGTCTGTACACATAGTATAATATACAGCCGCCACATACTGTCCTGTATATACCATCAGATGTCTGTACACATAGTATAATATACAGCAGTCACATATTATCCTGTATATACCATCAGATGTCTGTACACATAGTATAATATACAGCAGTCACATATTATCCTGTATATACCATCAGATGTCCGTACACTTAGTATAATATACAGCAGTCACATATTATCCTGTATATACCATCAGATGTCTGTACACATAGTATAATATTCAGCAGTCACATATTATCCTGTATATACCATCAGATGTCTGTACACATAGTATAATACACTGCAGTCACATACTATCCTGTATATACCATCAGATGTCGGTACACATAGTATAATATACAGCCGTCACATATTATCCTGTATATACCATCAGATGTCTGTACAAATAGTATAATATACAGCAGTCACATACTAACCTGTATATACCATCAGATATCTGTACACATAGTATAATGTACAGCAGTCACATACTATCCTGTATATACCATCAGATGTCTGTACACATAGTATAATATACATCAGTCACATACTATCCTGTATATACAATCAGATGTCTGTACACATAGTATAATATACAGCAGTTACATACTATCCTGTATATACCATCAGATATCTGTACACATAGTATAATATACAGCAGTCACATACTATCCTGTATATACCATCTGATGTCTGTACACATAGTATAATATACAGCAGTCACATATTATCCTGCATATACCATCAGATGTCTGTACACATAGTATAATATACAGCCGTCACATACTATCCTGTATATACCATCTGATGTCTGTACACATAGTATAATATACAGCAGTCACATACTATCCTGTATATACGATCTGATGTCTGTACACATTGTATAATATACAGCAGTCACATATTATCCTGTATATACCATCAGATGTCTGTACACATAGTATAATATACAGCAGTCACATATTATCCTGTATATATCATCTGATGTCTATACACATAGTATAATATACAGCAGTCAGTCACATACTATCCTGTATATACCATCAGATGTCTGTACACATGGTATAATATACAGCAGTCACATACTATCCTGTATATACCATCAGATATCTGTACACATAGTATAATATACAGCAGTCACATACTATCCTGTATATACCATCTGATGTCTGTACACATAGTATAATATACAGCAGTCACATATTATCCTGTATATACCATCAGATGTCTGTACACATAGTATAATATACAGCCGTCACATACTATCCTGTATATACCATCTGATGTCTGTACACATAGTATAATATACAGCAGTCACATACTATCCTGTATATACCATCTGATGTCTGTACACATAGTATAATATACAGCAGTCACATATTATCCTGTATATACCATCAGATGTCTGTACACATAGTATAATATACAGCAGTCACATATTATCCTGTATATATCATCTGATGTCTATACACATAGTATAATATACAGCAGTCAGTCACATACTATCCTGTATATACCATCAGATGTCTGTACACATGGAAATGGTTGAGGAGGTAAAGGTGGCTGGGACCCTAGGAGGCAGCGATCATGCTATTATAGAATTTTGGATAACTAGAGGAGGAAGACATGTGAAGACTCAAACTTCAAGGTTAGATTTTAGAAAGGCAGATTTTAAGAGACTCAGAAAGAGAATAGGAGGGATCCAATGGCTGGATGTCCTTAAGGACAAAAATGTCCAGGAAGGATGGGAAATTTTTAAAAATGAGATTCTCAAAGCACAATCGTTAACAATCCCAAAAAGTAGGAAGAATGGGAAGCATTTAAGGAAACCAGGATGGATGAACACAGAACATAAACACATGCTAAAAAGAAAGAAAGAAATGTTTATTAAATGGAAAGAGGGAGGCATATCTAAAGAAGATTATAATGCAGTCTGCAGATCCTGCAGGGCATGTATCAGGTTAGCTAAAGCTGACAATGAATTAAGGCTTGCAAGAGATGTCAAAAGCAATAAAAAAGGATTTTGGGGGTATGTCAAAAGTAAAAGAAAAGTCAAAGATGCTATAGGATTTTTACAGGATGAAAATGGAGAAATGGTAAGAGAGGATGTTGAGAAGGCCGAACTTTTTAACTCCTATTTTGCATCTGTTTTCTCTCAGAAAGAAAATGTAACATCAACTGATCTTCACTGTCCTTTTAAAGGAATAGAGGAATCCAAGTTATCTGTAAACAGAAAGATTGTGAGGGAATATTTAGCTAGCATAAATGAGTTCAAGTCTCCAGGTCCAGATGAATTACACCCCAGAGTACTGAAGGAGATCGTAGAAGAAATTTTAGAACCACTCTCCATAATCTTTGAAAATTCTTGGAGAACAGGAGAAGTCCCAGAAGACTGGAGAAGAGCAAATGTTGTTCCTATCTTCAAAAAGGGGAAGAAGGTGGACCCAGGGAACTATAGGCCGGTGAGTCTGACTTCTATACCAGGAAAGATCTTTGAACAAATTATTAAACAACATGTATGTAAGTACATGGATAAGAATGAAGTGATTAACCAGAGTCAGCATGGGTTTGTAACTAACAAGTCATGTCAGGCTAACTTAACTTCCTTCTATGACAGAATCACTGACTGGGTGGATCAGGGAAATGCTGTAGATATAGTATATCTTGACTTCAGCAAAGCATTTGACAAAGTATCTCACACCATCCTTATTGAAAAAATGACCAAGTATGCAATGGACCAGGCAACTGTTAGGTGGATTCATAACTGGCTTAGTGATCGGACTCAAAGGGTGGTTGTCTCAAGTGGGGTACCACAGGGCTCCGTCCTGGGACCTGTATTGTTCAACATCTTTATCAATGATTTAGATGAAGGAATTGAGGGTAAACTGATTAAATTTTCTGATGACACAAAGCTAGGAGGGATAGCTAATACTAGAGAAGAGAGAGAGAGGATTCAAAAAGACCTAAATAAACTGGAGCAGTGGGCAGCAACCAACAGAATGGTTTTTAACAGGGAAAAATGCAAAGTACTACATCTGGGCAATAAAAATGAAAAAAGCATATACAGAATGGGAGGAATAGAGCTAAGCAACAGTACATGTGAAAAAGACTTAGGTATACTAATAGATCATAGACTGAACATGAGTCAACAGTGTGATGCAGCAGCAAAAAAGGCAAGTACAATTCTGGGATGTATTAACAGAAGCATACAGTCTAGATCACGTGAAGTCATTATCGGTCTTTACTCCTCTTTGGTCAGACCTCATCTGGAATACTGTGTACAGTTTTGGGCACCACATTTTAAAAAAGACATAGACAAACTGGAGCAAGTTCAGAGAAGAGCGACCAGAATGGTGACTGGTCTGCAAACCATGTCCTATGAGGAACGGTTACAGGATTTGGGAATGTTTAGCTTGCAAAAAAGAAGACTGAGAGGAGACTTAATAGCTGTCTACAAATATGTCAAGGGCTGTCACATTGTAGAAGGATCATCTTTATTCTCATTTGCACAAGGAAAGACTAGAAGCAATGGGATGAAACTAAATGGGAGGAGACACAGATTAGATATTAGAAAAAACTTTTTGACAGTTAGGGTGATTAATGAGTGGAACAGGCTGCCACGAGAGGTGGTGAGTTCCCCTTCAATGGACGTCTTCAAACAGAGGCTGGACAGACATCTGTCTGAGATGATTTAGTGAATCCTGCTTTGAGCAGGGGGTTGGACCAGATGACCCAGGAGGTCCCCTCCAACTCTACCATTCTATGATTCTATAAAATACAGCAGTCACATACTATCCTGTATATACCAAGATGTCTGTACACATAGTATAATATGCAGCAGTCACATACTATCCTGTATATACCATCAGATGTCTGTACACATAGTATAATATACAGCAGTCACATACTATCCTGTATATACCATCAGATGTCTGTACACATAGTATAATATACAGCAGTCACATACTATCCTGTATAAACAATCAGATGTCTGTACACATAGTATAATATACAGCAGTCACATACTATCCTGTATATACCATCTGATGTCTGTCTGTACACAGTGTATAATATACAGCCGCCACATACTGTCCTGTATATACCATCAGATGTCTGTACACATAGTATAATATACAGCAGTCACATATTATCCTGTATATACTATCAGATGTCTGTACACATAGTATAATATACAGCAGTCACATTTTATCCTGTATATACCATCAGATGTCTGTACACTTAGTATAATATACAGCAGTCACATATTATCCTGTATATACCATCAGATGTCTGTACACATAGTATAATATTCAGCAGTCACATATTATCCTGTATATACCATCAGATGTCTGTACACATAGTATAATATACAGCAGTCACATACTATCCTGTATATACCATCAGATGTCTGTACACATAGTATAATATACATCAGTCACATACTATCCTGTATATACCATCAGATGTCGGTACACATAGTATAATATACAGCAGTCACATACTATCCTGTATATACCATCTGATGTCTGTCTGTACACAGTGTATAATATACAGCCGCCACATACTGTCCTGTATATACCATCAGATGTCTGTACACATAGTATAATATACAGCAGTCACATATTATCCTGTATATACTATCAGATGTCTGTACACATAGTATAATATACAGCAGTCACATTTTATCCTGTATATACCATCAGATGTCTGTACACTTAGTATAATATACAGCAGTCACATATTATCCTGTATATACCATCAGATGTCTGTACACATAGTATAATATTCAGCAGTCACATATTATCCTGTATATACCATCAGATGTCTGTACACATAGTATAATATACAGCAGTCACATACTATCCTGTATATACCATCAGATGTCTGTACACATAGTATAATATACATCAGTCACATACTATCCTGTATATACCATCAGATGTCGGTACACATAGTATAATATACAGCAGTCACATATTATCCTGTATATACAATCAGATGTCTGTACCAATAGTATAATATACAGCAGTCACATATTATCCTGAATATACCATCAGATGTCTGTACACATAGTATAATATACAGCAATCACATATTATCCTGTATATACCATCAGATGTCTGTACACATAGTATAATATACAGCAGTCACATACTATCCTGTATATACCATCAGATGTCTGTACACATAGTATAATATACAGCAGTCACATACTATCCTGTATATACCATCTGATGTCTGTACACATAGTATAATATACACCAGTCCCATACTAACCTGTATATACCATTAGATATCTGTACACATAGTATAATATACAGCAGTCACATACTATCCTGTATATACCATCTGATGTCTGTACACATAGTATATTATACAGCAGTCACATACTATCCTGCATATACCATCTGATGTCTGTACACATAGTATAATATACAGCAGTCACATACTATCCTGTATATACCATCAGATGTCTGTACACATAGTATAATGTACAGCAGTCGGTCACATACTATCCTGTATATACCATCAGATGTCTGTACACATAGCATAATATACAGAAGTCACATACTATCCTGTATATCCCATCAGATGTCTGTACACATAGTATAATATAGAGCAGTCACATATTATCCTGTATATACCATCAGATGTCGGTACACATAGTATAATATACAGCAGTCACATACTATCCTGTATATACCATCAGATGTCTGTACACATAGTATAATATACAGCAGTCGGTCACATACAATCCTGTATATACCATCAGATGTCTGTACACATAGTATAATAGACAGCAGTCACATACTATCCTGTATATACCATCAGATGTCTGAACACATAGTATAATATAGAGCAGTCACATATTATCCTGTATATACCATCAGATGTCGGTACACATAGTATAATATACAGCAGTCGGTCACATACTATCCTGTATATACCATCTGATGTCTGTACACATAGTATAATATACAGCAGTCACATACTAACCTGTATATACCACCAGATATCTGTACACATAGTATAATATACAGCAGTCACATACTATCCTGTATATACCATCTGATGTCTGTGCACATAGTATATTATACAGCAGTCACATACTATCCTGCATATACCATCTGATGTCTGTACACATAGTATAATATACAGCAGTCACATACTATCCTGTATATACCATCAGATGTCTGTACACATAGTATAATATACAGCAGTTACATACTATCCTGTATATACCATCAGATGTCTGTACACATAGAATAACATACAGCAGTCACATACTATCCTGTATATACCATCAGATGTCTGTACACATAGTATAATATACAGCAGTCACATACTATCCTGTATATACCATCTGATGTCTGTACACATAGTATAATATACAGCAGTCACATACTATCCTGCATATACCATCTGATGTCTGTACACATAGTATAATATACAGCAGTCACATACTATCCTGTATATACCATCTGATGTCTGTACACATAGTATAATATACAGCAGTGACATATTATCCTGTATATACCATCAGATATCTGTACACATAGTATAATATACAGCAGTCACATACTATGCTGTATATACCATCTGATGTCCGTACACATAGTATAATATACAGCAGTCACATATTATCCTGTATATACCATCAGATGTCTGTACACATAGTATAATATACAGCAGTCACATACTATCCTGTATATACCATTTGATGTCTGTACACATAGTATAATATACAGCAGCCACATACTATCCTGTATATACCATCAGATGTCTGTACACATAGTATAATATACAGCAGTCACATATTATCCTGTATATATCATCTGATGTCTATACACATAGTATAATATACAGCAGTCAGTCACATACTATCCTGTATATACCATCAGATGTCTGTACACATGGTATAATATGCAGCAGTCACATATTATCCTGTATATATCATCTGATGTCTATACACATAGTATAATATACAGCAGTCAGTCACATACTATCCTGCATATACCATCAGATGTCTGTACACATAGTATAATATACAGCAGTCACATACTATTCTGTGTAAACAATCAGATGTCTGTACACATAGTATAATATACAGCAGTCACATACTATGCTGTATATACCATCTGATGTCTGTCTGTACACATAGTATAATATACAGCCGCCACATACTGTCCTGTATATACCATCAGATGTCTGTACACATAGTATAATATACAGCAGTCACATATTATCCAGTATATACCATCAGATGTCTGTACACATAGTATAATATACAGCAGTCACATATTATCCTGTATATACCATCAGATGTCTGTACACATAGTATAATATTCAGCAGTCACATATAATCCTGGATATACCATCAGATGTCTGTACACATTGTATAATATAGAGCAGTCACATATTATCCTGTATATACCATCAGATGTCTGTACACATAGTATAATATAGAGCAGTCACATATTATCCTGTATATACCATCAGATGTCTGCACACATAGTATAATATACAGCAGTCACATACTATCCTGTATATACCATCAGATGTCTGTAAAGATAGTATAATATACAGCAGTCACATACTATCCTGTATATACCATCAGATGTCTGTAAAGATAGTATAATATACAGCAGTCACATATTATCCTGTATATACCATCAGATGTCTGTACAAATAGTATAATATACAGCAGTCACATATTATCCTGTATATACCATCAGATGTCTGTACACATAGTATAATATACAGCAGTCACATATTATCCTGTATATACCATCAGATGTCTGTACACATAGTATAATATACAGCAGTCACATACTATCCTGTATATACCATCAGATGTCTGTACACTTAGTATAATATACAGCAGTCACATATTATCCTGTATATACCATCAGATGTCTGTACACATAGTATAATATAGAGCAGTCACATATTATCCTGTATATACCATCAGATGTCTGCACACATAGTATAATATACAGCAGTCACATACTATCCTGTATATACCATCAGATGTCTGTAAAGATAGTATAATATACAGCAGTCACATATTATCCTGTATATACCATCAGATGTCTGTACAAATAGTATAATATACAGCAGTCACATATTATCCTGTATATACCATCAGATGTCTGTACACATAGTTTAATATACAGCAGTCACATATTATCCTGTATATACCATCAGATGTCTGTACACATAGTATAATATACAGCAGTCACATACTATCCTGTATATACCAACAGATGTCTGTACACTTAGTATAGTATACAGCAGTCACATATTATCCTGTATATACCATCAGATGTCTGCACACATAGTATAATATTCAGCAGTCACATATTATCCTGTATATACCATCAGATGTCTGTACACATAGTATAAAATAGAGCAGTCAAATATTATCCTGTATATACCATCAGATGTCTGTACACATAGTATAATATATAGCAGTCACATATTATCCTGTATATACAATCAGATGTCTGTACCAATAGTATAATATACAGCAGTCACATATTATCCTGTATATACCATCAGATGTCTGTACACATAGTATAATATACAGCAGTCACATATTATCCTGTATATACCATCAGATGTCTGTACACATAGTATAATATACAGCAGTCACATACTATCCTGTATATACCATCAGATGTCTGTACACATAGTATAATATACAGCAGTCACATACTATCCTGTATATACCATCTGATGTCTGTACACATAGTATAATATACAGCAGTCCCATACTAACCTGAATATACCATTAGATATCTGTACACATAGTATAATATACAGCAGTCACATACTATCCTGTATATACCATCTGATGTCTGTACACATAGTATATTATACAGCAGTCACATACTATCCTGTATATACCATCTGATGTCTGTACTAGAGATGAGCGTTGTTCTACTCGAACTGTTCGCCAATCTCAAATTCGAGCTGTTTTGGGCGGTGTTCGAGCCGGTCGGCGAACACGAACAATTTGAGAAAAATTCGGCTGTTCGAGGTTATGTTCGATAACTGTTCGTGCACCAAAATCATAACTGGATTTTTTCTCAGTAATGATGAAAATTAATGTTAATACGCAGTTTGAGTGTACAGCGGGGCGGGGGGAGGGGCAGGGGATGGATCTCTGCAGGAACAATGAAGATCTCCATTTTTTTTTCTCTTTCCCGCATTTACAGTGGGGAGGTGCAATCTGTCAGCCTATCAGCAGCGCACACACGGAGCGAAGTGCTTTTTTTCACACAAGCAAGGGCATGTGTGATTGGCAGTGTATGTCACATGTCCTTGCCCTATAAGACCAAGCCATTTTCCCCATCGCCACCATTTTCTCACTGCTGCAGCTGCGTGTTAGACGGCACCGCTGTTGCTGTGTGCGCTATACCTTGTTAATTTCAAGCCAATTTTCGCACAAATATACAGATAGCTTGGGAGTAGGGAATAGTTGTGATTGCAGTCCTTTTAAGGACTAGGTTACAGCATTTCCTACGACTTTTATCAGGCAGGTCTGTGCTCTTAAATAGATAGATTGTGGGAGTAAAGACTAATTGTAATTGGAGTCCTTTTCAGGACTAGGTTACATGAGTTCCTATCAGTTTTTGCCAGGCAGGTCTGTGCCAGTGCTGTGCAAGTTTTTTTCACAGCATTTGGCTGAATCTAGCAAAGCTAATCCTTTTTGGCCTATTGCAGAGTGTGTTAGTCAGTGGAGTAGCCTATCTGTGTTGCAAGATATACCACCTGTGTATAGAATACCAATTTTTTTACTGCACCTAGTGAAGTAAAATCTTTTGGGCATAGCATCATTCTATTAGTCCATCTATACTGACCTCCATCAGGTTGCAAACTGAATATAATTTTTTTCTGCATCTAGCTCTGAAAAAATATTTGGGCTTCTAGCAGTGTGTGGGACTTGGTCTATTAGTCCATCTATACTGACCTCCATCAGGTTGCAAATTAAAAATAATTTTTTTCTTCATTTAGCTCTGAAAAAATATTTGGGCTTCTAGCGGTGTGTGGGACTTGGTCTATTAGTCCATCTATACTGACCTCCATCAGGTTGCAAATTAAAAATAATTTTTTTCTGCATCTAGCTCTGAAAAAATATTTGGGCTTCTAGCAGTGTGTGGGACTTGGTCTATTAGTCCATCTATACTGACCTCCATCAGGTTGCAAATTAAAAATAATTTTTTTCTTCATTTATCTCTGAAAAAATATTTGGGCTTCTAGCAGCGTGTGGGACTTGTTCTATTAGTCCATCTATACTGACCTCCATCAGGTTGCAAATTAAAAATAATTTTTTTCTGCATCTAGCTCTGAAAAAATATTTGGGCTTCTAGCAGTGTGTGGGACTTGGTCTATTAGTCCATCTATACTGACCTCCATCAGGTTGCAAATTAAAAATAATTTTTTTCTGCATCTAGCTCTGAAAAAATATTTGGGCTTCTAGCAGTGTGTGGGACTTGGTCTATTAGTCCATCTATACTGACCTCCATCAGGTTGCAAATTGAATAAAAAATTTTTCTGCATCTAGCTCTGAAAAAATATTTGGGCTTCTAGCGGTGTGTGGGACTTGGTCTATTAGTCCATCTATACTGACCTCCATCAGGTTGCAAATTAAAAATAATTTTTTTCTGCATCTAACCCAGCCAATAGTTTTGGCCTAATACCACAGTTTGGCCACTCAGCTCTGCTCAGTTACCATCCATTGTTTTTTTGTGCAAACAACTCCAGAGTTGTGAATTAGTTAACCACCAAAATGAGTGGAAAAAGGCCTGCTGCTGGTGGAAAGGGGAATAGGCGTGTTGGGAAGGGGAAAAAAGGTTGTGTCCGTGGGGTAGGTGCAGAAGAAAGACCATCTTCCAGCCAAACTAAAATGTCTACTTCTTTTAGCGGACAATGTGATAAGATCCCTTTCTTACGGCCACGCCAATCGCTACAAATTCCAGATGAGGCACAAAAACAGCAGGTGCTTCAACGGATATCAAGTGCTCCTTTAAGTGGGCTCTCCTCCACATCAACTTCAACATCACAAATACTCCAGTCCTCAAAGGTGTCACCCAAATCGCACTTGCTTCCTCACAGCTCCCAAATCTCCAGCTGCCCGTCTGAGTATGAGGTAGAACAGATGGTTGAGTCTGCAGAGCTGTTTACTCATACTATAGCCTGGGAATCAGAGGTCGACTCCAGCGCTTCTGTGAATCCAGACGAGGAAATGATCTGCACTGATGCCCAGAATCTTTATGAGTCGGATCCAGGACCAGACGCAGAAGGTTCTGACCATAATGTAGACCCTCATTCCCAAACTGTAACTCCTGTTGGTGGAGACAATGAGGAAGACGATGATAAGACTCAAATACCTGATTGGAGCGACAACTTTAGTTTTTTGTCAGGGCAGGAACAGGTTGGCTCTGAGGACGACGGGTGTGATAACGCACAGGGTGATGATGATGAGGTCGGAGATCCCACTTACTGTCAACCCACAGTCAGCCAAGAGATGAGGTCAGCAGAGGAGGTGGAGGAAGATGCTAGTGACGACGAGGTCAGGTTGCGCCTTCCTGGACAGAGACGTAGTACTGGAAGCACGTCAACAACTGCATCCTCAAACACAACTCTGCCTCTCACCACAAGTCGTGGTGGCTCTTCAGGTCGCATGGGTGCTAAGCCTTGCATAGCCTGGGCATTTTTTCAGATCGATAAAGATGACCCAACTCGTGTTATCTGTAACATTTGTCAGCAAAAGCTAAGTAGAGGCCAAAAAATACATAGTTTGAGTACTTCATGCATGAACCGGCACATGGACATGAAGCATAAGTTGCAGTGGGAAGCTCAGTGTGCTACAATGCGGTCTAGCCGGCCGGGCCAACCACCGTCTGCCATATCTTGTGCATCCGCGGCCTCTTCATCCTCTGTGACTGGGGGGACAGCAGTCACACCTGTTTTGGGGCGCAGACCTGCCACCTCTTTACCCGCAACAGCCAGCGTGATTGGCAGGTCATCATTTTCTTTGGAGGTGGTAACACCAGCTGGTCTTGAGCGCTGTCCGACATCGATAGCACCACCTTTGGATCAAGGCAACCTAACATGTCCGCCTGCATCTTCCTCACAGACCGGCAGTTTGCCGGGGACACCCTTATCAACCCCGTCTAAGCACAATAGCCAGCCCTCGGTCCCTCAGATGTGGACAAGTAAAAGACCATTTCCTCCTAGCCATGAGAAAGCTAAGAGGTTGAATTTCACCATCTGCAAGCTCTTGGCTACAGAAATGCTGCCTTTCCGCCTGGTGGACACAGAGGATTTTCGAGACCTTATGTCCGTCGCAGTGCCCCAGTACCAGATGCCCAGTCGGCACTACTTCTCAAAGAAAGGTGTGCCTGCGCTCCACCAGCATGTCGCACACAACATCACCGCTTCTTTGAGAAACTCTGTGTGTGACAGGGTGCATTTCACCACAGACACTTGGACGAGTAGGCATGGACAGGGGCGTTACATGTCGCTGACTGGGCACTGGGTAACTATTGTGACAGCAGGACAAGGGGCTGCTGTCCAAGTCTTGCCGTCCCCACGAGTTGTGCGTCAATCCTCTTTATGTCATTTTTCCTCCACTGCTTCTGCCTCCTCAACCTCCTCTCGGTCTTCCACCTGCACCCAAAGCCTGTCTGGTCATGCCACAAGCTTCCTAACTGCGCAGAAGGGATCCTGCACACCTCCTTACTATGCTGGCAGTAGGGCTCAACGTCATCAGGCGGTTTTTACATTGAAATGTCTGGGAAATGTGAGTCACACAGCTGAGGAGTTGTGGTCAGCTCTGGAGAACCAATTTCATGAATGGTTGTCTCCACTGGACCTGAAACCAGGGAAGGCCGTGTGCGACAATGCTGCAAACCTGGGTGCGGCCCTTCGCCGGGGCAATGTCACACACGTGCCTTGTATGGCTCACGTGTTGAACCTGGTTGTCCAGCAATTTTTAGCCCACTATCCCAGACTAGATGGCCTTCTGCAGAGGGCACGGTCGCTGTGTGCTCACTTCCGCCGTTCGCATCCCGCAGCTCAGCGACTTACATCTCTACAGAAGTCGTTGGGCCTGCCACTTCACCGGCTAAAATGCGATGTGCCTACCCGGTGGAATTCAACTCTGCACATGTTGCAGCGACTGTGGCAGCACCGACAAGCCCTGGTGCAATACGTTCTGACGTATAGCCTGGGCCAACGAGATTCAGAGGTGGGGCAAATCACGCTGGAGGAGTGGTCTCAGATCAGGGACCTATGCACCCTTCTGCACAGTTTTGAAATGGCGACGAAGATGTTTAGTGCTGACGATGCCATTATCAGCATGACTATTCCGGTGATTTACATGCTGGAGCACATGTTAAACAGAATTCGGAGTCAGGTGGTGGCACAAGAGGAGGTGGAGGAAGTAGAGGAGGAGGAGTTGTATGCGGAAGGGCTAACATCTGCAAGGTCCAGACGGTCGGCAGCACCAGGGCGGCAGGCATGTGAGGGTGGGGGAGATGATTTTACCAGGGCGCATGGTAGCAGCCAAACTAGTGAGGAAGGTGCAGGAGCCCAGGAAGAAGTGGAGGACGAACTGATGGAAGACTCATCAGATGAGGGAGACCTTGATCACATTTCTGTTGTGCGAGGTTGGGGGGAGAGGACAGAGGAAGGAAGCATGATTGTTACCTCGCCACCAACACAACAGGGACTTGGTGCTCCTGGATGCGCAACACACATGAGTGCCTTCTTGCTGCACTACCTGCAACATGACCCTCGAATTGTGAGAATTAGAAATAATCCTGACTACTGGGTTGCCACACTGTTAGATCCCCGGTACAAAAGTAAATTTGCAGAAATTATTCCTGCCATAGAAAGGGATGCACGCATGCAGGAGTATCAGCAGAGACTGTTGCAGAATCTTACATGTGCTTTTCCACAAAATACCAGTGGTGCACGTAGTGAATCTCACAGTTCCAACTTGCCAACCGTGGTCTGTATGGAATTGTTCAATAAAGGGCCCAAAATTAAGATAACATAGATGGGAGAGGTCTCTATGAATAGGAATTCCTAAGTATTTGATACCCTGTGAGGGCCAGGCAAAGGGAAAGTTGGACTGGATGGAATCCTATATGGATTTAGGGAGGGAGACATCGAGGGCCTCAGACTTCGCTGCATTGATTTTAAAATTTTACCATGTAACAAAGTGATCTATTTCAGCCATAACAGCAGGGATGGATATATGTGATTGAGTGATATATACTAGGACATCATCAGCAAATAGAGAGCACTTGTACTCGGTGCCTCCCACCTCAATCCACCTAATATTGGGGTTATGGCGAATTGATGAGAGCAGGTGCTCCGTCACTAGGATGTATAAGAGAGGGGACAGAGGACATCCCTGCCTTGTCCCATTGGTGATTGTGAAAGGTGATGAAAATGTTCTGACGCACCCCCTGGGCCTTGGGACACCCGGAGCCGGACCCTTTTTGGTGGATGCTGGTGGTTGTAGTCTTCGTGGCGGCGATCCGGTTCCGTGGCTCAGGGCGGTCAAACCAGTGGCGGAACTATTTATGTGGTTTTGATGTTTAAATGTCCGACTACGCCACCCGTGGATTGCGGTCAGAGTGAACCGCCGCTACAGGGCAGACCGCTAAGGCTGGTGTTGTGGGTGCAGCAGAGCGTAGCATAACTCCCCACGGGAGGAGTATAGCCTCAGGGCAGTGTATGCGGAGGATGGGGGTGATGGTGCAGGGCAGCAGCAGTAACGACACGGAGTCAGTGATGCAGTTCAGGGCCTTTACTCACAGTTCTTATTATCCAGACCACGTCTGCAGGTAACGGCTGCCCACGTCGTACTGTGCTCACCAGGTGAGGGGCTCAGACAACTCCCAGATAACTTTGGAGCGCTTCACAGGACCCCCTTTGTGTGTCCTTTGTCTGGCCTTTCTTACCAACACTTCTGTCCGGCTGCCTCGGGCCTCCTCTTGGTAAACTTGGCGCCAGTTTCCCTGACCCTATGTGGTGCCTTCCTAGCGGGTGGAGCAAGGGGCTGCGCCACATAAAATGTCAGAGCCTCCGGTTTCTAGCTGAGGGTCGTTTCCTGCCTCCACTAGTTCGGGGCGTGCGGTGGCGACTCGCCCGTCCGCACCCCTGGGATCCCTTCATTCCTCGTTCCTGGAGCCTTCTCCGCTCCTCTTCCTTCCTTCTCCCTCTTGCAGGCCTGAGCCTCTGTTACTAGGCCCGCCTCCGGAGCAGAGCTCATGCAGAGCCCCTGCTCCCTGCCACTTCTGCTCAGACTTCTCTGCACTGAACTAAGATGGTGCCCACCTTTTATACTCCCTTCTCAATGCACCCAGGAACTGCTTCCTCCCTGCTCCTGCACTGCAGGGTTCCCCTTCCTCAGTGTTCCCTCCCCCCACTCCAGCCAGGGACAGGGACTGTCGTGCCCATCTCAGGGGCATATTGGTCGCCCTGCCCCACGGCAATGTGGTGTAATGCATGCAGGTGTCGGGTCCTGATCCACACTCCATCCTTATCTGAGAGTGAGATATCACACCTCTGGGTGAGGTGCAATGCGTCTGTAGCAACCGAGCCCTCGGTGCTACAGTTCCATTTATCTTCAGCCTAGGTGACGTATTGTGATACAGGGCCGTGATTTTGGCTATAAAAGGGTCCCCTAGACCCCTACCCCAAGCTTTTTAAGAGAATCATATATGGCGTGCCAGGAGACTCTATGGAATGCTTTCTCAGCATCCAACGAGAGTATCTACTTACAAATTTTTAACTGCATCTAGCCCAGGAAATACTTTGTGCCTAGTAGCAGTGTCTGCTAGTCAGCGGATTATCCCGGCTGTTAAGCAAGCTACACCACCTGTAGTTTGGACACTTAATTTTTTCAAAGGAAATGCTTCGGGACCACGGGATACTTAGTGAAGAGCATCAGGAGGCACCCCAAGGCATAGGGGCTGGGACTGGCACTAGGATGCCTTGCGGTGGACAGCCGAGCTCGATCCTTATAAAAGCTTTTTAACTGCAGCAGCTTTAGTGGACGCTACTGGAGCTGGAATTATGCGGCTGCTGGCATGAGACTTGCCCTCCAATAGATCCTTGTAAATGGATTTAAAGTGTATTCATTCAAATTAGAGGGACAATTTAAATTAAAAAGCTTAGAGCTGCCTCCACCACAGGGGGGCTCTCTCGACCCACCAGCGGACAGGCACCAGTATTGGGAGAGGGGGGCTGGCCGTCAGGGTTCACCGCGGCTCTGGCACAAACCGGCGACACGGAGGTGGCACGGGCAGGAGCGGACTGGCCGTCTCGGCTTCTCACTTTTTGGATTTTAGAAGGGCATGACATGCCTATATCTGTGTCTCCCCCTCCTTTTACTCCTCCACCTCTTTTCTTTTCGCATGACTATATGTACTTGTCACTTTTCCATGTGTTAGTTGTGTCTTCTGAGCAGTTTGTCAGCTTTTGGACACCTTTGAAGGTGTTTTCTATGTGTTTCTATGTGTTTTTGTTTGCCTGCCATTGGTTTTAACGGTGTTCGAAGGTGTTCGACGAACAGTTCGACGAACAGTTCGGCGAACACACGGGTGTTCGACGAACCGAACCGAACTCGAACACTACGGGGGTGGCTCAACACTAGTCTGTACACATAGTATAATATACAGCAGTCACATACTATCCTGCATATACCATCTGATGTCTGTACACATAGTATAATATACAGCAGTCACATACTATCCTGTATATACCATCAGATGTCTGTACACATAGTATAATATACAGCAGTCACATACTATCCTGTATATACCATCAGATGTCTGTAAAAATAGTATAATATACAGCAGTCACATATTATCCTGTATATACCATCAGATGTCTGTACAAATAGTATAATATACAGCAGTCACATATTATCCTGTATATACCATCAGATGTCTGTACACATAGTATAATATACAGCAGTCTCATATTATCCTGTATATACCATCAGATGTCTGTACACATAGTATAATATACAGCAGTCACATACTATCCTGTATATACCATCAGATGTCTGCACACATAGTATAATATACAGCAGTCACATACTATCCTGTATATACCATCTGATGTCTGTACACATAGTTTAATATACAGCAGTCACATACTAACCTGTATATACCATCAGATGTCTGTACTCATAGTATAATATACAGCAGTCACATATTATCCTGTATATACCATCAGATGTCTGTACACATAGTATAATATACAGCAGTCACATACTATCCTGCATATACCATCTGATGTCTGTACACATAGTATAATATACAGCCACCACATACTATCCTGTATATACCATCAGATGTCTGTACCCATAGTATAATAAACAGCAGTCACATATTATCCTGTACATACCATCAGATGTCTGTACACATAGTATAATATACAGCAGTCACATAGTATCCTGTATATACCATCAGATGTCTGTACACATAGTATAATATTCAGCAGTCACATATTATCCTGTATATACCATCAGATGTCTGTACACATAGTATAATATACAGCAGTCACATACTATCCTGTATATACCATCAGATGTCTGTAAAAATAGTATAATGTACAGCAGTCACATATTATCCTGTATATACCATCAGATGTCTGTACACATAGAATAATATTCAGCAGTCACATATTATCCTGTATATACCATCAGATGTCTGTACACATAGTATAATACACAGCAGTCACATACTATCCTGTATATACCATCAGATGTCTGTACAAATAGTATAATATACAGCAGTCACATATTATCCTGTATATACCATCAGATGTCTGTACACATAGTATAATATACAGTAGTCTCATATTATCCTGTATATACCATCAGATGTCTGTACACATAGTATAATATACAGCAGTCACATACTATCCTGTATATACCATCAGATGTCTGTACACATAGTATAATATACAGCAGTCACATACTATCCTGTATATACCATCAGATGTCTGTACACATAGTATAATATTCAGCAGTCACATATTATCCTGTATATACCATCAGATGTCTGTACACATAGTATATAACACAGCAGTCACATACTATCCTGTATATACCATCAGATGTCTGTACAAATAGTATAATATACAGCAGTCACATATTATCCTGTATATACCATCAGATGTCTGTACACATAGTATAATATACAGCAGTCTCATATTATCCTGTATATACCATCAGATGTCTGTACACATAGTATAATATACAGCAGTCACATACTATCCTGTATATACCATCAGATTTCTGTACACATAGTATAATATACAGCAGTCACATACTATCCTGTATATACCATCTGATATCTGTACACATAGTTTAATATACAGCAGTCACATACTAACCTGTATATACCATCAGATATCTGTACACATAGTATAATATACAGCAGTCACATACTATCCTGTATATACCATCAGATGTCTGTACACATAGTATAATATACAGCCGCCACATACTATCCTGTATATACCATCAGATGTCTGTACACATAGTATAATATACAGCAGTCGGTCACATACCATCCTGTATATACCATCAGATGTCTGTACACATAGTATAATATGAAGCAGTCACATATTATCCTGTATATACCATCAGATGTCTGTACACATAGTATAATATACAGCAGTCACATACTATCCAGTATATACCATCTGATGTCTGTACTCATAGTATAATATACAGCAGTCACATACTATCCTGTATATACCATCAGATGTCTGTACACATAGTATAATATACAGCAGTGACATACTATCCTGTATATACCATCAGATGTCTGTACACATAGTATAATATACAGCAGTCACATACTATCCTGTATATACCATCTGATGTCCGTACACATAGTATAATATACAGCAGTCACATATTATCCTGTATATACCATCAGATGTCTGTACACATAGTATAATATACAGCAGTCACATACTATCCTCTATATACCATCTGATGTCTGTACACATAGCATAACATACAGCCGCCACATACTATCCTGTATATACCATCAGATGTCTGTACACATAGTATATACAGCAGTCACATATTATCCTGTATATATCATCTGATGTCTATACACATAGTATAATATACAGCAGTCAGTCACATACTATCCTGTATATACCATCAGATGTCTGTACACATAGTATAATATACAGCAGTCACATAATATCCTGTATATACCATCTGATGTCCGTACACATAGTATAATATACAGCAGTCACATATTATCCTGTATATACCATCAGATGTCTGTACACATAGTATAATATACAGCAGTCACATATTATCCTGCATATACCATCAGATGTCTGTACACATAGTATATTATATAGCAGTCACATACTATCCTGTATATACCATCAGATGTCTGTACACATAGTATAATATACAGTAGTCACATATTATCCTGTATATACCATCAGATGTCTGTACACATAGTATAATATACAGCAGTCACATACTATCCTGTATATACTATCAGTTGTCTGTACACATAGTATAATATACAGTAGTCACATATTATCCTGTATATACCATCAGATGTCTGTACTCATAGTATAATATACAGCAGTCACATACTATCCTGTATATACCACCTGATGTCTGTACACATAGTATAATATATAGCAGTCATATACTATCATGTATATACCATCAGATGTCTGTACACATAGTATAATATACAGCAGTCACATACTATCCTGTATATACCATCTAATTTCTGTACTCATAGTATAATATACAGCAGTCACATATTATCCTGTATATACCATCAGATGTCTGTACACATAGTATAATATATAGCAGTCACATATTATCCTGTATATACCATCAGATGTCTGTACAAATAGTATAATATAGAGCAGTCACATATTATCCTGTATATACCATCAGATGTCGGTACACATAGTATAATATACAGCAGTCACATACTATCCTGTATATACCATCAGATGTCTGTACACATAGTATAATGTACAGCAGTCGGTCACATACTATCCTGTATATACCATCAGATGTCTGTACACATAGTATAATATACAGAAGTCACATACTATCCTGCATATCCCATCAGATGTCTGTACACATAGTATAATATAGAGCAGTCACATATTATCCTGTATATACCATCAGATGTCGGTACACATAGTATAATATACAGCAGTCACATACTATCCTGTATATACCATCAGATGTCTGTACACATAGTATAATATACAGCAGTCGGTCACATACAATCCTGTATATACCATCAGATGTCTGTACACATAGTATAATATACAGCAGTCACATACTATCCTGTATATACCATCAGATGTCTGAACACATAGTATAATATAGAGCAGTCACATATTATCCTGTATATACCATCAGATGTCGGTACACATAGTATAATATACAGCAGTCGGTCACATACTATCCTGTATATACCATCTGATGTCTGTACACATAGTATAATATACAGCAGTCACATACTAACCTGTATATACCATCAGATATCTGTACACATAGTATAATATACAGCAGTCACATACTATCCTGTATATACCATCAGATGTCTGTAAACATAGTATAATATACAGCAGTCACATACTATCCTGTATATACCATCAGATGTCTGTACACATAGAATAACATACAGCAGTCACATACTATCCTGTATATACCATCAGATATCTGTACACATAGTATAATATACAGCAGTCACATACTATGCTGTATATACCATCTGATGTCCGTACACATAGTATAATATACAGCAGTCACATACTATTCTGTATAAACAATCAGATGTCTGTACACATAGTATAATATACAGCAGTCACATACTATGCTGTATATACCATCTGATGTCTGTCTGTACACATAGTATAATATACAGCCGCCACATACTGTCCTGTATATACCATCAGATGTCTGTACACATAGTATAATATACAGCAGTCACATATTATCCTGTATATACCATCAGATGTCTGTACACATAGTATAATATACAGCAGTCACATATTATCCTGTATATACCATCAGATGTCTGTACACATAGTATAATATTCAGCAGTCACATATTATCCTGTATATACCATCATATGTCTGTACACATAGTATAATATAGAGCAGTCACATATTATCCTGCATATACCATCAGATGTCTGTACACATAGTATAATATACAGCAGTCACATACTATCCTGTATATACCATCAGATGTCTGTACACATAGTATAATATACAGCAGTCACATATTATCCTGTATATACCATCAGATGTCTGTACACATAGTATAATATACAGCAGTCACATACTATCCTGTATATACCATCAGATGTCTGTAAAGATAGTATAATATACAGCAGTCACATATTATCCTGTATATACCATCAGATGTCTGTACAAATAGTATAATATACAGCAGTCACATATTATCCTGTATATACCATCAGATGTCTGTACACATAGTATAATATACAGCAGTCACATATTATCCTGTATATACCATAAGATGTCTGTACACATAGTATAATATACAGCAGTCACATACTATCCTGTATATACCATCAGATGTCTGTACACTTAGTATAATATACAGCAGTCACATATTATCCTGTATATACCATCAGATGTCTGTACACATAGTATAATATTCAGCAGTCACATATTATCCTGTATATACCATCAGATGTCTGTACACATAGTATAAAATAGAGCAGTCACATATTATCCTGTATATACCATCAGATGTCTGTACACATAGTATAATATATAGCAGTCACATATTATCCTGTATATACAATCAGATGTCTGTACCAATAGTATAATATACAGCAGTCACATATTATCCTGTATATACCATCAGATGTCTGTACACATAGTATAATATACAGCAGTCACATATTATCCTGTATATACCATCAGATGTCTGTACACATAGTATAATATACAGCAGTCACATACTATCCTGTATATACCATCAGATGTCTGTACACATAGTATAATATACAGCAGTCACATACTATCCTGTATATACCATCTGATGTCTGTACACATAGTATAATATACAGCAGTCCCATACTAACCTGTATATACCATTAGATATCTGTACACATAGTATAATATACAGCAGTCACATACTATCCTGTATATACCATCTGATGTCTGTACACATAGTATATTATACAGCAGTCACATACTATCCTGCATATACCATCTGATGTCTGTACACATAGTATAATATACAGCAGTCACATACTATCCTGCATATACCATCTGATGTCTGTACACATAGTATAATATACAGCAGTCACATACTATCCTGTATATACCATCAGATGTCTGTACACATAGTATAATATACAGCAGTCACATACTATCCTGTATATACCATCAGATGTCTGTAAAAATAGTATAATATAGAGCAGTCACATATTATCCTGTATATACCATCAGATGTCTGTACAAATAGTATAATATACAGCAGTCACATATTATCCTGTATATACCATCAGATGTCTGTACACATAGTATAATATACAGCAGTCACATACCATCCTGTATATACCATCAGATGTCTGTACACATAGTATAATATACAGCAGTCACATACTATCCTGTATATACCATCTGATGTCTGTACACATAGTTTAATATACAGCAGTCACATACTAACCTGTATATACCATCAGATATCTGTACACATAGTATAATATACAGCAGTCACATACTATCCTGTATATACCATCAGATGTCTGTACTCATAGTATAATATACAGCAGTCACATATTATCCTGTATATACCATCAGATGTCTGTACACATAGTATAATATACAGCAGTCACATATTATCCTGCATATACCATCAGATGTCTGTACACATAGTATAATATATAGCAGTCACATACTATCCTGTATATACCATCAGATGTCTGTACACATAGTATAATATACAGTAGTCACATATTATCCTGTATATACCATCAGATGTCTGTACACATAGTATAATATATAGCAGTCACATACTATCCTGTATATACCATCAGATGTCTGTACACATAGTATAATATACAGCAGTCACATATTATCCTGTATATACCATCAGATGTCTGTACACATAGTATAATATGTAGCAGTCACATGCTATCCTGTATATACCATCAGATGTCTGTACACATAGTATAATATACAGTAGTCACATATTATCCTGTATATACCATCAGATGTCTGTACTCATAGTATAATATACAGCAGTCACATACTATCCTGTATATACCACCTGATGTCTGTACACATAGTATAATATATAGCAGTCACATACTATCATGTATATACCATCAGATGTCTGTACACATAGTATAATATACAGCAGTCACATACTATCCTGTATATACCATCTAATTTCTGTACTCATAGTATAATATACAGCAGTCACATACTATCCTGTATATACCATCTGATGTCTGTACACATGGTATAATATACAGCAGTGACATACTATCCTGTATATACCATCAGATGTCTGTACACATAGTATAATATACAGCAGTCACATACTATCCTGTATATACCATCTGATTTGTGTACTCATAGTATAATATACAGCAGTCACATACTATCCTGTATATACCATCTGATGTCTGTACACATGGTATAATATACAGCAGTCACATACTATCCTGTATATACCGTCAGATGTCTGTACACATAGTATAATATACAGCAGTCACATACTATCCTGTATATACCATCAGATGTCTGTACACATAGTGTAATATACAGTAGTCACATATTATCATGTATATACCATCAGATGTCTGTACTCATAGTATAATATACAGCAGTCACATACTATCCTGTATATACCACCTGGTGTCTGTACACATAGTATAATATACAGCAGTCACATACTATCCTGTATATACCATCTGATGTCTGTACATATAGTATAATATACAGCAGTCACATACTATCCTGTATATACCATCAGATGTCTGTACTCATAGTATAATATACAGCAGTCCCATACTAACCTGTATATACCATTAGATATCTGTACACATAGTATAATATACAGCAGTCACATACTATCCTGTATATACCATCTGATGTCTGTACACATAGTATATTATACAGCAGTCACATACTATCCTGCATATACCATCTGATGTCTGTACACATAGTATAATATACAGCAGTCACATACTATCCTGCATATACCATCTGATGTCTGTACACATAGTATAATATACAGCAGTCACATACTATCCTGTATATACCATCAGATGTCTGTACACATAGTATAATATACAGCAGTCACATACTATCCTGTATATACCATCAGATGTCTGTAAAAATAGTATAATATAGAGCAGTCACATATTATCCTGTATATACCATCAGATGTCTGTACAAATAGTATAATATACAGCAGTCACATATTATCCTGTATATACCATCAGATGTCTGTACACATAGTATAATATACAGCAGTCACATACCATCCTGTATATACCATCAGATGTCTGTACACATAGTATAATATACAGCAGTCACATACTATCCTGTATATACCATCTGATGTCTGTACACATAGTTTAATATACAGCAGTCACATACTAACCTGTATATACCATCAGATATCTGTACACATAGTATAATATACAGCAGTCACATACTATCCTGTATATACCATCAGATGTCTGTACTCATAGTATAATATACAGCAGTCACATATTATCCTGTATATACCATCAGATGTCTGTACACATAGTATAATATACAGCAGTCACATATTATCCTGCATATACCATCAGATGTCTGTACACATAGTATAATATATAGCAGTCACATACTATCCTGTATATACCATCAGATGTCTGTACACATAGTATAATATACAGTAGTCACATATTATCCTGTATATACCATCAGATGTCTGTACACATAGTATAATATATAGCAGTCACATACTATCCTGTATATACCATCAGATGTCTGTACACATAGTATAATATACAGCAGTCACATATTATCCTGTATATACCATCAGATGTCTGTACACATAGTATAATATGTAGCAGTCACATACTATCCTGTATATACCATCAGATGTCTGTACACATAGTATAATATACAGTAGTCACATATTATCCTGTATATACCATCAGATGTCTGTACTCATAGTATAATATACAGCAGTCACATACTATCCTGTATATACCACCTGATGTCTGTACACATAGTATAATATATAGCAGTCACATACTATCATGTATATACCATCAGATGTCTGTACACATAGTATAATATACAGCAGTCACATACTATCCTGTATATACCATCTAATTTCTGTACTCATAGTATAATATACAGCAGTCACATACTATCCTGTATATACCATCTGATGTCTGTACACATGGTATAATATACAGCAGTGACATACTATCCTGTATATACCATCAGATGTCTGTACACATAGTATAATATACAGCAGTCACATACTATCCTGTATATACCATCTGATTTGTGTACTCATAGTATAATATACAGCAGTCACATACTATCCTGTACATACCATCTGATGTCTGTACACATGGTATAATATACAGCAGTCACATACTATCCTGTATATACCGTCAGATGTCTGTACACATAGTATAATATACAGCAGTCACATACTATCCTGTATATACCATCAGATGTCTGTACACATAGTGTAATATACAGTAGTCACATATTATCATGTATATACCATCAGATGTCTGTACTCATAGTATAATATACAGCAGTCACATACTATCCTGTATATACCACCTGGTGTCTGTACACATAGTATAATATACAGCAGTCACATACTATCCTGTATATACCATCTGATGTCTGTACATATAGTATAATATACAGCAGTCACATACTATCCTGTATATACCATCAGATGTCTGTACTCATAGTATAATATACAGCAGTCACATACTATCCTGTATATACCATTTGATGTCTGTACACATGGTATAATATACAGCAGTCACATACTATCCTGTATATACCATCAGATGTCTGTACACATAGTATAATATACAGCAGTCACATATTATCCAGTATATACCATCAGATGTCTGTACACATAGTATAATATATAGCAGTCACATACTATCCTGTATATACCATCAGATGTCTGTACACATAGTATAATATACAGCAGCTCATCTCACGGCTGCTAGCAGCATAAGTACCCCGACCTGCAGTTGGGCTGACCCCCATGCGGCTACCGTCGGGAGATCAGAAGCTTGGCCCGCTAATCTCCCGACGGCAAGTGTGAAGGGAGGGACGGCGCCGCTGCCTGGTCCTCAGTAATTCGGTTCGCTGATTGTTCGCGGCCGGCACCAAATTTAAACACCGCTCTGCTGATTGGCGCCAAATTTAAACACCGCTCTGCTGATTGGCGCCAAATTTAAACACCGCTCTGCTGATTGACGCCAAGTTTACACACCGCTCTGCTGATTGGTCGTGGTCGCGACCAATCAGCGATATTGGCGCCAAATTTAAACACCGCTCTGCTGATTGGTCGCGGTCGCGACCAATCAGCGATTTTGGCGCCAAATGTGAACACTGCTCTGCTGATTGCGTCTGGTCGGCCACATACAAGTTCTAGAATACCCGATGCGTTAGAATCGGGCCACCATCTAGTATGCTAATATATGTACTGATGTCCTAAATTATGTGCACACATACACAGTGTTATATGTGGGGTGCATTCACACTGTGTTATGGCACAAGTTTGCTGTTTCCTTTGGGGCTTATGACTGAAACTCCCCCCTCCCACATCCCCACCGTGCATCATTTTTGGGCTCGTACGCCTACTGGAGGCAGACAGTAACACGCGCTTCTGAGTGTCCGTCTCCAGTAGAGGCACAGGTCCAAAAATGACCCTTGTCAGAGCACACATTCGCTCTTCTGTCGCCACCATTATAGTCAAAAGCCCCGTCGGCGCATATGCCCGAATCACGTTTTGCTGGGGATTCGGAAGTAGGCCCCAGCGGGACCAATGAACGAGCGCCAGAACGCAGTGTGAATACACCCTTACTGATTACACCTGGACCTGGCTACAGAACATCACATATTATCATGTATAGCAGTATATATAATGTATGATGTCCTGGATCCAGGCTCAGGAGCAGTCAGTGTTGGAGTATGTATACAGTCTGCAGTGGCTCTGGGACTTTCCTGCAGATCTGGCTACAGACAGCGCGACCTGATGAAGCAGCAGTAATAACTCATGAGACCTCAGAGCATCGCTGACACAAGACACTCAGGATCCAGCCCTGACCTCCTGCCCTGGCCCCTGCTGACCTCTCTCCGGTGAAGACCCAGCAGGCCGGCGTGCTAGTGAGTTCAAGAGATAGGGTCACACAGCCGGCAATACAGGGATGGCCGGACCAGCACTTATATACAATTAAAGTGCTGGCTGCTGTCTTCTTGGCAGCCGACAGCTCAAAGCCTCTGCTGGGGAACTGGCCCGGGGGGCATTTGCCCCTTTTCCCCCAGGCCCAGCCCGCCCCTGCCTGTGAATAAGCGGAGTTTGGTGCCAAAGCCCGTGAGAGGGCCCCCCCCCGCTTGCTCAGGGCCCCGGCACTTGCAATACTTACCTCTCCCTGTTCCACCACAGCTCCGGTGTCTTCAGCGTCTTCTGACTCTGTGATGTTGTGACGCCTCACGAAAGCCCTACCCTGGGAGATGGGGGATTCGGAGCCGGGTCCTATGTTGTAGATGGGGTGCAGCCGTGGCCCGGACATGCTCCGTGCCCAGGGCCGTCACATTAAAAAGGGATGATACGGGCTTATCCGGGTTGAGTGGCTGATCTCCACTACGCCACCTGTGGCACCTGGTGAAGGCCACCAGCGCTGCTGCAGTCCTCTGAGGCGGGATGTTACGGCAGCCGTCGTTGTTACTACTCCCCACAGGCGGAGCAGGGCCTCAGGGCAGAGACAGGATGGAGGGGGTAGTAATCTAGGAGTTCTTGTGCCGCGTAGTGCGGAGTAGTGCAGAATAAAGAGTCCGGAGGCCATAGGGGTTAACTTCCAGGGTTTTTACTCACGTTGAAGAGTACAGCTGCAAAGCTTCTCCCTGCCCCTCGCGGAGTTCTGCGGTCACCAGGAACGAAGGTCCAACCTCCTCCGAGTAATACAAGTGTTTAATCAGGACCCCGCACCAGAGTGTTCCTAGACTTCAGACTGGGTCCATTCCTGTCTGCGTGTGTAGATAGGCCAGGTCTCCCTCTGAACTCCTCTCAGAATCAGGGTACGGGTGGCAGCTTCGCTCCTTCCATTACCCGGTGGGATCCTCAGGGCCTACCGGGCTTTCCCGACCAGGACGTGGAGTAGCAAGGTCGGGTGTCGGTACCCCTCTTGCAGCCGGAATCCCTCTGAATAGATCAGCATAGCGAGGACAGGTGGCGTACACCGCTCCGTCTGCATCCTCCCTGGGATCCATTTGCGGTGGAGCAACACTCTTAAGCTCCGGGCCTTCTTGGTCATGGTCCTTGACCGGGTTGAGACATACATTATCTGCAACCTGCCCCTCGACCCAAGGCCAAGGTACGAGAGCTGTGTCTCCAACCGCTGCAGGTCCACACAGGATCCACGCTCAGGGTGGGAGATCACAGTAGAGGACAGTCAAAGAACCATTGCAAAGGACAGACTGCCAAAAGACGACGACCAATGACCAAGATGGCTGTGTATTAAATATGAATTATTGTCACTAAAATGTGAGTCCTCCACCCTCACCCACTAAATGGTTCCCCTATCTCTTGGTTCCCCAGTCTCCCGAGTACCCAAGAGGGCAGCACCTAGTGCATTCTAGCCCCCTCTGGTGGGAGAAGTGTGGTGTTGGATGTGGAGGTGGGGTCCTGACCATCACACTGTTCTTACCTCTAAGGAGGAACACTACACTCCATTAAAGAAGTGCAGTATCCCTGTGGCAGTTGAACCCTCAGGGGCGCCACATTGTCATAGGACAGAGGGAGCGATGACGTCACTACAGAAGCACCCTCTGCACTGAGAAGTGCTCAGATCCAGAAGACGCTAACACTGAGGAGTCTGAAGCAGAGCAGCGGCCAGCGAGGAGAGGTGAGTATTTGATTTTTTTTATGTATGGAGCAAAATATGGGGCCCATTATGTATGGAGCATTACATGGTGCCCATTCTATATGGAGTATTATATTGGGCCCATACTGTATGGAGCAATATATGGTACTCATTATTCTGTATGGAGCATTATATGGGGCCCATCATTCTGTATGGAGGACTATGTGGTGCCCATTATTCTGTATGGAGGACTATGTGGTGCCCATAATACTGTATGGAGGACTATGTTGGTTCCATAATACTGTATGAAGGACTATGTGGTGCCCATAATACTGTATGGAGGACTATGTGGGGCCATTATACTGTATGGAGGACTACGTGGGGCCCATTATTCTGTATGGAGGACTATGTGGTGCCCATAATACTGTATGGAGGACTATGTGGGGCTATTATACTGTATGGAGGACTATGTGGTGCCTATAATACTGTATGGAGGACTACGTGGGGCCCATTATTCTGTATGGAGGACTATGTGGTGCCCATAATACTGTATGGAGGACTATGTTGGTTCCATAATACTGTATGAAGGACTATGTGGTGCCTATAATACTGTATGGAGTTCTATACTGTCCAGTCTGCACTGTGCGTTGCGAGGATTCGCCGGTTTCTGAGTTATTGTAGAATTTACAATAGATATCACTCATGTAAGTGAAATCTTTGGCATTGTACTATACCTATATATCTCTGCCATATCTGTGCATCATGAATGGTGGTATGTGTTAAAGGGGCCCACTTAGACTTTTTCACCCGGGGCCCATGAAAACCTGGGGTTGGCCCTGTTCTGTAGATATATATTCATTGAAGTGCTCTTCTATGGGATGACTGAAAAAACATCCAGACGCTCCCCTGAGCCCATGATTATTTCACATATTAGCTCATCTATTCTATAAATGGGTATTCTGATTCATTGAAGAGCTGATCTCCGGGATCACATGTGTGGGGAGTTGGGGGGACAAGGTTTATTTCTGTCCATGCCCTGGTCCATATGACGCGCCCCCTGGACCGTGGGGTGCACGGTGCCGGGCCGGTCGGTGCAGGGGATGTCACAGTGGCAGTGACCCAGGGCGGTCAATAAAAGGGGATTATAGTTTTTATAGTTTAATGTTCATGACGCAACCTGTGGTATGCAGCTATATGGAGCCGCCGCTGCGGTGCAGATCCCTTGGAGCTAATGGTGATGCAGCAGAGTTGGTTCAGCTCTCCACAGGTAGAGCTATGCTCCAGGGCAGGATATAGTGATTTTATGAGGTAGATGTTGCTGGTGCTGTGTAGTGCAGTGATGGTGATGGTTATTCAAGGACACAGTGGGGTGCAGTCTTCAGATTTTACTCAGTTATCACGCTGCTCCTGGTTACAACTGCCAGCTTATAACTACCCACGTCGTCCTGCATTCACCAAGGAAGGGGTTCAGCAATCCCTCTTTCAGGAGTACTTAAACGGAGTACTAAAACGGGACCCCGTTCTATGTACCTTCCTTTTTCAGGAGTACTTAAACGGGACCCCGTTCTATGTGCCTTCCTCGGTCGTCTTCCTGCACTGGCTCTCACCCTCGTGCCCTGCGCCTCACAATCAGTGCCCCAAGCCGGTAGCCTCGGATCTTGTCGGGCGAACTGCAGTCCCCTGGACCTTCTGTGACCACCTTTTCGGCAATGTAATTGTCGTGGTTGGCAGCTACACCTTGCAAGTACAGCAGCCTCTGGTTTCTAGCTGAGATTTGTAGTTCTCCACTAGTTAGGGGCCGGTCTCCTCTGCGGCCTGATCCCTCCACGTCCTGGTAGATTCGGGCGCACTGGTGGCATCCGCACTTCCCGTTCACCTGGGATCCCCTCTGTTCCTCTTGGAGCCTTCCCTCTGCTCCCATCCTCTCTCTCAGTCTGTTCTCCTGGGCCTCCCAGACTAGGCCCGCTCCTTCCTCCTCTCCTCCTGAGCAGAGCTCCTCCAGAGCTCCTGCTTCCAACTATCTCTCTCTCAGACTGACCACACTCTCTCAAGATGGCTCCCCTTTTTATACACCTACTGAAGTGCTCCTCTAAACTACTTCTTCCACCCACACCCACTACATGGTTCCACCCTCCAGCTAGAGACCAGGGACTGTGCTCTCCCTTAGGAGCAATCTCGCCCTTCCCTCTGAAGTGGAGTGTAATGGATGCAAGTGTGTGGGTCCCGGGCAGTACTCCATCCTTACCTGAGAGTGGGATACCACACCTCTGGGTGAGATGCAGTACCTATGGGGCGCCACACATATATGCTCCTATCAGGATACAATATATACATTGCCCTCTATGTTTCAGTAAACTTTAAATCAGTTGCACATTGATATAAGACCAATACTGACTCCAACCAGCTCAAAGTGCCATCCAGTGTTTGTCCTATTTGTTCCCATATGGTGATAATGGAATACCCTTTAAGACCTCTCCATAGAGCATTCATGGAGCAGATAGTGCATTATGCCGATAGATTAGCTTTGCTCAGCTATAAGGTCCAGGTTACTGTGACGCCTCCCCTCACGGGGACTCGCTCGCTAGCCCACCCTGAGAGTTGGGGTACTCGGAGCCGGGCCTCCGTGTAGGGTGGATGCAGTCGTGACCTAGGCTCGGTCCGTGCCCAGGGTTGTCACATAAAAATACGGGCTAGGAGGGATGATGGAAAGGTGCTCGACTACGCCACCTGTGGTGTCCGGTGATTGCCAACAGCGCTGCAGCAGTCCTCTGAGGCAGGATGTCGTGGCAGCAGCAGATGGTACTACTCCCCACAGGCGGAGCAGGGCCTCAGGGCAGCGAAGAGGGGATCAGGAGAGTAGTAGAGGGTTGTATGTTGTGGTGTGGTGTCGTGCTAGAATAAAGGACTGGAGGCAATGGATGCAGTCTTCCAAGCTTTACTCACGTTGTCAATGGTCAGCTGCAAGGCTTCTCCTTGCTCCTCACGGCGCGCTGCGGCCACCAGGAAAGGGGGTTCGGCACTCTCCGGGTAGTTCAGGTGCATCAATCAGGGACCCCAGCACCAGAGTGTTCCTAGAAACTCCCACTAGGTCCTCTCCTGTTCGTGTGTGGTGCGTGTAGTAAGGTTGGGTCTCCCTCTAGTTACTCACAGAACAAGGGTACGGGTGGCGACTCCGCTCTGTCTGTTACCCGATGGGATCCACCAAGCCTCCGGAGCTTTTCTGACTAGGACGTGAAGTAACAAAGTCAGATAACAGGGGCCGGTCCCCTCTTGCAGCAGGAGTCCCTCTGACTAGGCCAGAATGAAGAGTACAGGTGGCGTAAACCACTCCGTCCGAATTCCCTGGGATCCTTTTGCCTGTGGAGCTTTACTCCTCCGCTCCCCTCCAGGCCTTCTTAGGTAGGGACCTTGACCGGGTAGAGACAGCCGTTAACTCTAACCCGCTCCTCGCCTCAAGGCCAGAGAACGAGGACTGTGTATCTTCAACAGCTGCAGGTTCTAGCAGAAAGCCAAGTTCAGCGATGAAGATCACAATCAAAAGACCTTGAACATAAGATGGCCGTTTATTAAATATGTATTAGCAAATGTAACCTCCTGGTGTGTCCTCCACCCTCACCCACTACTAGGTTCCCCCTATCTTTGGTTCCCCCCCATCTCCTCTTATCCTGGCTGGGGCAGCACCCTGGTGCATATAAGAACCCTACAGGTGGGAGAGGTGTAGTGTTGAATGCAGAGGTGGGGTCCTGACAGGTGCTCCATCCTTACCTCGGAGAGGAGATACCACACCTCATTAAAGAGATGCAGTACCCCTGTGGCGACAGAACCCTCAGGGGCGCCCCATTACCATCAGACTCACACACCACTCAGCCCACCCATTTCTTGTGCAGTGATAAACCATCTGTTCTTCACCTCCCATACACATTTTCTAAGCATTCCCTATTTCTTTCTTCAGGTGGTCCTGACATCAGTCCCCAGCCGAAACATCTTTATGGCTGTAAAAATAATCAAGAAAAAGAAGGTGAAGGAAAACATCCTTATGAGAGAGCGGCGGATACTCCTGGCAGCCCGAGACTGCCCATTCTTATGTCACCTCTATGCCGCACAGCAGTCTCGGAAGCTGGCGTATTTCATCACGGAGGATCTGTCCGGCGGCAGCCTCGCGGCTTTGATTGACATGTGCGGCTGCCTGAACATCGACAGCGTAAGGTGAGTATGAGGAAGATATACGAAAAAGAGAGCAGAGGGGTGAAAATAAAAGCAGAGGTGGAGATGTAGCTGGGAGAGGACTGGCAGGTCATGTAGCCCAGGAGGGAAGGAGGTATCAGCGATGACATTGATACTACACTCTGTTCTCTCCATCAGATTCTACACAGCAGAGATTGTATGTGGTCTCCAGTTCCTCCACGGACACAACATCGTCCACCAGTAAGCACAACTTTCCTCCTTCTCTCTGTCCCCTTTACATGCTCAAAAAATTGCCCCCAACTTTCCTGGGCTCCGGTCTGCCTAGTCTACCTGATCTTGCAGTGACACATTTTCCATCTCCTGTATCATGGGGCAGATTTCTTATTATGTTTTCTTATTTCATTGCAGAGATATTAAGCCAGTAAACATCATGGTGGATGCCGATGGCGACATCCGTGTAGTTGACCTGGGGCTCGCCCAAGATGGGGTCACCTCCTCCAATAACATCTCTGGAGTGACGGGCACTTTTCACTTCATGGCCCCTGAGGTGCTTCTCAAAAAAGGATATGGCACAGCAGTGGATTGGTGGAGCCTGGGGATTGTGGTGTCCAAGATGGCAACAGGACGCTCCCCATTTTACACCGGCTCCGTCAGCAAAATGGCTTACACAGCGATAACCAGAGGAGAGCCTGAAATTCCATCTTGGCTTCATGCTGACTTCAAAGATCTTATCAAGAAGCTGCTGTGCAAAAATCCTGAGAAACGATTGGATGTGTGCGGGAACATCAGAGAGCATCCATTCTTTACCAACATCGGCTGGGAGGATCTAGAGAAAAGGAGAGCAAAGCCGCCATTCATACCATTCAGGCCAGTTCTGGAGAACCATCATCTGCAGTGGCCGGAGGATAAGAAAGCCTTTAAACCCGTGGCCGGATTCAATTATGTGTCATCAAGCTGGGCCCGGTAAGATCATCCTCTGTGAGGATAAATCCCATCAAATGTTCTTCTCACCTTGTGGCCATTATGACCATCTTTGTCTTCTCCCACTGTTTCTGTCAATGACTATGTCTCTGTCATTCTTAGGTGGATGAGAATATCTGGGCTGTGAAAGAATCCACGACCATCTGGTGAGTGACCGCTGTACACACAGGACACCGATCATTAGATGTGTACATTATATCTGATGTTACATAGGGGAATGTTTCATTATAATGACCATTCCTCTAAGATAACAGAAGATCCAGGAGATAGAAGTTATTGAAATGTCTTCCTCCTTATGTCTTGCAGGATGAACCCGTGCCAACTGCCCAGAACTTCTTGCCTCCTGACCCGTACCTCACGTCTCTGCTGCTGTTTGTCACCTCGGCTGCCCTAGAACATCATGTCTCTCATTAACACCTTCATGTCGGACCACTGCCATCGTGTCGCTGCACCAGGCCCTTGACTTGGCCTCCTCCAATCCATGGCTGGCATCTGAGATCCCTCCAGCCCGAAGGTCTTCTGCGCCCCAGGAGCGGCCTGTGCTAAGTTTCCATCTGGTGAGTTCAGGAACAATAGTATAATATAAGCCATTATCCCTGAACTTACCTCAGCGCAGGCCGGGTAAGTACTGCACCCATCATCCGTCACATCCACAGTACATGATAGGTGTAGACCCTACACTACACTACAGGTATAGGCACACACACATAGACACATAGGACGTAGATAGAAGTTTCGGCTTTTGATCCTGGGATTTAATCTGATCGCCATATTTGGGGTCAGGAAGGAATTTTCCCCCCTAATATGAGGATAATTGGCCCATTCCTCATAGGGGGTTTTCGCCTTCCTCTGGATCTACACGGCCTTAAATAGGTTTAGTAATATATCAATAAGTAGATTCACACATAAGTAGTGCAAAAAAATAAGTTTAAAAAAATAAAATTCAAAAATAGTTTATTTTACACAAACCAAAAACATTTTTAGTCTAAATATATAACAATTAAAAAATGTAAATATATTTTTTAAAAATCTCACTTCCATTACACACAGGGAGGTACGAGCCTTTGATCCTGGGATTTAATCTGATCGCCATATTTGGGGTCAGGAAGGAATTTTTCCCCCGTCATGAGAATAATTGGCCCATTTCTCAGGTGGGTTTTTCGCCTTCCTCTAGATCAACACGGCCCATAGATAGGTTTAGTAAAATAGAAGAAATAAGTAGGTTCTTATATTTATAATGAAAAAATATCTAAAAAAATAATTTATTTTTTGGTTTAAGAAAAATTAGTTAAAATAAATATAAAAATAAATTAGTCCAAAAATTGAAAATAATTCAATATTTAAATAAAAAATGTACACTTACGTATCACACATTAGCTATGAGCCCTTGATCCTGGGATTCATCCCGATCGTCATATTTGGGATCAGGAAGGAATTTTTCACCTTCTTCTGGATCAACACGGCCTTAAATAGATATAAACTGACAGTTATATAAGTAATTCCCAGATTAATGGCTTATTATAAATACATAAAAACATTTTAAAGGATAGGCAGATTTTCAGATAATGTATAATATATACCGTAGCTCTGAACTTAAATAAGGAAAAGATAAATAGTTTAATACATTTTTTCGAAATTAATTTATTTTCGGTCTCAGCCCTTGATCCTGGGATTTATTCTGATAGCCATATTTGGGGTCAGGAAGGAATTTTCCCCCCTGATATGAGGACAATTGGCTTATTCCTCACAGGGGGTTTTCGCCTTCCTCTGGATCAACGCGGCCCATAAATAGGATTATTCTGATAGAAGAAATGTGCTGTCTTCCAGGAGCAAAAATTAAAGATGTGTCTGACAGGATATCAAGACTCTTCAGACCTACAGATCACTACCCATTCCTGCTAATACATGTGGGGACAAATGACACCGCAAGAAAGGACCTGGAAACCATCTGCAGTGACTTTGAAGACTTAGGCAAGAAAGTGAAAGAATTGGGAGCAGGTGGTCTTCTCATCCATCCTCCCAGTGGATGGCCATGGAACAATGAGGTGGAATAAGATTCTACAGGTGAACAACTGGCTACGTCGATGGTGCCGTCAACAAGGATTTGGATTTCTGGATCACGGAATGAATTACCTATACGATGGACTACTTGCTAGAGATGGGGTGCACCTTACGAAGACTGGAAAACATGTATTTGGAAGTCGCCTTGCTACACTCATCAGAAAAGCTTTAAACTAGAACAATGTGGGAAGGGAAGCAAAAGGCCAGAAGAAGCCATACAGCTGACAAATACTATTGAGATCTCTGCTACTGGAAGTGGAAAGGAAGAACAAAGACAAAACAATTTAAATAATAAAAATATGGGAGGAAGAGAAACCAATCACAAACTAAAATGTTTTTATACAAATGCACAAAGCATGGGCAACAAACAAGGAGAATTGGAACTACTAATGCAGGAAAAGGAATATGATGTCATTGGAATCACTGAAACTTGGTGGGACGATACACATGATTGGAATAAAAGGCTAAAAGGATACAACTTATTTGCAAGAAACAGACTTGATAAACGAGGAGGAGGTGTTGCATTGTATGTTAGAAAAGTGTATATCTGCACAGAGATTGAAGCTTCAGAGACTGGGAGTTCTGTGGAAACTGTTTGGGTAAGAATACAAGGAGAGAACAACGGAAAGGACACCATTGTAGGCATTTACTACAGGCCACCTGGGCAAGCTGAAGATATGGATGAACTCTTTATGTATCAAATGACCAAGTTCTCCAAAAAATATGACGTAGTGGTCATGGGAGATTTCAACTATCCAGACATTTGTTGGGAATCTCTCTCAAGTAAAACTAACAGGTCAAGCAAATTCTTATCCTCTCTTGCTGACAACTTTATCTTCCAAAAGGTAGGGGAGAAAACAAGGGGATCTGCTACTTTGGATCTAATCCTTATAAACAGGGAGGAAATGGTTGAGGAGGTAAAGGTGGCTGGGACCATAGGAGGCAGCGATCATGCTATTATAGAATTTTGGATAACTAGAGGAGGAAGACATGTGAAGACTCAAACTTCAAGGTTAGATTTTAGAAAGGCAGATTTTAAGAGACTCAGAAAGAGAATAGGAGGGATCCAATGGCTGGATGTCCTTAAGGACAAAAATGTCCAGGAAGGATGGGAAATTTTTAAAAATGAAATTCTCAAAGCACAATCGTTAACAATCCCGAAAAGTAGGAAGAATGGGAAGCATTTAAGGAAACCAGGATGGATGAACACAGAACTTAAACACATGCTAAAAAGAAAGAAAGAAATGTTTATTAAATGGAAAGAGGGAGGCATATCTAAAGAAGATTATAATGCAGTCTGCAGATCCTGTAGGGCACGTATCAGGTTAGCTAAAGCTGACAATGAATTAAGGCTTGCAAGAGATGTCAAAAGCAATAAAAAAGGATTTTGGGGGTATGTCAAAAGTAAAAGAAAAGTCAAAGATGCTATAGGATTTTTACAGGATGAAAATGGAGAAATGGTAAGAGAGGATGTTGAGAAGGCCGAACTTTTTAATTCCTATTTTGCATCTGTTTTCTCTCAGAAAGAAAATGTAACATCAACTGATCTTCACTGTCCTTTTAAAGGAATAGAGGAATCCAAGTTATCTGTAAACAGAAAGATTGTGAGGGAATATTTAGCTAACATAAATGAGTTCAAGTCTCCAGGTCCAGATGAATTACACCCCAGAGTACTGAAGGAGATCGTAGAAGAAATTTTAGAACCACTCTCCATAATCTTTGAAAATTCTTGGAGAACAGGAGAAGTCGCAGAAGACTGGAGAAGAGCAAATGTTGTTCCTATCTTCAAAAAGGGGAAGAAGGTGGACCCAGGGAACTATAGGCCGGTGAGTCTGACTTCTATACCAGGAAAGATCTTTGAACAAATTATTAAACAACATGTATGTAAGTACATGGATAAGAATGAAGTGATTAACCAGAGTCAGCATGGGTTTGTAACTAACAAGTCATGTCAGACTAACTTAATTTCCTTCTATGACAGAATCACTGACTGGGTGGATCAGGGAAATGCTGTAGATATAGTATATCTTGACTTCAGCAAAGCATTTGACAAAGTATCTCACACCATCCTTATTGAAAAAATGACCAAGTATGCAATGGACCAGGCAACTGTTAGGTGGATTCATAACTGGCTTAGTGATCGGACTCAAAGGGTGGTTGTAAATGGCTTCACATCCAGCTGGATGATTGTCTCAAGTGGGGTACCACAGGGCTCCGTCCTGGGACCTGTATTGTTCAACATCTTTATCAATGATTTAGATGAAGGAATTGAGGGTAAACTGATTAAATTTGCTGATGACACAAAGCTAGGAGGGATAGCTAATACTAGAGAAGAGAGAGAGAGGATTCAAAAAGACCTAAATAAACTGGAGCAGTGGGCAGCAACCAACAGAATGGTTTTTAACAGGGAAAAATGCAAAGTACTACATCTGGGCAATAAAAATGAAAAAAGCATATACAGAATGGGAGGAATAGAGCTAAGCAACAGTACATGTGAAAAAGACTTAGGTATACTAATAGATCATAGACTGAACATGAGTCAACAGTGTGATGCAGCAGCAAAAAAGGCAAGTACAATTCTGGGATGTATTAACAGAAGCATACAGTCTAGATCACGTGAAGTCATTATCGGTCTTTACTCCTCTTTGGTCAGACCTCATCTGGAATGCTGTGTACAGTTTTGGGCACCACATTTTAAAAAAGACATAGACAAACTGGAGCAAGTTCAGAGAAGAGCGACCAGAATGGTGACTGGTCTGCAAACCATGTCCTATGAGAAACGGTTGCAGGATTTGGGAATGTTTAGCTTGCAAAAAAGAAGACTGAGAGGAGACTTAATAGCTGTCTACAAATATGTCAAGGGCTGTCACATTGTAGAAGGATCATCTTTATTCTCATTTGCACAAGGAAAGACTAGAAGCAATGGGATGAAACTAAATGGGAGGAGACACAGATTAGATATTAGAAAAAACTTTTTGACAGTTAGGGTGATTAATGAGTGGAACAGGCTGCCACGAGAGGTGGTGAGTTCCCCTTCAATGGACGTCTTCAAACAGAGGCTGGACAGACATCTGTCTGAGATGATCTAGTGAATCCTGCTTTGAGCAGGGGGTTGGACCAGATGACCCAGGAGGTCCCTTCCAACTCTACCATTCTATGATTCTATGATTCTATGATTCTAAGAATAATTTACACATATACATGATACTATAACATATAATAACCCCATCTATAAATAAAATCTTTCGTTTACCCCCTACATTGTTGTTCTTGTCTTTATTCCATCGGTCGTCCATGTAGTGAATGTGGGATTCGCCCCTGAGTCTTGATGGGGTCGTACGCCGCCCCTGTGACTGACAGAGAGAGGCTGCTGGGTGACATAAAGTTAATTTCCTCCTGGCAGCGGGGCTCTCAGTGCAGGCCCCGCACAGTGTCACAATGCTATTACTTGCAGATTTAACCCATATCCCATATCTGCAGGTTAATAGTGTTATTTTACATGACAGGTTCCCTTTAACCCATGATGTAGTTTTGTCCCAGGTCTCTAAGGCCTCTATGAAACTAACTCAGTAGTAGAGCTCACATCATATGTAGCAGATGCCGGCTGTGCTACACAGCCAAAAACTGCCTGTAACTGCAGCAACCGGAGCTCGCTCCGATCGCTGAGGTTTATCCATCTAAATGCCTTTGTGAATCACTGAATGGCGATTGCAGGGAGCTGATGGGTTACTGACGCGCCCCCTGGGGCTGTGGGGTACTCGGTAGCTGGGCCGGTTGGTGCTGGGGATGTCACGGTGGCAATGACCCGGTCCGTGGCCCCGGGTGGTCAAATTAAAGGAAAAGTAAAAGGGGAATAAAGTTTTTTAGAGATAATGTTTGTGACGCCACCTGTGGTATGCGGCTATATGGGGCCGCCGCTGTGGTGCAGATCCACTGGAGCTGAAGGTGACGCAGCAGAGTTGGTTCAGCTCTCCACAGGCAGAGCTTAGCCCCAGGGCAGAATAAGATGAATTTTGAAGGTAGATGTTGTTGGTGCGGTGTAATGCAGGTGATGGCGCAGCAATTATTCAAGGACACAGTGGGGTGCAGTCTTCAGGTTTTACTCACAGTTGTTAAGTTCCTCAGGTTACAGTCACCAGTGTGCAACTTCCCACGTCGCCCTGTGTCCTCCGGGGTAGTGATCCAGCAAACTCTAAGGTACCTCAGGAGCACTTGAACGGGACCCCGTTCTATGTACCTTTCCTGGTCGTCTCACGGCGCTGGTTCTCACCCTCCTACCCTGCGCCTCACAATCAGTGTCCCAAGCCAGTGGCCTCGGGCCCTGTCGGGCGACTTGCAATCTCCTGTACCCTATGTGGCCACCTTTTCAGCGATATAATTGTGAATATTGGCTGCAACACCTTGCAAATGCTGCAGCTTCCGGTTGGCTAGCTGAGCCTGGTTGTTCTCCACTAGTCTGGGGCCGGTACCCCTCTGCGGCCTGATCCCTCCAGGTCAGCATGAATTTGGACGCACGGGTGGCTTCCTGCGCTCATCGTGCCCCTGGGATCCCCTCTGTCTCTGGAGCCTTTCTCTCGCTGCTCCCGTCTTCTCTCACTCTCCTCCTGGGCTTCTCTTACTAGGTCCGACTCCTCTCTCTCCTTCCTTGCTCTCCTGAGCGGAGCTCCTCCTGAGCTCCCACTCCCAACTGAGCTCCTCTCTGTACTGTCCGCTTCTAGATGGTTCCCCTTGTCTTTTATACTCTTTCTGTCTGTGCTCCCCTGAACTTCTTCCTCCACCCACCTCCTGTACCTAGTTCCACCCTCCAGCTAGGGACCAGGGACTGCTCTCCCTTAGGATCAATCTTCCCTTCCCTACTGTAGTGGAGAGTATTGGATGTGGGTATGTGGGTCCCGGGTAGTACTCCGTCCTTACCTGAGTGTGGAGTACCACACCTCTGGGTGAGATGCAGTACCTCTGTGGCAACTGGACCCGCAGGGGCGCCACATTACCATGGCAGCCGGTAAGTATAGTGTAAGCAATCGAACAATTGCAGGTTGAGATCCCCTAGTGGTACAAAAAAAGTAGAAATAAAAAAATGGGAACTTGTCACGTGAAAAAACAGGGTTAATCTGCAGGTTAATAGCGTTCTGAACTTGTCTGGCCCTGGCACTTAGAGCCCCGCTGCCGGGAGGAAATTATGTGTATTCTTCCTGGCAGCGGTCAGCTTCCAGTCATAGGTGCGGTGGCGCGGGTTCAGTCACTGCTCTGTACATAGAGAGTGGCGCTTCCAGCACTGATTGTCGTCAGGTCGTACTGCTGAGCTGCTGTCAATCAATGCCGGGGGGTGCGGTTACACCAATGCCGGGAGGAATAAAGCTTCCTCCTGGCAGCGGGGCTCAAAGTGCGGGCGCCGAGCAAGTTCAGAGTAACCCCACATGTGCAGGTTGATAGCGTTTTTTCACATGATAGGTTCCATTTAAAAAATAAAAATATATAAAAAACTGCACCTCCTTTGTCCCCATTCAAAAATGGAAAAATTAAAAAAAAAAATTGATATCGTCATGACTAAAAAAGTCCGATCTATCGAAATATTAAATTATTCAGACAATATGTTAAACATGAAGAAGGAAAAAAAAAAAGTTATGGCTCTGGGAAGAAGGGGAGCAAAAAATGAAAACGCAAAAATGGAAAAACCCAAGGTGGTGAAGGGGTTAAAAGCATCAGCTCCCAGCGAAAAATAACCAAGACCTCACTCAGCTCCATGAGCGAAAAGATGCAGGTCTCAGAATATGGAGGAACAGACAATTTAAGGGTCTGAATTTTTTTTTAACCACTAAAATATAAAGAAACGTCATAAGGGTATGTGCACATGTTCAGTAATTGCAGCAGAAAAACCCACTGCAAATATTGGAGTATTATTTTCCGTCCTATAACAGAACCCAGAGGGTCCCCTTGCTTCCATTTGTATCAGACATACTGATAGGAAATGTAGATTGTGAGCCCTGATGGGGACAGCGCCCATAATGTCTGTAAATTGTCTGAATTGTAAAGAGCTGCAGAATATGTTGGCGCTATATAAATAAAAAGATTATTATTATTATAAAGATTATTAGTTATGCAAAGGGTTGAAAAAACGCAGCATGTGAACATAGCCTAATAACTGTTCTTAAAAATAAACTATTATCACTTCTATTTTTAAAGCTTTTTACTCTGCGGCATATTTTCCACACCTGCCTAAAACTTTTGCACAGTACTGTATATGAGATGCTTTTACAAAAAGATGCAGTATTTTTTGATAGTATGATACAAATCACTCTTGCTATGTGACTCCCTATTTCTTAATTTAAGAATCCATGTAGTAATTTGCATTTCGACCTCTAGATGGTGACACCTGAATACTGCAGTGACAATATCTCCAAAATATCCTAGGTCAGTGATGGCGAACCTTTTACAGACCGAGAGCCCAAACTGCAACCCAAAACCCACTTATTTATCCCATAGTGCCAACACGGTCATTTAACCAGAATGCTGAGGTTTTAGTTTAGAAAAACAACTCATACATAGAGCAGACGAGGGGAACCGAAAGCAGCCACAAACAGGAGCAGGGGTATGAGACTGTAGAAAGAAAAAATATGCTCCCCCTTCCATCCTGGTATACAGTACAGACCAAAAGTTTGGACACACCTTCTCATTTAAAGATTTTTCTGTATTTTCATGACTATAAAAACTGTACATTCACACTGAAGACATTAAAACTATGAATTAACACATGTGGAATTATATACTTAACAAAAAAGTGTGAAACAACTGAAAATATGTCTTATATTCTAGGTTCTTCAAAGTAGCCACCTTTTGCTTTGATGACTGCTTTGCACACTCTTGGAATTCTCTTGATGAGCTTCAAGAGGTAGTCACCGGAAATGGTTTTCACTTCACAGGTGTGCCCTGTCAGGTTTAATAAGTGGGATTTCTTGCCTTATAAATGGGGTTGGGACCATCAGTTGTGTTGTGCAGAAGTCTTGTGGATACACAGCTGATAGTCCTACTGAATAGACTGTTAGAATTTGTACTATGGCAAGAAAAAAGCAGCTAAGTAAAGAAAAACGAGTGGCGATCATTACTTTAAGAAATGAAGGTCAGTCAGTGCGAAAAATTGGGAAAAGTTTGAAAGTGTCCCCAAGTGCAGTTGCAAAAACCATCAAGCGCTACAAAGAAACTGGCTCACATGAAGACTGACCCAGGAAAGGAAGACCAAGAGTCACCTCTGCTTCTGAGGATAAGTTTATCCGAGTCACCAGCCTCGGAAATCACAGGTTAACAGCAGCTCAGATTAGAGACCAGGTCAATGCCACACAGAGTTCTAGCAGCAGATGTTATGATCTGCTACAAGCACTAAGGAAAGACAGGAGATCTGTCCCTACAATAGATCTAAGCTGGATCCCTACGATGTAACGGGGAACCTGATCCTGCGATCAGACCCGCTAAAGTCCTCGGCTAGTCTGAACGAAGACCTATAGATGTGAGGAAGGGATCCCTACAAGAACTAGGGACTGGGAGAAAGATGGACACCTCCTAGCAGAAATTGTAGCAGAAATAAGACAAACAAACAACATAGAACATAGAGGTCCGAAGACCTAGCAAAACTGAATGAGAAAGGTAACAGAGCACCAAGCTAGCTCAAGAGTAGAAATTACAATGAAGTCCAGCAAGGCCAGGAGGGCGGAGCAGGATTAAATAGGCAAAAAAGGTCATGTGACCAGCAAACTAGAAAAAAACTAACAGGAGAGTTCTAACAGCAGACACATCTCTACAACAACTGTTAAGAGGAGACTTTGTGCAGCAGGCCTTCATGGTAAAATAGCTGGTAGGAAACCACTGCTAAGGACAGGCAACAAGCAGAAGAGACTTGTTTTGGCTAAAGAACACAAGGAATGGACATTAGACCAGTGGAAATCTGTGCTTTGGTCTGATGAGTCCAAATTTGAGATCTTTGGTTCCAACCACCGTGTCTTTGTGCGACGCAGAAAAGGTGAACGGATGGACTCTACATGCCTGGTTCCCACCGTGAAGCATGGAGGAGGAAGTGTGATGGTGTGGGGGTGCTTTGCTGGTGACACTGATGGGGATTTATTCAAAATTGAAGGCATACTGAACCAGCATGGCTACCACAGCATCTTACAGCGGCATGCTATTCCATCCTGTTTGCATTTAGTTGGACCATCATTTATTTTTCAACAGGACAATGACCCCAAACACACCTACAGGCTGTGTAAGGGCTATTTGACCAAGAAGGAGAGTGATGGGGTGCTACGCCAGATGACCTGGCCTCCACAGTCACCAGACCTGAACCCAATCGAGATGGTTTGGGGTGAGCTGGACCGCAGAGTGAAGGCAAAAGGGCCAACAAGTGCTAAGCATATCTGGGAACTCCTTCAAGATTGTTGGAAGACCATTTCCGGTGACTACCTCTTGAAGCTCATCAAGAGAATGCCAAGAGTGTGCAAAGCAGTCATCAAAGCAAAAGGTGGCTACTTTGAAGAACCTAGAATATAAGACATATTTTCAGTGGTTTCACACTTTTTTGTTAAGTATATAATTCTACATGTGTTAATTCATAGTTTTTATACCTTCAGTGTGAATGTACAATTTTCATAGTCATGAAAATACAGAATAATCTTTAAATGAGGTGTGTCCAAACTTTTGGTCTGTACTGTATGTTTGCCCATCCTTGTATATATGCTGCCCCCCATCCTTGTATGTGCTAACCCCCATCCTTATATATATCCTGCTCCCCATCCTTGTTTATATGCTGCTCCACCATCCTTGTATATATCCTGCTTCCCCATCCTTGTATATATGCTTCTCCCCCATCCTTGTATGTGCTCCCCCAAATCCTTGTATATATGCTGCTCCCCCATCCTTGTATATATGCTGCTTCCCCATCCTTGTATATATGCTGCTCCCTATCCTTGTATATATGCTGCTCCCCCATCCTTGTATATATGCTGCTACCCCATCCTTGTATATATCCTGCTTCCCCATCCTTGTATATATGCTCCCCCCCATTCTTGTATGTGCTCCCCCCATCCTTGTATATATGCTGCCCCCCATCCTTGTATATATGCTGCTCCCCCATCCTTGTCGGAACAAAGAGGAATCCGCTACTAGTGAAAAGTTTCTGTGTTTTCTTATTAGGAGTTTTTCCTGTAGAAGGCGATGCATACCATGGAAGAAATGTGGAACTCCATATCCTTTAATACCAGTCCCTATCGAGAATCTGGCGTTTCTATTCTATCAGCAGTGGATGAAATCCAAACCACTCTGGATGACCAAATTGTGAAGACTCAGACAATGAGGGGATCGCCTTTCATCAAGCCCTATGAGAAAGAAATCAAGGTATAAAATATTCACTTGCTTATTAGCAGAAGCTAAGGTTTCATTAGGATCTCCGAGGCTAAAGTTACATGCGGCTCCAGCTTACATGTAAAGGGGATGGTATCAAGGAGTCTCACCAAACTTTCCCTACAAATGTCCAACAATTCAGAATTCATATCCATTGATAATTTATCTTCTAAAATGATAGCATTTTTTTCTATCATTTTCATTTTATGTGTAATTAACTTTTTTGCTCTCCTCCTTTAAGCAATGGGAGGAACGACTGATAAGGATCCAGGAAACCATTGATGAATGGCTGAAGTTGCCGGCCCAGTGGCTTTATCTAGACCCCATCTTCTCTTCTGAGGACATCATGCAGCAAATGCCTGAAGAAGGACGCTTATTCCAGACTGTGGACAGAAACTGGAGAGAGATCATGAAACATTGCGTTAAAGACCCAAAGGTAAATGGATGCTTCATGGTGGACTGGTACAAGAAAGCACGGTCATCTTGCATCCAGGATTGATGTTTTCCAAGAGTCTGTGTCCTGATGCTTCCATCACAAGGATCCCGGGTTATGGGGCTCCGCACTGCCTGGACTCCAGCCTCCCGCATCTTCTATTTTCTATCCAAATAGGTTCTAATTTTTTTTTTAATATGAACTATTGGCACAATAGTCAATGAATGTGACCTTTTTTCAGTCTCTATAACTATATAATGGAATCTTACTTATGGGCTATCTACTTTGTTTTAGGTTTTAAGCGCCACTTCTCTGACCGGACTTCTGGAAAAACTTCAGGACAGCAATGTGCTTCTGGATAAAATCATGAAAGGGCTGAATGCCTATCTGGAGAAGAAGAGGCTTTTTTCCCACGGTATAGTCCTTTCACTTGTTGCAATGATTCTATATACTACTTAAAGAAATTTTTTTTTCTTATTTAAACGCATTGAAATCATTTTTGTAATTGGATTTCATTAATAATTTTGCACTGTTTGTCTTCTATTGGCTCTGTGTTGCGCTGGCTATTGGACTTATTTTTAATCTGTCTTTTTTCAGCTCCTCTTAGCCGATTTATGACCACAGATCACATCAAAGCTGAATGTGCAGGAAACAAAAAGCCGAACGGTGCAACATTTTTAATGAAACTGAATTGTCGCAAATACTCGCAATTAAATGGGTATTCCCATCTCCAAGATCCTATCCCAATATGTAGTAGGCGTAGTAATAATAATAATATTAGCAAATACCTCCAATTAGAAATGTAGTATAGTTCTTCTGATTCGCTATGTCGCTTTCCCCATGTGCAAGGCATTGCAGTAGCTTCGGTATCCATAGTTACGACCACTCATATAGTGACAGTTATTTGCTAGTGGTCGTAACCTAAGCTACTGCAATGCCCTGCACATGGGGTAAGCGACAAAGCAAATCAGAAGAACTATACTACACTTCTAATTGGAGGTATTTGCTAATATTATTATTATTACACCTACTACATATTGGGGTAGAATCCTGGAGATGGGAATACCCATTTCAGTTAAATAAAAAAAGTTCTCAAAGCTGGATAGCCCCTTTAAGCTAGCCATACGCATGAGATATGAGATACCCGTCGTCTGAATGGTTATTTGGCTATTTCTCCTGACTCCCACATATTCTGCTGAACAGTCATGTGTTTTTAATGGGGAGAGAGGAGAAAGTCGGTACTGGACACCTCCGGCAGCGGGTTATCTCCCCTGAGAACCAAAAGACCGGGTATTGAAATCCCATCTGCCCGATCCTTTTGGCCCTGACATCCTCTATCGGGGGAGAGTCAGGAGACCCCCATACACATCAGTGGGTAGGCCGGTCCTGCTGCAATCGTCAGGTTTAAACTATTTTAATCCAATGTGTATGGGGACTGAATCTTTACTTTAAAGCTGTGCATTTTCGCTTTAGCTTTTTCTTCCTGTCCAACGACAAAATGCTAGAAATTCTCTCTGAGACTAAAGATTCTCTGCGGGTCCAACCACATCTAAAGAAGGGCTTTGAAGGCATCGCAAAGCTGGAGTTCCTTCCTAACCTGGACATCAAAGCCATGTACAGCACCGAGGGGGAACGCGTAGAGCTCATCCAGACCATCTCCACCTCCGAGGCTCGGGGGGCCGTGGAGAAGTGGCTCATCCAAGGGGAAGATGTCATGTTAAGGAGCGTGCATGATGTTATTGCTCGGCCACGAATGGTACGGATCTACCTACAGACCAAAAGCATTAATTGGAACTAATCTAGTACTTTTATATTTGTATAAGATTATTTGGCAGCAGTGAATGATTTGTGGATGATGTATCTCTTGCTATAGAGCCAGGTAGCAGATCTTCTACCTGCAATCGGTAGAAATGAATTTGCTAGATAATACTAGTAAGGTTGTCCCTCTCTTAAATGCTTCTGTCAACGTAATTTAACTTTGTTTTTTAAAAGGCATACCCTGAGACTGCAAGAAAAGACTGGGTGAGGGAATGGCCGGGACAGGTCGTGCTCTGTGTGTCTCAGATGTTCTGGACAAGTGAAGTGCATGAAGCTATCGGCAGTGGCCCCGAGGTACGGCATAAGCTCCTTTACTGATCAAGGTTGCTTCACTAGAAACAGTCATGGCCGGAAGTGTTGGCACCCTTGAAGTATTTTTCCATAAAATTATTGCAATTGCATGTGTATTTTTTGTTATACACATGTTTATTTCCTTTGTGTGTATTGGAACAACACAAAAAAAAAACAGAGAAAAAAAGGCAAATTGGATATAATTTCACACAAAACCCCAAAAATGGGCCGGACAAAATTGTTGGCATCTTTCCAAAATTGTGGGTAAACAATTTTGTTTCAAGCTTGTGATGCTCATTCAAACTCACCTGTGGCAAGTAACAGGTGTGGGCAATATGAAAATCACACCTGAAACCCGATACAAAGGGGAAAAGTTGACTCAATCTTTGCGTTGTTACGTGCCACACTAAGTAGGGAGAACAGAAAGAGGAAAAGAGAACTGTCTGAGGACTTGAGAACCAAAATTGTTGACCAATATCTTCTTTTTGTGTTGTTCCAATACACACAAATTAAATAAACATGTGAACAACAAAACATGTGTAATTGTAATAATTTTCTGGGAGAAATACATATATATACATTCATAGACAGACTTCATGTGTTCTCCTGCTAATAGACTGTCATATCCAGGGACGCAGCTTATAGGAGTTTCCAGGGACGGATATACCATTGGTGCAACAGAGGTAAGGGGACCCACATTCACATCAAAAGATGCAAGTAGCTTATTTCACAGTACGTTATTAGACTGCAAAGAGCCCATGTACTGTTCTTGCCCAGGGGTCTTCTCCTGGGGGTTGCAGTTGTACAGCGGCTCAATATCTTGAAGGTACCCGAAAGGCTCCATAGTATTGTTGGGATTTTGCATTGATTCATGCATCTTGTCTAGAGATGAGCAACTAAATTTGCAGGACCTTGGTCTAAGAGAGCAGGTTAGTAGTCTGTGGCTGTTGGATGAGAGCCTTGCTAAACGCCTCTTACATGCAGGCATCCCTGGCTCCTCTTTTGATTAGCCGGCCAGGCGTGATGTCATTTGTGCCTCACACCACAACTATGACATCGACATCAAAAGAGGAGCCGGAGATGCCGGTTCATGGAGCTCCGGTCCTGCGGCCGTGGAATACTGACCCGACTGTTGGACCAGAGTCCTGCAAATCCATTCGCTCATCTCTACTCTCGTCATATCTACCAATAAGGGAAGACATTGTATGGGATTTCCCATAATACCAGCATAAAATGAATCCATCTGCATTGAGTTTTCCATGCTGTTTGTGGCAGGGTTTTATAGAGGTACATCTGGGTATTTGGAGCTCTGGGTTCAATCCAGATCTCCAACTTCTATAAAGATATGTTGTAAAATTGTTGTGTACATTATAAAGTGCCTGCATATTGTGGAGTTCTCAATCTAGTCTGCAGTTTATAATCTGTATAGATTTCAGCCCCCTTGCAATATGTATGTTCTATGAATGTTTCTGCAGATGATTTCACCGTTACATCCTTCTTGTAGGGCCTGAAAAACTCCTCTGATAATCTGCAGCTCCAGCTAAATGATATTGTGGAGCTTGTGCGAGGATCATTACTGTGTCCAACAGTTATTACATATATCAAACTGAAATAGCTGTTGCAAAAACACCAATTTTTATAAAACAATAAGCTTAAGATTAATAGGGGTGCCCAAACTTTTTCATATAACTGTATAGGAATGTTTTTGCATCTGTATGTGTCGGCATCCCCTGTATATGACTCATTGCCACAATTGATATTCTTTATAGTCAGTGTTTTGGATGGCCTAGGTGCGGTGTGTAATATTTTCTATCAATGGGGTGTGTGCCCTCCTCTGTGCGGTGTCCTTCCATAACCATGGATGTACTAATAAAGGGGTTTTATGTCAATTCCTTTAATGACCTTTTGTTCGGTTTCTTTGTAGGTATTATGTAATTCTCCGAATGGTCAGCCATTCTAAGCCTGAGCAGACATATGGCAATGTAATTGATGTGTGACTGACATTGTTCTTCCCTATGTTGCGGTGACATATTTATGCTGCCATTGTGCAGTATTTTTTCTAATTAATCATCCTAAAGGTGTTTAGTGGGGTTGAGGTTGAGAACGTGTGTGAAACAGTTCTGCTCTTCTATTCCCTTAGGGTTGGAAGCTACAATTGTTTAAAATGTCTTGTGCTGACGCATTAAGATATCTTTTCACTGGAACTAAGGGGTCTAGACCAACCCCTAAAAACAAGGCCATACCTCCACCAGCAAACTGTACAGCGGGCACAATGCAGTTAATAGGGTAACGTTCTCCTGGCATTCACCAAATCCAGACTCGTCCATCAGATGCCAGATAGAGAAGTGTGATCCGTCACTGCACAGAACAGGTCTCCTCCAGAGTCCTGTGGTGGTGGCTTCACACCACTCCATCTGACGCTCGGCATCGTGCTTGGTGATGTAAGGCTGCATGCAGCTGCTCGGCCATGAAGCTCCTGGCGGGGGCGCAGTGTTTGTGGTGATGTTGTTACCAATGGAGTCAGGAAAGCATTCTGCCCTCTGCTCCTCAGCACTCAGTGACCCCGCTCTGTAATGTTCCGGGGTCTCCTGAGTTGCTGCAGTTCCTTCTACTCCTTAATAATATCACTCACATGTGATGGAGGAAGATTTAGGAGGGAAGAAATGTAATATCCAGACTTGTTACCCCGGTGGCTCCTATTACAGGACCGCGCTGGTATCAGAGAGCTCTGCACCACCAGCCGTTCTGTCATATGTTAGTAACAGCACACAGCATGGGAGGGCGGATGTTATACACCGGGGTGAGGGGACGGATATTATACACCAGGGGCGAGGGGACGGATATTATACACCGGGGCGAGGGGACGGATATTATACACCGGGGCGAGGGGACGGATATTATACACCGGGGCGAGGGGACGGATATTATACACCGGGGCGAGGGGACGGATATTATACACCGGGGCGAGGGGACGGATATTATACACCAGGGGCGAGGGGACGGATATTATACACCAGGGGCGAGGGGACGGATATTATACACCAGGGGCGAGGGGACGGATATTATACACCAGGGGCGAGGGGACGGATATTATACACCAGGGGCGAGGGGACGGATATTATACACCAGGGGCGAGGGGACGGATATTATACACTGGAAGGGAGGGGACGGATATTATACACTGGGAGGGAGGGGACGGATATTATACACTGAGAGGGAGGGGACGGATATTATACACCGGGGCGAGGGGACGGATATTATACACCGTGGGCGAGGGGACGGATATTATACACCGTGGGCGAGGGGACGGATATTATACACCGCGGGCGAGGGGACGGATATTATACACCGTGGGCGAGGGGACGGATATTATACACCGTGGGCGAGGGGACGGATATTATACACCGGGGGCGAGGGGACGGATATTATACACCGGGGGCGAGTGGACGGATATTATACACCGGGGGCGAGGGGACGGATATTATACACCGGGGGCGAGGGGACGGATATTATACACCGGGGGCGAGGGGACGGATATTATACACCGGGGGCGAGGGGACGGATATTATACACCGGGGGCGAGGGGACGGATATTATACACCGGGGGCGAGGGGACGGATATTATACACCGGGGGCGAGGGGACGGATATTATACACCGGGGGCGAGGGGACGGATATTATACACTGAGAGGGAGGGGACGGATATTATACACTGAGAGGGAGGGGACGGATATTATACACCGGGGCGAGGGGACGGATATTATACACCGTGGGCGAGGGGACGGATATTATACACCGTGGGCGAGGGGACGGATATTATACACCGTGGGCGAGGGGATGGATATTATACACCGGGGGCGAGGGGACGGATATTATACACCGGGGGCGAGGGGACGGATATTATACACTGGGGGGCGAGAGGCCGGATGTTATACACCAGGGGGAGGGAGCGAGGGGACAGATGTTTTACTCCGGGGCTGGGGGCCGGATATTATACCCTGGGGGCCGGATGTTATGCAGTGGGGTTGAGGGGATGGATTTTATACACTGGCGGGGGGGCGAGGGGACGGATGTTATACTAAACTAGGGGCGAGGGGCGGATGTTATACACCGGGGGAGGCGAGAGGCCGGATTTTATAAACTGGGGGCTGAGAGTCCGGATGTTATACACCGTGGGCAATGGGACTAAATGAAAAAAGCAGAATTCGGTGACTAGGAGTTTTGTCCTATAATGTATGTGCATTTGCCTTCCCTTTAGAAACTCTCCCTTGTGATTCTGCAGTGTCTTAGAGGTTGACTATCTTTTCCTACATTGCTCAGGAGTTTCTCATGAAACAGACTTCCAGTGGCTTGCCCAACTCCGCTATTACTGGGAGAATGAGAATGCGAGAGTGCGAATCATCAACTGCAATGTGAAGTCCGCCTATGAATACCTGGGCAACTCCCCACGCCTGGTCATCACTCCGCTCACTGACAGATGCTAGCGGACTCTGCTATGATGTGATGGGTTATGCTCAGAAATCTTTTTGACTTTTGTATGATGCATGAAACTTATTAGAAAGTTTATTGATATTTCATACCAGTTCTTTCATGTTTCATTGGTAGATCGGTGCTTTTTATCTAAATCTTGGTGGAGCTCCAGAAGGTCCGGCCGGCACAGGAAAAACTGAGACCACCAAAGATTTGGCCAAGGCGCTGGCCGTGCAGTGTATGGTCTTTAACTGCTCTGATGGTTTGGACTACATAGCAATGTCAAAGGTACATACAATGTTAAGCTGCTCCATTGCAGATAATAAACTGACTCCAACCGATGTTCTGCTGACATCTTTTGATTATATAGTACAGACCAAAAGTTTGGACACACCTTCTCATTTAAAGATTTTTCCGTATTTTCATGACTATGAAAATTGTACATTCGCACTGAAGGCATCAAAACTATGAATTAACACATGTGGAATTATATACTTAACAAAAAAGTGTGAAACAACTGAAAATATGTCTTATATTCTTGGTTCTTAAAAGTCGCAGGTTAACAGCAGCTCAGATTAGAGACCAGGTCAATGCCACACAGAGTTCTATCAGCAGACACATCTCTACAACAACTGTTAAGAGGAGACTTTGTGCAGCAGGCCTTCATGGTAAAATAGCTGCTAGGAAACCACTGCTAAGGACAGGCAACAAGCAGAAGAGACTTGTTTGGGCTAAAGAACACAAGGAATGGACATTAGACCAGTGGAAATCTGTGCTTTGGTCTGATGAGTCCAAATTTGAGATCTTTGGTTCCAACCACCGTGTCTTTGTGTGACGCAGAAAAGGTGAACGGATGGACTCTACATGCCTGGTTCCCACCGTGAAGCATGGAGGAGGAGGTGTGATGGTGTGGGGGTGCTTTGCTGGTGACACTGTTTGGGATTTATTCAAAATTGAAGGCATACTGAACCAGCATGGCTACCACAGCATCTTGCAGCAGCATGCTATTCCATCCGGTCTGCGTTTAGTTGGACCATCATTTATTTTTCAAAAGGACAATGACCCCAACACACCTCCATGCTGTGTAAGGGCTATTTGACCAAGAAGGAGAGTGATGGGGGGCTACGCCAGATGACCTGGCCTCCACAGTCACCAGACCTGAACCCAAGCGAGATGGTTTGGGGTGAGCTGGACCGCAGAGTGAAGGCAAAAGGGCCAACAAGTGCTAAGCATCTCTGGGAACTCCTTCAAGATTGTTGGAAGACCATTTTCGGTGACTACCCCTTGAAGCTCATCAAGAGAATGCCAAGAGTGTGCAAAGCAGTCATCAAAGCAAAAGGTGGCTACTTTGAAGAACCTAGAATATAAGACATATTTTCAGTTGTTTCACACTTTTTTGTTAAGTATATAATTCCACATGTGTTAATTCATAGTTTGATGCCTTCAGTGTGAATGTACAATTTTCATAGTCATGAAAATACAGAAAATCTTTAAATGAGAAGGTGTGTCCAAACTTTTGGTCTGTACTGTATATACTTTTTTTTTAGTTTTTCCAAGGGCTGGCATCATCGGGAGCATGGGCGTGTTTTGATGAGTTTAACCGTATTGAGCTGGAGGTGTTGTCCGTGGTGGCCCAACAGATTCTCCGCATCCAGAGAGCCATCCAGATGAAGATGGACATGTTCAACTTCGAAGGAACAGAACTGAAGCTTAACCCAAATTACTTCGTAGCCATTACCATGAATCCTGGCTCCGCGGGACGTTCTGAGCTGCCGGATAACCTCAAGGTAAAGAGTCCAGTGCCTTGCATCGGGCCCTTCCACAACATTTCTATAGGATTCAGCTCAGGACTATGACTCGGCCATTCCAAAACTTTATGTTTATTCAACCATTCTTTTGTAGAACGACTTGTGTCTTTGGGCCATAGTCTTGCTCCATGACCCACGTTTTCTTGAGATTCAGTACATGAACTGATATCCTGATATTTTCCTTTAGCATTTGCTGATCGATTTTAGAATTCATTGTTCCATCAATGATGGCAGCCGTCCTTGGCCAAGTGCAGCAAAACAGGCCCAAAGCATGTTACGATTACCATCTTTGTGTTTCATAGATGATAGGAGGTTCTTATGCTGTAATGCAGTATTTTCTTTCTGCAAACATATAGCTTCTCACTTAAAATCTCTATCTTGGCCTCATCCTTCCACAAAGCATTATTCCAGTTACCTATTGATGTGCCCAGGTGAGTTTTAGCAGTGACATTTTAAATCGCATTGCCTTTCTCCTTGCAATCCTGCCATGCTCGCCATTGTTGTTCATTGTCCTTCTGATGGTGGACTCATGAACAATTACATTAGCTAATCTGAGGAGAGGCCTTTAGTTGCTTAGAGGTTACCTTGAGTTCCTTTGTGACCTCACAGACTGATGTAGCTTTAAGTCAAATTTATGCAGTAATACAGAAATTTTTGAGGGGTTCACAAACTTTCAAGTAAATACTAGGTTTACAAAAGAAACATAAGATTTCATCAAAGGGATTATTCTCCCCCAAACCTATATGAGATTGTACATTTCCTATGTATAATCACAACACCGGATGCCCTCATTTCTGCAAGCTCCTTAATATTGATGTCCCGTTCTCCTATTTTCCAAAATGGACACGGTAGAGGTGTGGAGAGAGATTTGGAAAGTGTTAAAGGAGTATTCCCATCTCCAAGATTCTATCCCAATATGTAATAGGTGTAATAATAATATTAATAGCAAATACCTCCAATTGGAAATGTAGTATAGTTCTTCTGATTAGCTATGTCGCTTAACCCATGTGCAGGGCATAGCAGTAGCTTAGGTATCCATGGTTACGACCACTAGCAAGTAACTAACTGTTACTATGAGTGGTCGTAACCATGGATACCTAAGCTACTGCAATGTCCTGCACATGGGTTTAAGCAACATAGCTAATCAGAAGAACTATACTACATTTCTAATTGGAGATATTTGCAAACATTATTATTATTACACCTATTACATATTGGGACAGGATCTTGGAGATGGGAATACCCCTTTAACCACACTTTGACTGACTTTCCTCTGATGTGGAATAGACACATCACTTTTAGGTCTGGGGTGGAGGATAGTGTAAATGGACATAATGGGTTCCCCGGCTCTATGCCTAGTTTACAGTAATTTAGTTTCATTTGTTGACTGACCCATCTGGTTTGCGCATTTCAGGTTCTTTTCCGGACTGTAGCAATGATGGTCCCCAACTATGCTCTGATTGCGGAGATCTGCCTTTATTCTTACGGTTTTCTGCACGCTAAACCTCTCTCGGTGAAGATGGTAATGACTTACCGGCTGTGCTCGGAGCCGCTCTCGTCCCAGTTCCTTTATGATTATGGGATGCGTGCAGTAAAGGCTGTGCTGATCGCTGCTGGCAATCTGAAGCTGAAATTCCCCCATGAAAATGAAGATATTCTTGTAAGTTCTGAACTGTTGGTCGCTTTACATCTCGTATAGGATAGCATTACCATCTTACCGAGAAGCATTTGGATCACAAAAATTAGAGCTGTATGATTTTATAGTAGCAGACAGAGACTTGCAAATAATTTCTGCACATTACTGTTCCTGGCTTGTTAGATCTCATCTGTGCAAAAGTGTCAAAACTATAGTTGTTAAACACGTAGCTTGTTCATCTTATGGGACAGTTTTGATTTTTAACTTAAACGCATGTATTTTAGGCTAAAAATCATTTTAACAATTGGGTTTTATTAAAAATTTTGCATCGCTTGGCTTTCACCGGCTTTTTGATTCCCTGCACATTCAATTTTGATAAGGTCTGTGGTCATAAATAAACTGAGAGGAGCTCAGAAAAAGACAGATAAAACATTTACAAACTCCCCGTCAGCCAGCAAAAACGAGTTCACTGACAGTATCTCACTTAACTCATTCTGCAGCCGGCAAGTAACAGTGCAACACAGAGGCCACATGTATTCCCTATGGAAAAACAATTCTGCAGCATATTTTAGTGCAACTCAGCAGCGTTCCATTCCTCTTTTATCATTCCTGGAAATGTAGGAATTAATTGAAATCTGTCAATAACGAGTACCCTACACCAGAGGTCCCCAACCGCCGGTCCGCGGACCAGGACCGGGCCGTTGGGGTTTTTCAGCCGGTCCGCGGCGCCGCTGACCAGGGCCGGCGTCAGCACCCGGGCAAATGCCGGGGCTCTGAGCAGGCAGAGGGGCCCACTGGCGGTCGCGCACCCCGCTGGGCTATGGGCGGAGGAGAGCGGTGTCAGCGCCCGCCCTTCTCCGCCGCTTGCTCAGGGCCCCGGCAGCCCGATACTTACCTCTCCCCGTGCCTCCGCAGATCAGCTGTCTTCCTGCTCTGCGCTCCCTGTGACGTCTCAGGTCAGAGGGCGCGGTGACGTCTTTACACCGCGCCCTCCCCTGAGCCGTCACAGGGAGCGCTGAGCGGGAAGAAACGACAACGCTGGAGTTCGGAGCCGAGCAGCGAGCGGCGGGCAGCAGGCAGCGGGCAGCAGGTAGCAGGTGAGGAGAAGGGAGGTGAGTATTTGATTTTTTTTTTTTTTTTAATGTATGGAGGCATGGGGCATTATAAAGAGGGGAGGGGTGACAGCCTGCATGGGGCATTATAAAGAGGGGGGGATTCCTGCTTGGGGCATTATAATGAGGAGGGGTGACAGCCTGCATGGGGCATTATAAGGTGGGGAACAGCCTGCATGGGGCATTATAAGGTGGGGAACAGCCTGCACGGGGCATTATAAAGAGAGGGGGGGACATCCTGCATGGGGCATTATAAAGAGGAGGGGTGACAGCCTGCATGGGGCAGTATAAAGAGGAGGGGTGACAGCCTGCATGGGGCATTATAAAGAGGAGGGGTGACAGCCTGCATGGGGCATTATAAAGAGGAGGGGTGACAGCCTGCATGGGGCATTATAAAGAGGAGGGGTGACAGCCTGCATGGGGCATTATAAAGAGGAGGGGTGACAGCCTGCATGGGGCATTATAAAGAGGAGGGGTGACAGCCTGCATGGGGCATTATAAGGTGGGGAACAGCCTGCATGGGGCATTATAAAGAGGGGGGGATTCCTGCTTGGGGCATTATAATGAGGAGGGGTGACAGCCTGCATGGGGCATTATAAGGTGGGGACCAGCCTGCATGGGGCATTATAAGGTGGGGAACAGCCTGCACGGGGCATTATAAAGAGAGGGGGGGGACATCCTGCATGGGGCAGTATAAAGAGGAGGGGTGACAGCCTGCATGGGGCAGTATAAAGAGGAGGGGTGACAGCGTGCATGGGGCAGTATAAAGAGGAGGGGTGACAGCCTGCATGGGGCATTATAAGGTGGGGAACAGCCTGCATGGGGCATTATAAAGAGGGGGGGATTTCTGCTTGGGGCATTATAATGAGGAAGGGTGACAGCCTGCATGGGGCATTATAAGGTGGGGACCAGCCTGCATGGGGCATTATAAGGTGGGGAACAGCCTGCACGGGGCATTATAAAGAGAGGGGGGGGACATCCTGCATGGGGCAGTATAAAGAGGAGGGGTGACAGCCTGCATGGGGCAGTATAAAGAGGAGGGGTGACAGCCTGCATGGGGCAGTATAAAGAGGGGGGGTGACAGCCTGCATGGGGCAGTATAAAGAGGAGGGGTGACAGCCTGCATGGGGCATTATAAGGTGGGGAACAGCCTGCATGGGGCATTATAAAGAGGGGGGGATTTCTGCTTGGGGCATTATAATGAGGATGGGTGACAGTCTGCATGGGGCATTATAAGGTGGGGACCAGCCTGCATGGGGCATTATAAGGTGGGGAACAGCCTGCACGGGGCATTATAAAGAGAGGGGGGGACATCCTGCATGGGGCATTATAAAGAGGAGGGGTGACAGCCTGCATGGGACATTATAAAGAGGAGGGGTGACAGCCTGCATGGGGCAGTATAAAGAGGAGGGGTGACAGCCTGCATGGAGCATTATAAAGAGGAGGGGTGACAGCCTGCATGGGGCATTATAAAGAGGGGGGGCAGCCTGTATGGGGCATTATGTGGGGGGTAACAGCCTGCATGGAGCATTAAAAGGGGGGGGCCTGTATGGGGCATTATGTGGGGGGGAACAGCCTGCATGGAACATTATAAGGGGGGGGGGGGCAGCCTGTATGGGGCATTATGTGGGGGGTAACAGCCTGCATGGAGCATTAAAAGGGGGGGCCTGTATGGGGCATTATGTGGGGGGTAACAGCCTGCATGGAGCATTAAAAGGGAGGGGCCTGTATGGGGCATTATGTGGGGGGTAACAGCCTGCATGGAGCATTAAAAGGGTGGGACAGCCTGTATGGGGCATTATGTGGGGGGTAACAGCCTGCATGCAGCATTATATGGGGACCGGTATCCTGTATGGAGCGTTATATGGGGGCCAGTATCCTGTATGGAGCGTTATATGGGGGCCAGTATTCTGTATGGAGCCTTATATGGGGGCCAGTATTCCGTATGGAGCCTTATATGGAAGCCAGTATTCCGTATGGAGCCTTATATGGGGGCCAGTATTCCATATGGGGGCCAGTATTCCGTATGGAGCCTTATATGGGGGCCAGTATTCCGTATGGAGCCTTATATGGGGGCCAGTATTCCTTATGGAGCCTTATATGGGGGCCAGTATTCCATATGGAGCCTTATATGGGGGCCAGTATTCCGTATGGAGCCTTATATGGGGGCCAGTATTCCGTATGGAGCCTTATATGGGGGCCAGTATTCCGCATGGAGCCTTATATGGGGGCCAGTATTCCGCATGGAGCCTTATATGGGGGTCAGTATTCCGCATGGAGCCTTATATGGGGGTCAGTATTCCGCATGGAGCCTTATATGGGGGTCAGTATTCCGTATGGGGCCTTATATGGGGGCCAGTATTCCGTATGGGGTCTTATATGGGGGCCAGTATTCCGTATGGGGTCTTATATGGGGGCCAGTATTCCGTATGGGGTCTTATATGGGGGCCAGTATTCCGTATGGGGCCTTATATGGGGGCCAGTATTCCGTATGGGGCCTTATATGGGGGCCAGTATTCCGTATGGGGCCTTATATGGGGGCCAGTATTCCGTATGGGGTCTTATATGGGGGCCAGTATTCCGTATGGGGTCTTATATGGGGGCCAGTATTCCGTATGGGGTCTTATATGGGGGCCAGTATTCCGTATGGGGCCTTATATGGGGGCAAGTATTCCGTATGGGGCCTTATATGGGGGCCAGTATTCCGTATGAAGCGTTATATGGGGGCCAGTATTCCGTATGGAGCCTTATATGGGGGCCACTATTCTGTGTGGAGCGATTCACCGGTTTCTGAGCTATTGTGGAATTTACAATAGATATCACTCATGAAGTGAAATCTTTGCATTGTACTATATATATATATATATATATATTTCTCCGCCGTATCTCTGCATCATGAATCGTGGTATGTGTTAAAGGGGCCCACTGAGACTCTTTCGCCTGGGGCCCAGAAAAACCTGGAGCCGGCCCTGTCTAAAGGGGTTAAAATTGCTTTCATATAGTTCATTAACCCTTCTGGTTCTTTTCAGGAAGTAATGGAAAGTGGAATGACAAGAATGAAAAAGTTTATTTTTACAATCTAGATTTTGATAACTTCTGAACAGGCAATTATAGCCGGCATACTTTAAAGGTAGTTATTTGGCCATGAACTGCCAAGGCAAACATCAGGACCACACAATCAAGATATCAAGGTGCCGATAAAGTTAAAAGGAAGCCCCCACACTGTGTTAACTATTTAGATTCTATAATCACTATTGACAACAGAATCAAAGGGGTTAAACGTCCATGGTCTGTGCCAACACTGATCATGGCTGATGCAGCAAGTTGTCAGCTATAATGTACAGGTGACAGCTACAGGATAGTCACCTGTCGGGGAACGCTAGTCTCTTATATTGCAGATCAGTAAAAAGACGTCTATTGGTCAATAAGGGGTTAAGGATAACAAAGTCAATGTTTTGGAGCGGCCATCACAAAGCCCTGATCTTAGTCCTATTGAAAATGTATGGGCAAAGCTGAAAAGGCCGGTGCGAGCAAGACGACCTACAAACCTGGATCAGTTACACCAGTTGTGTCAGGAGAAATGGGCCCAAATTCCGACCTAAGAGTATGTGCCCACGTAGCGTTTTATAAGCGTATATGCTGCGGACTTTCCTCAGGGTAAACGCTTGTGAAACGCTAGGTAATCTGCCCCCCATGGTCCCCAAGGGGAATCCGCAAGTTCTATGCCCATGCTGTGGATTTTTCCGCAGCGTTTTTGATGCGCGCAATAATCCACAGCATGTCAATTAATTTTGCGTTTCCGTAAGCGTAATTGCCTTTGCAAGCAATAAAAAATGCAAGGCAATTCCGCATGTGGAAAACGCGCGATAAACGCAGGATAAAGACGCGTGGAATTCCGCATGTGGAAAACGCGCAATAAATGCAGGATAAACCCGCGTGGAATTCCGCATGTGGAAAACGCGCGATAAACGCAGGATAAACCCGCGTGGAATTCCGCATGTGGAAAACGCGCAATAAATGCAGGATAAACCCGCGTGGAATTCCGCATGTGGAAAACGCGCGATAAACGCAGGATAAACGCGCGTGGAATTCCGCATGTGGAAACGCGCAATAAACGCAGGATAAACGCGCGTGGAATTCCGCATGTGGAAAACGCACGATAAACGCAGGATAAACGCGCGTGGAATTCCGCATGTGGAAAACGCGCGATAAACGCAGGATAAACGCGTGTGGAATTCCGCATGTGGAAAACGCGCGATAAACGCAGGATAAACACGCGTGGAATTCCGCATGTGGAAAACGCGCGATAAACGCAGGATAAACGAGCGTGGAATTCCGCATGTGGAAAACGCGCGATAAACGCAGGATAAACACGCGTGGAATTCCGCATGTGGAAAACGCGCGATAAACGCAGGATAAACGAGCGTGGAATTCCGCATGTGGAAAACGCGCGATAAACGCAGGATAAACCCGCGTGGAATTCCGCATGTGGAAAACGCGCGATAAATGCAGGATAAACCCGAGTGGAATTCCGCATGTGGAAAACGCGCAATAAATGCAGGATAAACCCGAGTGGAATTCCGCATGTGGAAAACGCGCGATAAACGCAGGATAAACGAGCGTGGAATTCCGCATGTGGAAAACGCGCGATAAACGCAGGATAAACACGCGTGGAATTCCGCATGTGGAAAACGCGCGATAAACGCAGGATAAACCCGCGTGGAATTCCGCATGTGGAAAACGCGCGATAAACGCAGGATAAACCCGCGTGGAATTCCGCATGTGGAAAACGCGCGATAAATGCAGGATAAACCCGAGTGGAATTCCGCATGTGGAAAACGCGCGATAAACGCAGGATAAACGAGCGTGGAATTCCGCATGTGGAAAACGCGCGATAAACGAGCGTGGAATTCCGCATGTGGAAAACGCGCAATAAACGCAGGATAAACGCGCGTGGAATTCCGCATGTGGAAAACGCGCGATAAACGCAGGATAAACCCGCGTGGATTTCCGCATGTGGAAAACGCGCAATAAATGCAGGATAAACCCGAGTGGAATTCCGCATGTGGAAAACGCGCGATAAACGCAGGATAAACGAGCGTGGAATTCCGCATGTGGAAAACGCGCGATAAACGAGCGTGGAATTCCGCATGTGGAAAACGCGCAATAAACGCAGGATAAACGCGCGTGGAATTCCGCATGTGGAAAACGCGCAATAAACGCAGGATAAACCCGCGTGGAATTCCGCATGTGGAAAACGCGCGATAAACGCAGGATAAACCCGCGTGGAATTCCGCATGTGGAAAACGCGTGATAAACGCAGGATAAACGAGCGTGGAATTCCGCATGTGGAAAACGCGCGATAAACGCAGGATAAACGCGCGTGGAATTCCGCATGTGGAAAACGCGCGATAAACGCAGGATAAACCCGCGTGGAATTCCGCATGTGGAAAACGCGCGATAAACGCAGGATAAACGCGCGTGGAATTCCGCATGTGGAAAACGCGCGATAAACGCAGGATAAACCCGCGTGGAATTCCGCATGTGGAAAACGCGTGATAAACGCAGGATAAACGAGCGTGGAATTTCGCATGTGGAAAACGCGCGATAAACGCAGGATAAACCCGCGTGGAATTCCGCATGTGGAAAACGCGCAATAAACGCAGGATAAACCCGCGTGGAATTCCGCATGTGGAAAACGCGCGATAAACGCAGGATAAACCCGCGTGAAATTCCGCATGTGGAAAACGCGTGATAAACGCAGGATAAACGAGCGTGGAATTCCGCATGTGGAAAACGCGCGATAAACGCAGGATAAACGCGCGTGGAATTCCGCATGTGGAAAACGCGCGATAAACGCAGGATAAACCCGCGTGGAATTCCGCATGTGGAAAACGCGCGATAAACGCAGGATAAACGCGCGTGGAATTCCGCATGTGGAAAACGCGCGATAAACGCAGGATAAACCCGCGTGGAATTCCGCATGTGGAAAACGCGCGATAAATGCAGGATAAACCCGAGTGGAATTCCGCATGTGGAAAACGCGCAATAAATGCAGGATAAACCCGAGTGGAATTCCGCATGTGGAAAACGCGCAATAAATGCAGGATAAACCCGCGTGGAATTCCGCATGTGGAAAACGCGCGATAAACGCAGGATAAACGCGCGTGGAATTCCGCATGTGGAAACGCGCAATAAACGCAGGATAAACGCGCGTGGAATTCCGCATGTGGAAAACGCACGATAAACGCAGGATAAACGCGCGTGGAATTCCGCATGTGGAAAACGCGCGATAAACGCAGGATAAACGCGTGTGGAATTCCGCATGTGGAAAACGCGCGATAAACGCAGGATAAACACGCGTGGAATTCCGCATGTGGAAAACGCGCGATAAACGCAGGATAAACGAGCGTGGAATTCCGCATGTGGAAAACGCGCGATAAACGCAGGATAAACACGCGTGGAATTCCGCATGTGGAAAACGCGCGATAAACGCAGGATAAACGAGCGTGGAATTCCGCATGTGGAAAACGCGCGATAAACGCAGGATAAACCCGCGTGGAATTCCGCATGTGGAAAACGCGCGATAAATGCAGGATAAACCCGAGTGGAATTCCGCATGTGGAAAACGCGCAATAAATGCAGGATAAACCCGAGTGGAATTCCGCATGTGGAAAACGCGCGATAAACGCAGGATAAACGAGCGTGGAATTCCGCATGTGGAAAACGCGCGATAAACGCAGGATAAACACGCGTGGAATTCCGCATGTGGAAAACGCGCGATAAACGCAGGATAAACCCGCGTGGAATTCCGCATGTGGAAAACGCGCGATAAACGCAGGATAAACCCGCGTGGAATTCCGCATGTGGAAAACGCGCGATAAATGCAGGATAAACCCGAGTGGAATTCCGCATGTGGAAAACGCGCGATAAACGCAGGATAAACGAGCGTGGAATTCCGCATGTGGAAAACGCGCGATAAACGAGCGTGGAATTCCGCATGTGGAAAACGCGCAATAAACGCAGGATAAACGCGCGTGGAATTCCGCATGTGGAAAACGCGCGATAAACGCAGGATAAACCCGCGTGGAATTCCGCATGTGGAAAACGCGCAATAAATGCAGGATAAACCCGAGTGGAATTCCGCATGTGGAAAACGCGCGATAAACGCAGGATAAACGAGCGTGGAATTCCGCATGTGGAAAACGCGCGATAAACGAGCGTGGAATTCCGCATGTGGAAAACGCGCAATAAACGCAGGATAAACGCGCGTGGAATTCCGCATGTGGAAAACGCGCAATAAACGCAGGATAAACCCGCGTGGAATTCCGCATGTGGAAAACGCGCGATAAACGCAGGATAAACCCGCGTGGAATTCCGCATGTGGAAAACGCGTGATAAACGCAGGATAAACGAGCGTGGAATTCCGCATGTGGAAAACGCGCGATAAACGCAGGATAAACGCGCGTGGAATTCCGCATGTGGAAAACGCGCGATAAACGCAGGATAAACCCGCGTGGAATTCCGCATGTGGAAAACGCGCGATAAACGCAGGATAAACGCGCGTGGAATTCCGCATGTGGAAAACGCGCGATAAACGCAGGATAAACCCGCGTGGAATTCCGCATGTGGAAAACGCGTGATAAACGCAGGATAAACGAGCGTGGAATTTCGCATGTGGAAAACGCGCGATAAACGCAGGATAAACCCGCGTGGAATTCCGCATGTGGAAAACGCGCAATAAACGCAGGATAAACCCGCGTGGAATTCCGCATGTGGAAAACGCGCGATAAACGCAGGATAAACCCGCGTGAAATTCCGCATGTGGAAAACGCGTGATAAACGCAGGATAAACGAGCGTGGAATTCCGCATGTGGAAAACGCGCGATAAACGCAGGATAAACGCGCGTGGAATTCCGCATGTGGAAAACGCGCGATAAACGCAGGATAAACCCGCGTGGAATTCCGCATGTGGAAAACGCGCGATAAACGCAGGATAAACGCGCGTGGAATTCCGCATGTGGAAAACGCGCGATAAACGCAGGATAAACCCGCGTGGAATTCCGCATGTGGAAAACGCGCGATAAATGCAGGATAAACCCGAGTGGAATTCCGCATGTGGAAAACGCGCAATAAATGCAGGATAAACCCGAGTGGAATTCCGCATGTGGAAAACGCGCGATAAACGCAGGATAAACGAGCGTGGAATTCCGCATGTGGAAAACGCGCGATAAACGCAGGATAAACACGCGTGGAATTCCGCATGTGGAAAACGCGCGATAAACGCAGGATAAACCCGCGTGGAATTCCGCATGTGGAAAACGCGCGATAAATGCAGGATAAACCCGCGTGGAATTCCGCATGTGGAAAACGCGCGATAAATGCAGGATAAACCCGAGTGGAATTCCGCATGTGGAAAACGCGCGATAAACGCAGGATAAACGAGCGTGGAATTCCGCATGTGGAAAACGCGCGATAAACGAGCGTGGAATTCCGCATGTGGAAAACGCGCAATAAACGCAGGATAAACGCGCGTGGAATTCCGCATGTGGAAAACGCGCGATAAACGCAGGATAAACCCGCGTGGAATTCCGCATGTGGAAAACGCGCAATAAATGCAGGATAAACCCGAGTGGAATTCCGCATGTGGAAAATGCGCGATAAACGCAGGATAAACGAGCGTGGAATTCCGCATGTGGAAAACGCGCGATAAACGAGCGTGGAATTCCGCATGTGGAAAACGCGCAATAAACGCAGGATAAACGCGCGTGGAATTCCGCATGTGGAAAACGCGCAATAAACGCAGGATAAACCCGCGTGGAATTCCGCATGTGGAAAACGCGCGATAAACGCAGGTTAAACGCGCGTGGAATTCCGCATGTGGAAAACGCGTGATAAACGCAGGATAAACGAGCGTGGAATTCCGCATGTGGAAAACGCGCGATAAACGCAGGATAAACGCGCGTGGAATTCCGCATGTGGAAAACGCGCGATAAACGCAGGATAAACCCGCGTGGAATTCCGCATGTGGAAAACGAGCGATAAACGCAGGATAAACGCGCGTGGAATTCCGCATGTGGAAAACGCGCGATAAACGCAGGATAAACCCGCGTGGAATTCCGCATGTGGAAAACGCGTGATAAACGCAGGATAAACGAGCGTGGAATTCCGCATGTGGAAAACGCGCGATAAACGCAGGATAAACCTGCGTGGAATTCCGCATGTGGAAAACGCGCAATAAACACAGGATAAACCCGCGTGGAATTCCGCATGTGGAAAACGCGCGATAAACGCAGGATAAACGAGCGTGGAATTCCGCATGTGGAAAACGCGCGATATACGCAGGATAAACGCGCGTGGAATTCCGCATGTGGAAAACGCGCGATAAACGCAGGATAAACCCGCGTGGAATTCCGCATGTGGAAAACGCGCGATAAACGCAGGATAAACCCGCGTGGAATTCCGCATGTGGAAAACGCGTGATAAACGCAGGATAAACGAGCGTGGAATTCCGCATGTGGAAAACGCGCGATAAACGCAGGATAAACCCGCGTGGAATTCCGCATGTGGAAAACGCGCGATAAACGCAGGATAGACGCGCGTGGAATTCCGCATGTGGAAAACGCGCGATAAACGCAGGATAAACCCGCGTGGAATTCCGCATGTGGAAAACGCGTGATAAACGCAGGATAAACGAGCGTGGAATTCCGCATGTGGAAAACGCGCGATAAACGCAGGATAAACCCGCGTGGAATTCCGCATGTGGAAAACGCGTGATAAACGCAGGATAAACGAGCGTGGAATTCCGCATGTGGAAAACGCACGATAAACGCAGGATAAACGCGCGTGGAATTCCGCATGTGGAAAACGCGCGATAAACGCAGGATAAACCCGCGTGGAATTCCGCATGTGGAAAACGCGCGATAAACGCAGGATAAACGCGCGTGGAATTCCGCATGTGGAAAACGCGCGATAAACGCAGGATAAACCCGCGTGGAATTCCGCATGTGGAAAACGCGTGATAAACGCAGGATAAACGAGCGTGGAATTCCGCATGTGGAAAACGCGCGATAAACACAGGATAAACCCGCGTGGAATTCCGCATGTGGAAAACGCGCGATAAACGCAGGATAGACGCGCGTGGAATTCCGCATGTGGAAAACGCGCGATAAACGCAGGATAAACCCGCGTGGAATTCCGCATGTGGAAAACGCGTGATAAACGCAGGATAAACGAGCGTGGAATTCCGCATGTGGAAAACGCGCGATAAACGCAGGATAAACCCGCGTGGAATTCCGCATGTGGAAAACGCGCAATAAACGCAGGATAAACCCGCGTGGAATTCCGCATGTGGAAAACGCGCGATAAACGCAGGATAAACGAGCGTGGAATTCCGCATGTGGAAAACGCGCGATAAACGCAGGATAAACGCGCGTGGAATTCCGCATGTGGAAAACGCGCGATAAACGCAGGATAAACCCGCGTGGAATTCCGCATGTGGAAAACGCGCGATAAACGCAGGATAAACGCGCGTGGAATTCCGCATGTGGAAAACGCGCGATAAACGCAGGATAAACCCGCGTGGAATTCCGCATGTGGAAAACGCGCGATAAACGCAGGATAGACGCGCGTGGAATTCCGCATGCGTTTTTCCGGGAGAGGACATGCGGAAATGAAGCAGAAATTTTCTGCTTCATTTCCACAACGTGGGCACATAGCCTTATATTGTGAGAAGCTTGTGGGAGGAAATCCCAAATGTTTCACCCAAGTCATTCACTTTAAGGACAATGGTACCAAATACTAATGAAATGGATGGAAAGTTTTGACTTTGTTTTAAGCATTTTTATTACTTACTGCATTCTCGCTCTCTCATTATTCTGGCATTTGGCAAATATTACAAATGATGGTAATCCTAATTGACCTAAAACAGGAAAGGTTTATTCTGATTTCATGTCAGATATTGAGAGAAACATGCATATACTGTGTGTCTTTTTATATAGTGTATGGAAACTTCTGGTTTCAACTGTATATGAGATATTGAAATTTAATTGGTCATATTGTAATTTATTTTGAATGAAGTAAGTGAATTCCCACATTAATTTGACATTATATAATAATGTCTTTATATTTAAATAAATCTCAAGTGATTTCAACAATACAACAGGATGTTATTTTCTTATAATAAAAAAATTAAAATAAAAAATTCTATTGTGGTGTTAATTTTGTAATATTGATTTCTTTATCTGTTTCATTTATGTCTCAGTGTTTGAAAAAGGCCTTTTGCATAAGGCTGAAACGTTACATTGAATTTTGGGATTTCTTTATGAAATAAAGAATTGCATTATCATTATGAATATTTGAGTGCCGAGTATCTATATATACACTGGCATGCCAGGCATGTCAATCTCCACAAGGAGAAAAATGACCCTTTAGATCCCAGTGAGAAGCCTCTCATACAGTCAAATCGGATCTCATGCTTTGTACTGACGAGGAGCAATACCCTGAAACACCGTGGCTGCAAATTGAGATTCTGGTTTGGCTTTTATCCCAAGTCATGTGACAAGGCTCGTTAAAGGGTCGATATTGACTTTTAGGATTGCTACTTCCAATAGACTTGTCACTTATCTCACTTTTAGCAAATCAGAATATACCGTAGATCATATATAATAGAAATAATCATTATCCACTGTCTGTCTTTCCAAAAGTGATAATAGGAAGTGCAGCCATATCGGTTGTGACCTTTGAATTCATTTCTCAGAAACAGACAGTGAACAGTCATTTTGTCAGGATGTTATATCAATGACTAAGTCATTAGTTTCCAAGAAGCTGCTTTAAAATTGACAAACTACTTCTTCCTATTTTTGCAGCGGTGCAATATTGCCATCTTATTAGAGAAGAGCAGTTAAAGAGAATGTGTTATCAAACAATAACCAATTGTTTAAATTACCTTTTTACATGAAATTTATTATTTTTTTTAACTTTTTTTTCACTATAGTAACCATCTAAACTAAAAAAACACACCCACAGATCCTGCAATTATCACCCTGGCCAAAATTAGTTTCATATTTCCTGTTGTATGCAGAAGATTTTTCAGCAGTTTTATTATCATGACTGAAAATGACAATGAAAGATGACACCTCTATATAAAGCAGATAAAGTAGCCACCATTCACAATAAATGATAGTCACAGCTCACCTCCTCACCCTTCCTTCACAATGAGTCTATTCTTAGGACTAGTGGCCAGTGTGAAAATTGTAAGACTTCAGGATTGGTTTTTTTGATTGTGATGTTAAAAAGTGAAAAGCTAAAAAAAATGACATTTAAAGTGAATTTAATGTAATCCCTTCTCACCATGGACAGTTTTAGTTTTTGCGCTTTTTCTTTGTTCCTCGCCTTCTTTCTCCCCTTTCGTGTGACATAGCTGTATGAGGGCTGGTTTTTTACCCTACAATATACTGGAAAACTGGAACAAAAATTCCAAGCGAAGTTGAATGGGATTGCGTTTTTCATTGTATTTGGGTTTTGTTTCTAAGGTTTCATTGTGCAGTGAAAATGACCTGTGAACATGATTCTTCACGTCGAGCAAACTTGAAAAACCAGATTTCAAACTTGTATAGTTTTATTTTGATGGTGAAAATATTTCAGAGATTCGGTCGATAGAGCTTTATGAGGGCTTGTTAATTGCTGAGGTTTTCATTAATAACATTTTTTGGGTTATATACGATGTTTCAATCCCACTTTTTCATGTACCAACATGGCAGCCATGGGGGCGGTCAGCAGGCTCATGGTTGCCACTGAAATCCATAAGCAGCACTTTCACTTAGTGAAGGGGGGTGGAAGGCAACATCCCATGGGCATCCAAAATGGTGAACCTCTGGGACATCGCACCTTAACTACCATGGTCAGGGATTTACTGCAGCATCTAAGGGGTTAACAGCAGCAACCAGAGCTGCTCTAATAGCGGCTTTTACAGACAAATACCGGCAGTATAACACAGCTGGAATCTGCAGGTATATTGCGGGTGGAGTTGCAGAGTCCACTCCACACACTCGCACCCAACATGCACTATACATGTAGGGCAGATAGGGGTTAAACAACAGAGGACACGTTCCTTTTAAGCACTTAAGAATTTATTTATTTTTTACTTTGCAGATAGTATACTGGCATATGCTTTGTACTTAAAAGGAATGTCTGCATTAGTTAATGTCTTTTTGTTAGAAGGGCCCCAATATGCTGACTAAAGGATGATCTGTTGCTGGCAATCTCAGCGATAAGCCATTTGTTGAAAAATCTGGCAACAAGCATTTAATTCTCCTGCACTGCCACCAAAGGAAACAGGAGGTACTGCACAGTATCCAGTGAAATCAATAAGCTATGTAATGAATGAAGTACTGGGACCTTCAAAGTGGGAATGACTCCATGTAACTGCTCTCTAGTCTGCATAAAAGTCTGCATAAAATGGGTTCAGGTTTACAACGGAGAATCCCCACTATTAACCTGTATAGTGCCCCAAGTATGGGCAAGTGGTTTCTAAACCAGACAACCTCATTAAGTCTCATAACACCTTTGTCAATAAACAGGTATTCTCAAATTACTAAGTTGCTTTAATTAGTTAAACAGCATGAAAATACACAAGTTTGCCACTGACTTGCTTTTTCTATCTGCTGTCATTCTCCTGCAATGAGAGCTTTTATCTTACATAGTGTAAAGCTCATTTCCTTGGAGTTTACCAAGGTCTACTAGTGGCTGGAGAGTGTGCAGTAGTCACATTCCAGGAGAAAAGTTAATTCCTAACATACCGTTATCTCTGTCCAGCCCATTCATTTCTATACACCAGTTAGCTGCTCCCTGCCTTCTCCCTTTAGGCTTTTGACGAGATGCTCTTATCCATCCTGTAGAATCACAATTCCTGCACCCAGTATCTAGGCTCTCACTGTCTGTGGCTGTGTGCTTGCTCATCAGAGCTATCACTCTGGGAGAAGAGCCCGTCCTGCCAGAAATCAGGAAGTAAGGAGACTGCACAGCTCTGAGCTGCTCAAGAGATCACTTATGAAAACTCCTTTTAGGCATCAAACATTTCCTTTGTTCAAATAGAAAGAATATAGATCTACATATTTTAGAATGTGTATGAACTACATGTCTGAAATAAAAATAAATGATTCTAAATAATATATATATATATACATACAGTACAGACCAAAAGTTTGGACACACCTTCTCATTTAAAGATTGTTCTGTATTTTCATGACTATGAAAATTGTACATTCACACTGAAGGCATCAAAACTATGAATTAACACAGGTGGAATTATATACTTAACACAAAAAATTTGGGAAACAACTGAAAATATGTCTTATATTCTAGGTTCTTCAAAGTAGCCACCTTTAGCTTTGATAACTGATTTGCACACTTTTGGCATTCTCTTGATGAGCTTCAAGAGGTAGTCACTGGAAATGGTCTTCCAACAATCTTGAAGGAGTTCCAAGAGATGCTTAGCACTTGTTGGCCCTTTTGCCTTCACTCTGCAGTCCAGCTCACCCCAAACCATCTCGATTGGGTTCAGGTCTGGTGACTGTGGAGGCCAGGTCATCTGGCGTAGCACCCCATCACTCTCAGTTTGGTCAAATAGCCCTTACACAACCTGGAGGTGTGTTTGGGGTCATTGTCTTGTTCAAAAATAAATGATGGTCCAACTGAACGCAAACCGGATGGAATAGCATGCCGCTGCAAGATGCTGTGGTAGCCATGCTGGTTCAGTATGCCTTCAGTTTTGAATAAATCCCCAACAGTGTCACCAGCAAAGCACCCCCACACCATCACACCTCCTCCTCCATGCTTCACGGTGGGAACCAGGCATGTAGAGTCCATCCGTTCACCTTTTCTGCGTCGCACAAAGACACGGTGGTTGGAACCAAAGATCTCAAATTTGGACTCATCAGACCAAAGCACAGATTTCCCCTGGTCTAATGTCCATTCCTTGTGTTCTTTAGCCCAAACAAGTCTCTTCTGCTTGTTGCCTGTCCTTAGCAGTGGTTTCCTAGCAGCTATTTTACCATGAAGGCCTGCTGCACAAAGTCTCCTCTTAACAGTTGTTGTAGAGATGTTTCTGCTGCTAGAACTCTGAGGAAGCCATACGGCGAGAGCGTGGGTTCGGGGATAGGCTGACGACCTGGTGCGGGCTGCACACACATGGGTATGCATTGTTTCTGACTGTTTCTCTGACTCTCTACTTTTTGGGGAAGCTCCTCTTATATTCATGCTTTTATGGCATGCCTAATACATTCTTTACTGAGGGCTCCCATGTATAGGTATCTCACCTGTCATTAGTGGCACATTATTGCAGGGACTGTGATTATACAATCTACTGGGTAATCTATTGCATAGAGCTTTTGCATGGAACATTGAATGGATTACTACTATTATTATTTATTTTTCTTTGCGCAAGACACCTGCACTTTATGAGTCATTGGGGAGATTATTACATGGACCTCTGCACGTAATATTGTATGGACTACCAATATATGTTTAACCCCCCCCTTCCCCTTTTTTTTCTCTCTGCAAAGTGCCTGGTATAAGTACCGCCCCATTTTTGTCCAATAAATGCAGCTGATCTCTGCAACCTGTGTATGTGCTGTGTGACTGGGCACTTCAGCCCTCACTGGGTACCCATCTTTACATCTTAAACTGTATGTTAAATTATGTATGCAAGTTTTTAAGAAATTGAATTAATAAAAATTATGTTTTTTATCGCTAAACTCAATGTCCTCCTCTCTTTCTGCTAGAACTCTGTGTGGCATTGACCTGGTCTCTAATCTGAGCTGCTGTTAACCTGCGATTTCTGAGGCTGGTGACTCGGATAAACTTCTCCTCAGAAGCAGAGGTGACTCTTGGTCTTCCTTTCTTGGGGCGGTCCTCATGTGAGACAGTTTCTTTGTAGCGCTTGATGGTTTTTGCAACTTCACTTGGGGACACTTTCAAAGTTTGCCCAATTTTTCAGACTGACTGACATTTATTTCTTAAATTAATGATGGCCACTCGTTTTTCTTTACTTAGCTGCTTTTTTCTTGCCATAATACAAATTCTAACAGTCTATTCAGTAGGACTCTCAGCTGTGTATCCACCTGACTTCTGCACAACTGATGCTCCCAACCTAATTTATAAGGCAAGAAATCCCACTTATTAAACCTGACAGGGCACACCTGTGAAGTGAAAACCATTTCCGGTGACTACTTCTTAAAGCTCATCAAGAGAATGCCAAGAGTGTGCAAAGCAGTCATCAAAGCAAAAGGTGGCTACTTTGAAGAACCTAGAATATAAGACATATTTTCAGTTGTTTCACACTTTTTTGTTAAGTATATAATTCCACATGTGTTAATTCATAGTTTTGATGCCTTCAGTCCAAAATTTATCCAAAATTAATGGGTATGCTTCAGATTTTTCCGCAATGATAATCCACAGCGTAAATTTCTGCAGCATGTGCACAGTGTTGCACAGCTTCTGGATACCCACAGTTGCAGTATAAAACTTCACAAAGCAGATTACATGGGATAACAAGCTTTTACTTCTCAGAACATGAGGTAAAGGAAAAAACGCACAGTCACACAGTACTGCATCAGGAAGTAAGAACAAAATAGAAAATACAAGAGAGACTTTTTTTCTTTCACAATACAGTAAACAAGGAAACTTTACACAACATCGCCATCTACTGTCAGATCAGCATAAAGTCCTCCTTCACACAAACAAAGAAGTCCACAACTGTTGCATATACCAACACACAGCACATGCGGGTTATCAGTGAGGACCATGGGGCACGCATTACCAAGCGTTTAAGCGTTTTCGCTTCGAAAATTCCGCAGCAAAAACGCTTGAAAAACGCACAGTGGGCACGCAGCCAAAGTCTCTTCAAAACTGAACAGGTCCCTATAAAAATAAGTTTTGTAAATTTCCTTGAAAAAAATGAAAAATAACTGCTACATTTTTAAATCTTCTAAAATGCTAACAAAATAAAACAACATTTTACAAATGGTGCTGATGTAAAGCAGACATGAGGGAAATGTTATTTAGTACTGTTTTTGTGTGGTATGACTATTGGGATTAAAGGCATAATCAATCAAAGTTTGAAAAGTGCAATTTTTAAAACATTTTTGCCAAGTTTCTGATATTTTTATAAATAAACGCAAACCATATCAGCCTAAATTTACCATTGTTTTTTGTGATGCATGATACTTTATAATAGTCTCGAAAGCTATGGGATATGTTGAAGCATTCCAGAGTTATTACTATATAAAGTGACACTGGTCAGATTTAAAAAAAATTGGTTTTGTCATGAAGGGGTTAAGCCACTTTGTTACCATTTTGGCAGTATGCTTCGGGTCATTGTCCATTTGGAGGACCTATTTCTGCTCAAGCTTTAACTTCCTGGCTGATATCTTGAGATGTTGCTTCAGTATTGCCACATAATCTTCTTTTCTCATGAAGCCATCTATTTTGTGATGTGCACCAAGTCCCTCTTGCAGCAAAGCAACCCCACAACATGATGCTGCCGCCCCCGTGTTTCACAGTTGGAATGGTGTTCTTAGGCTTCTAAGCTTCTCCCTTTTTCCTCTAAACTTAACGATGGTCATTATGCACAAAAAGTTAAATTCTAGTTTCATCAGACCACAGGACATGTCTCCAAAAATTAAGGTCTTAGTTCCTGTGTGCATTTGCAAACATTAATCTGGCTTTTTTATGTTTCTTTTGGAGTAATGGCTTCTTCCTGGCAGAGTGGTCTTTCAGCCCATGTTGATACAGTACTCGTTTCACTGTGAATTGTCACTCTGACAATCTTACTAGCTTCTGCCATCCTCTTCACAAGGTCTTTTGCTTTTGTCCTGGGGTTGATATGCACATGTCGGACCAAAGCACGTTCATCTCTGGGACACAGAACCCGTCTCCTTCCTGAGCGGTATGATGGCTGGACATTCCAATCTTGTTTGTACTTGCATATAATTGTTTGTACAGATGAACGAGGCACCTTCAGATATCTTGAAATTGTACCTAAGGATAAGCCAGACTTGTGCAAGTCTACAATTCTCTTCCTGATATCTTGGCTGATTTCTTTACACTTTCCCATGATGCTACACATAGAAGCAGTGTGTTTCAGGTGTGCATTAAAATACATCCACAGGTGTGTCTCTAATTGACTCAGATGTTGCCCAAAAAACTATTAGAAGCTTCCAAACACATGGCATCATCATATGGGCAGTCCAGAATTGTTTAAATACATAGTAATCTTAGTGTATGTAAACTTTTGACTTTGCAGTAAGTAATAAAAATGCCTTAAAACATTATCTCTCTCTCATTATTCTGGCATTTGGCAAATATTAAAAATGATGGTAATCCTAATTGACCTAAAACGGGAAAGGTTTATACTTATTTCATGTCAGATATTGAGAAAAACATGCATATGTGTCTTTTTATATAGTGTATGTAAACTTCTGGTTTCAACTGTATATATGTATATATGTGCACATCTCATTGCTATAGCAAATCAGTGGGAGTCATCAACAGTGATAAAGTAATAGAAAAAAGGAAGAAAATTGAATCCTTAGAGGAAAAGTAAGATAATTTGTCTAAAAAATGCCAGTGTAAGGAGGCTCATAAGCTCCCCGGGGAGCCATTGCATGGTTTATAAGCCTCCTTACTCTGGCATTTCACTCTCCTCACTGGGATCTAAGGGGTAAAGTTTTTCCTTCTGAAGTCTCTCACACAGCTAAATCAGATCTCATGCTTTGCACTGCTGAGGGGCAACACCCCGAAACACCATGGCTGCAAATTGAGATTCTAGTTTGCCATTTATCCTAAATCATGTGGCAAGGCTTGTTAAAAGGTTGATATTGACTTTTAGGATTGCTACTTCTAATAGGTTGCACTGGAAGAAACAGTTTGCAAGTTTTAGGTGGAATTTCTCTTCAATAAAAATACTTTTTGATTACACCAGTGATTTTTTTCCTTTCTTACAGACTGGACCAGTCATTGGGGAAGCCCTCGCTGTTTCTTTCTGGATAGATTCCACTTCCTACCACTATGAAATGGAATAAATGCTATGTTTTAGAGAAATTAACAATAGTAATGGTAATAATCTGACACCATATGATGGCAAATCCAAGCAATATGCCGTCATTTGTAACAATGGGAAAGCCTTTTTTTAAGAGGTTGTCCAGAATAAGGATGCCATATTTCATCGCTTTGTGGAAAAATAGGTAAATCGTTTCTCATGTTATATTCTCTGAACTGTAAATCGTAAACGGTTTCACAAATTTGGTTGAATGCCAGTAGACCCAAAAAAATGCTAATTTCTAATAGTAAATTTAAAAATGACTTTTTTTTACTTTTATTTATTTCCAGATAAAGTGAAAGATCGAGGCTCTAATACAATTGGGTCAAGATTGAACCGTGTCGAGGACAAGGTAAGAAAATAAGATAAAACCATATATATTTATATTATGCACAGCTACTACTTACACATACACACATGGAGTACAGGATATACAGACAATTACCACATACTACATACAGAATATTCCTCACTCTCTGAAAAAGTGTAAAATACATAATGGTGCATCCAGACACCAATTCTACAGCGCTGCTCATACACTGCAAAGAGTCTAAATACCTGTGGTCATCTGTGACTTGCACACACAAGTTAAGGTGGCCACACACAATAACTAAAGTTGATTGCTGGTTCGGCCGTCCACTACCTCTCCCAACTCTCATACACGAGAAGGTTTGGCTTGGTTAAATGTTCATGTGTTTTCAAAGTGGAGAACTGTGAAAATCACTGCCAAACGGCTCTGGCAGCAGCTTATCACCTGAATAACAAAAGGGTCGGGCATTAAGGGTCAGGCAGTTTGAATTTTACCTCCTCTGACCTCATCTGTCAGGGAAGAGTCTGGATGTCCCCTTGGACTATTAGCTTAGTCTATTGTGTATGGAGGCTTAAAGGGGTTTTCCATTACTCAGACAACTACATCTCAATCCATATGTGTGTCCCCCAGTAAAATAATAACACCTATACTCACCTCCAGTGCCAGCACTATTCCAGCGGTGTCTGCACTGGCTCTCCTGGGGATTGCATGTGTCATGGGTGTGTCAGAAGTGACAGACAGTCATCCTGCAGTTGGTTGCAGGAGATCTCTTCATTTGGCCTTACAGACAACTTCTTAGAATATGTATCTCTAGGACCCAGGGGCTAGCTTCCTCTGGCTAATTAACACCCTGGCCTGGATGTATAAATACCTGTTGTGAGCCAGAGGGAGGTGCCAGCGATATTCATTGCCCCTTGTGAAGGCTTGAGCAAGAGCAGTACTTCTTCCTCTCTGGTGCTAGAGAACGTGCGCGCATTTGTCTGGAGTCGAGTAAAGCTAAGCGATTTTCCCTTGTTTGTCCCCCATTGTTGTCTTTAGTGTTCAGTGGGGATCAACTAGTGCTCATCCTTTCTGTTCCCTAGCCTGAGCCTAATGCCAGGGATAGACAGGCTGAGGTACGCGTGCGGTGATTGGTGAAGAACCAATAAAGGGACATTAGTGGAGACAGGGTGACACTAGATCAGCCTAGGAGTTCTCCACTCCCCACTTTCCCTAGTCTGGGTTCCCTTTCCGTTTTACCTTTGTGTTGCACTTAGTCTTTCCCACACCTTACGTGACAGCATGACATTATGTCTCATGATTCCTAGGGACAATCAGTGCTGACTTTACTCTCCCCGCCTTTGGCCAACTTGCATACATCCAGAGGAAGTGAGAGATGTTGCTGGTCTTACTTCCTCCGGATGTACAGGTATGTGCTATAACTGGAGGCAGGAAGAGTGAAGCCAGCGCTGATTGGCAGCAGGGATCACTTGACATAACAATGTCACGTGATCCCAAGGAGAGCCAATGCCGACACGGCTGGAACACTGGAGGGGAGTATAGGTGTTATTATTTTACTGACGGCAAAATTATATATATGGAGAAGGAGATGTCCGAGTAGTAGAAAATCCCTTTAAGTGTTGGCTACTACTTTCATGGATGTGGACAGAAAGCTCTTTCTGAGTTCATTAAGTAGTTCAATCTGACAAAGGTTTCCAATAGAGTTGGTGCGAGTCAATTCGCAGGACCCAGTCCATCAGCCACATCCATAATCTGTGACCGCTGCATCGGAGCCCTGAGAACCACCTCCTACATCCCGGCATCCACAGCTGTTCTACTGATTAGCCGGCCTGATGCAATGTCACATATGCATCATGCTGTAACCATAAAGATGCAGCTAATCAGAAGAGAAGCAGGGAATCTTGGAAGGTAGAAGGCAGGTCTTGAGGCTCCTGTCCAGCATCCAAAGATTACTGACGTGGCCGATGGACCGAGTGCTGCGAAACGAATCGCACCAACTATAGATTTCAATTAAAACAACAATGTCTAAATGGCTAACCAATATTGCATTAAGGGATCTATCTACTTTATTTCTCCCCAAAACTGTGCCTCTCTTGTCCATGGGGTGTGTCTGGTATTGCAACTCAGCGCCCCATTGATTTGGTTAGGGATAAGCTACAATATCAGGCAGCGCTCATGGGTAGCGTGAAATGTGTATGGAGTGTGGTCTGTATCTATGCTATTCTCTTTGTTTGAAGTTTTTTTTTATACATTTGTAGGTAACTCAAATGGATCATAAACTCAATCTCATAACCGATATGATTCACCACCTGATAGCAAACCAACAAAGCGGTCAGTCTACCAACAGAACACCGCACCGGAGCAACTCTCTGAACGACGGGAGCAACCTCTCCAGTACTCTGCCTACCTACCAACAGTTACAGTGCCAAGACGAGACCAAGATAATGCATCTTGATGAACAAACACAAACTAGTTCTTCTACTGTCCTCAATGCAGATATTCATTATTTTAATGAATGCATTTATAAGCAGAAAGTAAAATGAATGATGAAATTAGACTGAGTATGGAGTAAGTGTGTAACACTGTAAAGGACGTCTTGTCTATTCTCTGTAGATCCTATCAGGGTTCATTGAAGGTTTCTTAGAGGAAGGGACATGGAACATATGTGTATTGCTCCATGTAGAAACATGCAAGAAAGCATCTGATACATTGATGAATCCTTTCTCAGGAAGATTGTAGCTCATCGGCCTGTGGGATCGTAAATCGCTACGGGTCGTGCTGTAAAACTGGCAATACAACTGAACAATTACCCTGATTTTTTTTATTGTATTAAAATACACTTTTTACATTGATTTTCAATTTTTGGGGGGACTAAAATGAAAATTCTTTTGAGAAAAATAGAAATAAATATTGTACTGTAGAAAATTACACTTCTTTTTTTTTACAATGTATTTTTGGTAAAAATGGTATTAAAGAGTTAATTTTTCTTTATGATTTCTGATCACAATTTTTTTTTTCTGGAATATTTTTTGACATCTGATCAAATGTATTGTATTTTCTCAAAAATGTTGATATTTGCACATTGATTGGTTTAAAGCAGTGATGGCGAATCTTTTAGAGACCGAGTGCCCAAACTGCAATCCAAAACCCACTAATTTATCACCAAGTGCCAACACGGCAATTTATCCTAAATATTGAGGTTTTACTGATACAAACAACTGATACAAAGAGCAGACGTGGGCAGCATAGAGCAGCCACAGACAGGAGCAGGGGTAAGAGACTGCAGAAATAAAGAATGTGCTCACCCACATCCTGGTATATATGCTGGCCCTCCCCTCAATCCTGGTATATATGCTGGCCCTCCCCTCAATCCTGGTATATATGCTGGCCCTCCCCTCAATCCTGGTATATATGCTGGCCCTCCCCTCAATCCTGGTATATATGCTGGCCCTCCCCTCAATCCTGGTATATATGCTGGCCCTCCCCTCAATCCTGGTATATATGCTGGCACTCCCCTCAATCCTGGTATATATGCTGCCCTCCCCTCAATCCTGGTATATATGCTGGCCCTCCCCTCAATCCTGGTATATATGCTGGCCCTCCCCTCAATCATGGTATATATGCTGGCCCTCCCCTCAATCATGGTATATATGCTGGCCCTCCCCTCAATCCTGGTATATATGCTGGCCCTCCCCTCAATCCTTGCATATATGCTGGCCCTCCTCTCAATCCTGGTATATATGCTGGCCCTCCCCTCAATCCTGGTATATATGCTGGCCCCCCCCTCAATCCTGGTATATATGCTGGCCCTCCCCTCAATCCTGGTATATATGCTGGCCCTCCCCTCAATCCTGGTATATATGCTGGCCCTCCCCTCAATCCTGGTATATATGCTGGCCCCCCCCTCAATCCTGGTATATATGCTGGCCCTCCCCTCAATCCTGGTTTATATGCTGGCCCTCCCCTCAATCCTGGTTTATATGCTGGCCCTCCCCTCAATCCTGGTATATATGCTGGCCCTCCCCTCAATCCTGGTATATATGCTGGCCCTCCCCTCAACCCTGGTATATATGTTGCCCTCCCCTCAATCCTGGTATACATGCTCCCTCCCCCCCCCCCCAGCCACTGTGCATCCCATATAAAAAATAAAAAAAAACACATAATAAACCCTCCTCCTCACCTTCCTTCTTCTCCAGCGCAGCGTCCTCTCCTGTAGTCGGCACATCTAGCTGAAGTGTATTGCAGCGCACGTACTAGCCAGGCCCGTGCGCGCTGCAGTACACGCTGCCGGCCAATCAGAGGCCAGCGGCCGCTGGCCTCTGATTGGCCAGCCGATGTCATGCTGGCCTCTGATTGGCCGGCAGCCGCTTCTGATTGTCCGGAAGCCGCTAGCCTCTGATTGTCCGGCCGAATTCATGCTGGCCTCTGACCGGAAGCCGCTGGCCTCTGATTGACCGGCCGACGTCATGCTGGCCTCTGATTGGCCGGCAGCCGCTGGCCTCTGATTGGCCGGCAGCGTGTATTGCAGCTCACGGGCCTGGCAAGTTCGTGCGCTGCAATACACTTCAGCTAGATGCGTTTCCGTCCGAGAGAGATCGCACATCTAGCTGCAGTAGCGGAGCTGGTGCCGGCACTCGGCGGCTCAGAGTTCTCCCCCGCCGGCCCGATCCAGTAGCGCTAGTGCTGCGGCCATGGTGCCCACCAGGAGGGCTCTGCTGCCCCCTCTGCACGCTGCCATAGGTTCCCAGCACTGGTGTAAAGCACTTCTTCTTTTACAGCTGACGACCCAAAATTGGTGATTTTCTGAAAAAAAAAAAAAAAAAAAGGCCAGTATGCATTATATATGGTGGAAGTGAGAATCTATCATCTGGATAAGGGGGTGGTCTTCACAGAGGGGTCTATGGAGAGATGTCACTTTATAAGGAGCACATAGCATGGAATACCGGGGGGAAGCCTTTTGGCTCCTTATGTTGCTCCAGTCCGGAATGCTCCACTATGGTCCATCCTTCTATAGTTCTTCTCTTACACTTTCTGCTGGTCGGTATATGGACGTATTCGCTCTATGCTGACAGGCACTCCCTTAGTATAGCCCATGTAATGCACGGCACCACAATGTTGTAGGTTCTGACTACTGTGTAAAAAAAACAACCACCCAGAGACCGGCCATAATCTTATAGCCTGGGAGTGAATACGCTGCAGGTATAGCTACACTTTTGTTGTGGAAATTTTGGTCATTTTATTTACCTTTTTGCATTTACCTAAATGAGGCTTGTGAGAAATCCTTAAATATGCTGCAGATTTCCCCTGTATGATGCTGACCAATCATAAGCAAGCAGCAACACTCAAAGAAAAGAAGAACACGCCCCCACCATAGCTCAAAGCGGGTTTCTTAGGGTATAAAGCTACGTTCTCACAATGAGTTTTTAGTGAGTTTTTACGCTGCATATTTTAGAAATAATGCAAGTAACCTATCTTAATGGGTGCAGAAATTCTGCAACATCAAAAACTCACCAAAAGCTCATCGTGGGAACCTAGCCTAAGATGTATAATGATGGAGAGTCCTGATCTCCTGGTCTAACCTTCTGCATGATTAGAAAGCAGAGATAACAGCTCTTAGACAAGGAAGGAGCCGCACAGCTGAGTTTCTCTGTGTCACATTACAAACCCTTTTATTGACTCCTGATTATGGAGTGTGCCAGTACCACACTTATGTCTTCTGTGCTAAAGCAACTTGTATTCTTTCTGCAGTGATATTAGGCTGTTATTACACCTCACACAGGAGCAGTGTGTTCTGGGTTACTTCTATGGTGAAATGTAATGACAGTCTGCTCTAATCTCACTGCAGAATGAGTACAAGTTGAGCACAACGGATCTAAGTGTGATACTGACACTGTGCTCTCATTTCTGGACAGGCAGTTTGGGATAGGCGCAGTACAGCAGAGGTGAGAGTGCCATAAGAGGAGGAAAGCTGTTAGAAAGGTTTGTAATGTTGCACAACTAAACTCTCTTGTGCTGCCCCTTCACCCACAGAGACCTTAACTGAAAGGTATTAGTCAGTTGTGTGCTCTAATCATGCAGGAGGTTAGCCCAGGAGACCAGGTCTGTATCCTTACATCTTAGACACTGAGAAATCTGCTCTAAGCTATGGTGGGGATGTGATCATCTTTCTTTTCAGTGTTGTCGTCTGCTTATAATTGGTCAGCATCATGCAGGGAGAAGAATTTCGCACCCCCAGTGAAAACTCTGATAACATCTACTTGGACTTAATTTTTTTTTAACTCATTAGGCGCCAAATACTTTCATTGCTAATATCTCCGCAAATGAAAGATAAAATAGAAAAAAAAACTTGAAAAATTTGGTGACAGGTCCTCTTTAGGATAAGACAACCCCTTTAAATGTAAGAATTGAATTTTAGTCGAAAAAATGTATGCAACAAAAATGCCACATGTGATTTGATCCAAAAACATGCTGCATTTCAGGATGAGAGAAGCAAGTATTTGCAAAAAAAAGTTAAAAGGGGTGTTCACTGTTATGATATTGATCACTTATACTTAGGATGGACCACCAAGATCAGATTGGTAGAGTTCCAACACTCTGCCACCCCATTGATTCCATGCTGGAGCTGGTAACAGCTGATTGGTGGTGTTAGGATTTGGACACCTATCAATCTGATACTACTGACTTATATTGATGCCTTCTCCTAATTGATAAGTGGTAGCATACCCCCTTAAAACAATACGTAGTTTTTATTTAGTTGTAAGATGAAAGTGACTCTACACATTAAGGCGTGTCATGGTCTGAGCACAAAATGATTCTAAGATTAGTTGCTGGCCTCTTGACCCGAACTTAAGAGCTTAAGGCCATGTTCATACATTCAGTAATTTGGTCAGTATTTTACCTCAGTATTAGGAAGCCAAAACCAGGAGTGGAACAATTAGAGGAAAAGTATAATAGAAACACGTCACTGATGAAACTTACTGAACGTGTGAAGGTGCCTAATAGAGACGCTGTGGAGAAGGACAGGAGCGCACACAGAATAGGGCAATAGCGTCTGATAAGGGGTCGGGATAATTGATGGCAGCGCTCATCTAGAGGTGTTGTGTGCAGTCACCACAGCTATAATGGTGTAGAAAGCCGCTGCTGCCCTGTGGCTGGAGGAAAGGTTCTTCAAGAGGTGGAATGGCAAAAATGGAAGCTGGCACATTTAGGTGGGCTGTGCTGCGGGAGTGAAGAGCTTGTTTTTTTTTATACCTTGAGAAAGGCCCTGGTCCATTGCAGAAACGCATTGATATTAATCAAAAACGTTTGGGAATCCCAAGGCTCTTCATTCCCACAGTGCAGCCCACCTAAACGTGCCAGCTTCCATTTCTGCCAATGTGGCCTAATAGACGTATATGAGGCTGTCAAAGATCGGGGCAGGAGACTCGCAAACAGCTTGTGCATCACGATCTATGACACACAGATGTGTGAATACGCCATTACTCTCATATAAGATTACCTGCATCAAGTTTCAAAGGAGCAATTGTAACCCTCTTTCAATTATTTAAAGGGATTTTCCCACAAACAAAATTCATTTTAATCAATAGATCTTGGAATAATAATAAGTTCCACAATTGGATGTGTTTAAATAAAATGTTCCTGTGCTGAGATAATCTTAGAAATATGCCCCTGCTGTGTACTGTGTAATGTCTGACCGTACAGGAACATGGTCTGAACATACCTCATCTCCTGGACGGGGAGGATGCAAGAGAGTATACAGACATTACAGCAGGGGATCACAGCCGATTCTTTATGTGAGGTAAAACAAGTTTTTAAACAGGCAGGGAAATGTTTTACCTCACAGAATCAGCTGCCATCCTGTGGTGTCCTGTCTGTATACTCTTTCGCTTCCTCCCATGGCCAGCTGTGTTATGTGCAGACCATGTTCGCTCTAGTGGGAGTCTGTTTATGACACGACACAGTAAAAGTGCAGTCATCAGTAATGATGTCAGGTACAAAGCTATTATAGTAAGGCCCAGTGTAGTGTGGAAGTCCAATGTGACACTGAAGATGTCCGCCTAGAGATAGATGCTGGTTATTGAGCTGCAGCTGTTGATCCATGTAACGCATAGGTTCACCTTTATACACCATTTCACCCGTTTACCCAGATCATCAATCTTCAGAACGTCTTCAAATGTAGCATAAGTTTGTAAAAAATGATTCTGTACTTGTATCATAGCTCAAAGCTGCATTCACACTGAATTCCTACTGAATGTAAAGGTGTGGGGTGACACATGATTAGCTACAGCTTAGTTCTGCTGTACTGCTTTTTGTAGGGTCCTGTTCTGTGCTCCGGCCCTCCGTCTGTAGCTCCATTATGCATTCATTTGCTTTTCATGGCAAAAAAGGTGCAGCATGCAGCGCTATTCCTACCATCCAAACAATGCAGACCTCGAAGACCACTCAGCGGCTTGCGGCAATGGGATCCAGGGGTGCCATATGGCAATGGATCCGCAGGGATCCAGCATTGAATTTTATTTCCCCGAATAACTGACTTAATGATGCCCCTTCTAACACATCAGATGACTGTATGATGCCAAGAATACAAATAAAATAAAGAGCATAATTGCTGTCCAGACACTGAACAAGCAGGCTATGCAGTAAAATTAAGAATGATCAATGGAGATATGGAAGAGAATAAGGTATAACTCAGGGCCAGTGCAAGACAAGCAATTCTATCTAGTAACAAAGTTGCTCAATTTATTATGTAGATTATAAATGGATGCAAATATAAAATTGTTTTGCGGATGAATCGCTGCTCTGAGTGTTAGATTTTCAAAGTGGTAAAAAGGTTTATCTGCCAGTAATGATATTTACCTGGGGACATCCACCTATTGGAGACAGGCCATTAAAACTGGCCAAACTTTCTCCTTACTTTCTTGGCCACTGAGGGGCTTTTTGGACTGCAAATGGTTGATAAGTGTTGGTAAGAGTTTTCGAAGTATCTACTATATAATTGTCTTATCCCGTCTGTCTGTCTGTCTGTCTGTCTGTCTTTCTGTCTGTCTGTCTGTCTGTCCAGGAAATCCCGCGTCGCTCATTGGTCCGGCAGCGGCCAATCAGCGCCGCGGGATTTCAGAAAAAACATGGCGGCCGTTAGCGGCTCTTCTGCGGGACGGAGCTCAGCGGCGTTGCAGCCGGGAGATGAGCACCGCGAGGCGCTCATCTCCAGGCCGGTATCAGCAGGAGGACCCCGACCGCCGGACCCATCTGCAGGACAGAGATGCAGCCGGGAGATGAGCGGCGCGAGGCGCTCATGTCCCGGCCGGCAGCAGCGGAAGGACCGCCGGCGTCGCTGACATCCATGCGGAAGGGAGGACCGGGGAGCGGCGCTGCGGGTCGGGATACTTCTGCTGCGAGCGCCCGCTCATGTCCCGGGTTCTCGCAGCAGAAGTAGTCGCACAGGCAGCGCCGCTGCCCAGTCCTCACCAAGACGATTCAATGATTGGTCGCGGTCTTCGGACCCGACCAATCACTGATCTTAGCGCAAAAGTTAAATACCGCTGTGCTGATTGGTCGCGGACGCTGCCCGCGACCAATCACCGATTTGGGCGCCAAATTTAAATATCGGCCGCGACCAATCAGCACAGTAGTAGTTAACTTTAGCCGCAAGATCAGTGATTGGTCGCGGGCCAAGACCGCGACCAATCACCGATTTGTGCGGCACATTTAAATAGCGGCCGCGACCAATTGGATGTCAGCGCCGCTCCCCGGTCCTCCCTTCACACCCTTGCCGCATGGATGTCAGCGGCGCTGCCTGTGCGGATACTTCCGCTGCGAGAACCCGGGACATGAGCGGGCGCTCGCAGCAGAAGTATCCCGACGCGCAGCGCCGCTCCCCGGTCCTCCCTTCACACCCTAGCCGCTGATGTCCCCACAGTATCCGCATGGTGTTACAAAGATCCGGACATTTGTGTTAAAAATCGCTGATTGTTCGCGGGCGGTGCCCGCGACCAATCACCGATTTGGGTGCCAAATTTAAATATCGGCCGCGACCAATCACCGATCTTGGCTCCACATTTAAACACCACTGTACTGATTGGTCGCAGCCACTATTTAAATGTGGCGCCCAAATCGGTGATTGGTCGCGGGCAGCGGCCGCGACCAATCAGCAGAGCGGTGTTTAACTTTAGCGCCAAGATCACTGATTGGTCGCGTGAGGAGAGCGCGACCAATCAGCGAATCGTATTGGTGAGGAGCGGGGAGCGGAATCGTATTAGTGAGCACCGGGGAGCGCCGCTGCCCGTGCGGATACTTCCACTGCGAGAAGCCTGGAGATGAGCGACTGCTCGCAGCAGAAGTATCCCGACGCGCCAAATTTAAATATCGGCCGCGACCAATCACCGATCTTGACTCCACATTTAAACACCACTGTGCTGATTGGTCGCCGATGCTGGGCGCGACCAATCACCGATTTTGGCGCACATTTAAATAGCGTCCGCGACCAATCAGTACAGCGGTGTTTAAATGTGGAGCCAATATCGGTGATTGGTCGCGGCCGATATTTAAATTTGGCGCCCAAAACATAAAAAACCTAATGACAGAAGAAAGGATCTGCAGGATCGGTGATGGTAGTTACTGGGAACCCCACCAATCACTAGAGTGGGGATCCCTATCCTCTCTTATGGATGAAATAGTATGGAGCCGTTGCCAGGCATGCGCACTGCCACACTCCATTCAGTGTCTATGGGACTGATGGGGACAGCCGAGAACATCAGCAGCCGCGTATATATATATATATATATATATATATAGATATATATATATATATATATATATACACAGTACAGACCAAAAGTTTGGACACATCTTCTCATTTAAAGATTTTTCTGTATTTTAATGACTATGAAAATTGTACATTCACACTGAAGGCATCAAAACTATGAATTAGCACATGTGGAATTATATACTTAACAAAAATGGTGAAACAACTGAAATTATGTCTTATATTATAGGTTTTTCAAAGTAACCACCTTTTGCTTTGATGACTGCTTTGCACACTCTTGGCATTCTCTTGATGAGCTTCAAGAGGTAGTCACCGGAAATGGTTTTCACTTCACAGGTGTGCCCTGTCAGGTTTAATAAGCGGGATTTCTTGCCTTATAAATGTGGGACCATCAGTTGTGTTGTGCAGAAGTCTGGTGGATACATAGCTGATAGTCCTACTGAATAGACTGTTAGAATTTGTATTATGGCAAGAAAAAAGCAGCTAAGTAAAGAAAAACAAGTGGCCATCATTACTTTAAGAAATGAAGGTCAGTCAGTGCGAAAAATTGGGAAAACTTTGAAAGTGTCCCCAAGTGCAGTTGCAAAAACCATCAAGTGCTACAAAGAAACTGGCTCACATGAGGACCGCCCCAGGAAAGGAAGACCAAGAGTCACCTCTGCTTCTGAGGATAAGTTTATCCGAGTCACCAGCCTCAGAAATCGCAGGTTAACATCAACTCAGATTAGAGACCAGGTCAATGCCACACAGAGTTCTAGCAGCAGACACATCTCTACAACAACTGTTAAGAGGAGACTTTGTGCAGCAGGCCTTCATGGTAAAATAGCTGCTAGGAAACCATTGCTAAGGACAGGCAACAAGCAGAAGAGACTTGTTTGGGCTAAAGAACACAAGGAATGGACATTAGATCAGTGGAAATCTGTGCTTTGGTCTGATGAGTCGAAATTTGAGATCTTTTGTTCCAACCACCGTGTCATTAACTTGTTAATAACCTGCAGTCTATAATGAGCCGTGTTAATAATATGATCCCACCAATAGTGACTCTGTATGGCCAATTTGACAATAAACAGTGTTGGTATTGTACTTTTTATTTTTCATCACTAGATGGCAGTGCAGCAGTGTAAATGTGTGAGAGAATGGGATGATGGCGCCATTACTGATCATTATGTAAAATCAGGAGCTGACCTTCTTTATTAGTAAATTACGATGTAATTCAGGTTAATGATTCTTATGATTTTGCTAATAAAAACACTATTGCATTGTACACGTGTCGTTGTGTGATTGATCTAGATCCCAGCAGCCTCAATTGTCCGCTATTATTGAGAAGTCTTGGCTGCTAGATATGGCAGTGTCATCAATCTCAAGAAGCCTTTTATTCTCACATACATGATAGAATCCAATAGTAAACATCAGCATATCCCTTCCAGGAGCGGAACGACATCGGTCACAGAGGGTGCGACCGGGCCCGTGCAGGAGGGGGGTCGGCCGCCACCAGCACCTATTTCAGTTAGAGGTGCATGCAAGGACACACATTCAGCTGAAATGTATTGAGACGCAGAGACCATCTGTGTCCCTGCACCGCAATACACCCTGCCAGCCAATCAGAGGCCGGCTGTTGACGTTGGTGTGCCAGTCGCAGGCGGCACATGACCGTGACGTCATGCACCATGCCAGCAAGACGAAGCTAGATGCCAGTTCCTTCAATTGCTATAGACGAATATGCTGCGAGTTGTGGGAGTGGAGGAAGGGAAGAAGAATAATTTATTTATTTTTAAATGTATTGGAGAAGAACAGGAAACATTATTAATGGAAGGGGCACAGGATGGGGGACATTATACCAGGAAGGGTACAATAAGAAAGCACAGCAACACACTGCAAGGGACAATACATATGCAGACACTGAGAACATAAGAGCTAAACTGCATTATTGCTAAATAAAATGTACTTACAAAAAATGAAGGCTCTTAGCGCACAAATTGGCCAATTCATGTATGCCCATCAACCACGACAAGGTAGCCTCCGCATGATGGTTAACTAACCTCTTAAACATGCCTCTCTTGGGCTATAAGCCTACAATATAAATGGGCAAACATGCCTCTCTTGGGATAGAAACCTACAAATTTAAGTGGGCAGGTAGAATCCAACACTAATTAAAAGCACCCTTGGGCTGATGGGTGCTTATACCAGGAAGGGTCCCAGGATGGAGTGCATTATACCAGGAAGGGTCCCAGGATGGAGTGCCTTATACCAAGAAGGGTCCCAGGATGGGGAACATTATACCAGGAAAGGGCCCAGGATGGGGGACATTATACCAGGAATGTGCTCAGGATGGGGGACATTATACCAGGAATGTTCTCAGAATGGGGTACATTATACCAGGAAGATGCCCAGGATGGAGTGCATTATACCAGGAGGTGCTCAGGAAGGGTAACATTATACCAGGAAGGTGCCAAGGATGTAGTGCATTATACCAGGAAGGTGCTCATGATGTAGTGCATTATACCAGGAAGGTGCTCAGGATGGGGAACATAATACCAGGAAAGGGCGCAGAATAGAGCACATTATACAAGGAAGAGGCCCAAGATGTACAGTTGAAACCAGAAGTTTACATACACTATATAAAAAGACACATATGCATGTTTTTCTCAATATCTGACATGAAATCAGAATAAACCTTTCCCGTTTTTTTAAATGCCTTAATACATTCTCTCTCTCCTTATTCTGGCATTTGGCAAATATTAAAAATTATGGTAATCCTAATTGACCTAAAACGGGAAAGGGCATCAGCGTTCCCATGTAACTTCCCAGGCCTATGCTCTACGTGAAAGTTGAAGTCCTGAAGAGCTAGGAACCATCTAGTTACCCTGGCATTGTTACCCCTCTTTTCCCTCAACCATCTCAACGGGGCATGGTCTGACAACGGGCACAGGACAGTGTATGGAACTATGCTTTAAACCTGCAGGAGGCGCTGAGGGCCATCAAACAGGTAGACCCTGACAGTGTGCGTGATGAAAACAGACTGTTAACTGAGCAGTTTATTGAGGGTTTACTGTCCAGCGCCCACCGAACCCAGCTGCGCATAGTGGCTCTGCAAAACCCTGACTTAGACTTTGCTAAGTTTAAGGACAGGGCCATCTGGGTGCTACGAGAACCAGCACCAGGTGGCGCTACAGCTCACCGCCGCCCAGATATCACCTACCACCAGGAGGTGGCACCCTTTTCCCCGAAGCCTGTAGGAGCTGATGCGCAAACTCTGGACAGTGCACCATCAGGTCCAAGAGCTAACTAAAAGTGTAGCAGAACTAACCAAAACTGTACAGTCCTTGCAGGTGTATCCCAAAGGAAAGAGCCAGCTGGCTTCCAGTCCGGAGGACATCCCGTGGCGCCAACAGAAGAGGATTCCACCATCCAGAGGAAGGAACAGCGACCGCTACGACCAGGACGGCCAACCCATCTGCCGCCGCTGCAACCAGCCAGGACATTATGCAAGGTACTGTCATTTAAACGAGCAAAACCTGGGGCAGAGGGCCAACCCCTAGGCATAAGACCACCAGGCCCATCAAGCTGGCGAGACAAATGTAGCACCCTGAGGATTCGGCTGCTACAGGGGTATTGCACCTCAAGCCAGAGGTGTGATATTCCACTCCCGGGTAAGGATGGAGTGTGGAACTGAGCTCAGTTAGCTGCATGCACTACATACATCCCATTTCCGGAGGACAGACCGATGGTACTCCCACTAGAGAAATGTGCAGGTACGACAGTGTCTGTTCCTGGCTGGAGTGGGAGGGGGGTGGAACATCCCAGTAGTGTAGGGGCAGATAGGGGGAGCAGCCTGGGTAAAGCTAGGAGCTCATTGGGTGCTGGTCACCTGAGCTCACGCATAGAGGGAGTATATAAGGTGGGAACCATCTTAGATCAGGGTCAGTCAGTGAGACGTCAGTCTTTTGCAGAGTGAGGTCAGTCTGTCAGAGTTGAGCAGAGGAGAAGAGCAGCTCCAAGGCCAAGAGAGAGAGAGAGGAGAAAGAAAGACCCAGAGGGGGAGAAAGAAGGAACTCCAAGAGCCCAAATTAGACCAGAGGGTGAAGAGTTGGCAACAGGGTACCGGATCCCAAGCTGGCAGAGGCTACAGCACACCTTAGCCAGAGACCGGAGGTCGTGGGCAGGATCTGCCACGACCACCCACCAAATCCACCCGGAAGGCAGACCAGGAATAGGGTCAGGGAACCCAGAGACAAGGGTTTACCACAAAGAGGCCCGAGGGAGCCGGACATAGGTGGATCCCTGGTGGGGAAGGCCAGAGAAGAGGACAGGACAGAAAGGGAGCTCAGAACCACGCTCCGGAACTACTTGGGGGTTGGCCGAGTCCAGGACCTGGTGGACGCAGCACGGCTCGGGTGGTCACTCAAGGCCGGAGTGACCGGTACAAAAACAGCAGTAAGTAAAAACCCTGAACTGCACAACCCGACTCTGACTCTCATTACCATCTTCACTGCACTTCCACAACCACCATCCTCTGCACCTGACCCCCTGAGGCCATACCCCTCCCGTTGGGGGTTATACTACCGAAGCTGCACAAACACCATCAGCCTCAGCGGACCCTGCTGCAGCGGCGGCCGTAGTGACCGCAATTCAACGGGTGGCGTAGTCGACATAAAGAACATCCAGTAACATCATAGGACTGCCACACACTGAGCTTGACACCCTGGGCACGGACCGGGTCACCGCCACTCGGAGACTACAACCCCCATCTGATCCGGCTCCGGGTATCCCCCAAACAGCACTGGCCCAGGGGGCGCGTCAACTTTGGCGTAGTCGGCAGGATAACGTGCCCGCAACAACCGGGTACTGCGTGCCTGAAGAAAAGTACACCGTTACCTCAAAAAGAAGTCTCCTGCCGGTTCCGGAGGGTCCCCGCCAACGGACCCCATCACAGGTCGTTTCCCGCCGGTTATCCGCCATTTGCAGCTTTTTCCCGCCATCCATGGAGTTTCCCGCCACTGGGAGACGATTCCCGCCATTTCCAAGGATTTCCCGCCTTGGGGGAGCGGACGCCATTATGGGCGTGCCGGAGGGTGGCAAAAGGCCACCTCCCATCGTGGGCCAGGTCGAAGAATGGCGCCAAAAGCGGAAACCGCGCCCACCAACAGAGACTGTGATGCTGGAAGTGTCCATCAGCGTAAGAGAACTGCCCCTGGAACTGACAATCACTAAGTTGCCCCGGGACCACCCTCAATGTGGGCGGAGACAGAACAAGAGAACAAAGATGGGTGTCGCCTGGAGCAGTCTGGAGAGAGTGCACCCGGAGACAAGACGTCTGGAAGAGAGTCCAGAGAAAGCCTACCCGGAGATGGAGGGAGAGTCAGGCAGCACCGACCCAGTGGTCAGGAGCCTGTTGCAGGTCGCCACTCCAGAAGGCCTGCTGGAGATCCTAGCACAGCTCCCCCGAGACCGGGAGTGTGCACAGACCGCGCTGGAGGGCCTCGCACGGAGGATGGCCCGGGTGCAGCGAGAGACGTTGGCGGAGTGGAGCCGAGAGATGGCCCAGCAGACCGAGACTCGTCAGCGGAGCACGCCGCCCGAGACGAGGAGACAGACCGCCTCTGAGGATGGCGCAGGAGGACTGAAGGCCGGAGACGGCGCCGAGAAGGGAGCCGAACGAATGGAGGCAGGTAAAGGGGACGTCACTACCCCGAGCCGGGAAACCGCGTGCCTGCCCCAGCTCCCCGTCGCAGAGCCCGAAGTACCCCCTGCCGTGCCCGTCGCTGCAACGTCACCGCCGCAGACTAGGCCTCAAACGGAAGCCGCGACCCCTGTGACGTCACACGCCTTGACCCCGAGCGTGGCCAAGCAGGAAGTACCATCGGCCTGGTCGCAAGGCCTAGTACCCCCGGGCGACGCAATACCAACAGCGCCCCCTACCTCCGCGGAGCCCCCGGCCTGGTCGCAGGGCCAAGTAACACAGGGCGCCGCCGTTCTTACGGTGCCCTTTACTTTCAAGGTGCCCCAAGCCTGGTCGCAAGGCCTGGGCAACCCGGGCGCCGCTACCACCACTGCGCCCATAAAAACAAGAATGCCGCACCTGGGTGAAGACCTGTTCGCCCAACATACGTGCCCGGATGGGCAGCCCTTCGTATGGCCCCAGGAATACATCCAGCTGGAGCTGCAAAAAGCAAGGGCCATGTGCGAACCCCTGATCCCGGCTCCAAAGCCCATAAAGAGGATCTCGCCCCCGCTAGAAGAGACCCAGTTTGAGTGGGATCCCACCGGAGAAGACCTCATGGGGTTCACTCAGGAGACTCGGGCAGCCGCAGCGGAGCGTGCAGAGTGCTGCCGCCAGTAGCTCGAGGTCTTTGAGAGGGAGCGGAGAGAGAGGCGGGTCCGGGAACAGCAAGCCAAAATAAGGAGCGCGGAGCAGAAGAGCCGGACCAGGAGAAACCCCCGTGCAGCGCATGGTCCCCGTACCATCGGGACTGTGATAAAGTTCAATCTGCAGCATGGGTGGGGTTTCATCAGGGATCACCGCACCCCAGGCGACGTCTTCGTGACCAGGAGAGACGTTGAGTCCCACCTACCGGAGGGACACAGAGGTCGTGACCTGTATTTAGGGGACGAGGTCACCTTCACCCGGCACAAGTGTGCCAAAGGACCCTACGCCCTCCATGTGCATCGCCTGACGGAGGAGGAGCTGCGGTGTGAGGAGGAGCAAGAGGACCCGGACGGGTCTGAAACTGAAACTGTCCACAAAGAAAGAGCAGGAGGACGCCGTCGCTGAAGTACGGTAGAGAGAGACTGTATAAAGTTGCCCGTCGGGGTACCAAGAACTGTTACTTAGTTAAAATATAGTCCCCGTTGGGACCAGCCAAGAGTGAACTGTTAACCCCGTGTGTCCCTGTTCCCATTACCTGGCCGAGGACTGAGAGCGGCCATGCCTTCCCTTTGTATATAGTTGCGCTTCCTAAAGCGCCCCCTACTGGTTTTATAGGAAAACCGTGTTTCTTCAAGAGACTGTCGCACTTTACCCGGTCACAAGTTGCACAGTGACCGGAGGAACCAGAAACAAGAATGTTTATATGAAAAGTTTATTGCTGCTGATAATGTTTAAATGTTTTATATGTTTATATGTTGATGTTTTATGAAAAAATAATTGTATGTTTTGGATGTTTTTATATCTTACAGCCCGAGGACGTGCTGTGATTTACCAGGGGGGAATGTAGCACCCTGAGGATTCGGCTGCTACAGGGGTATTGCACCTCAAGCCAGAGGTGTGATATTCCACTCCCGGGTAAGGATGGAGTGTGGAACTGAGCTCAGTTAGCTGCATGCACTACATACATCCCATTTCCGGAGGACAGACCGATGGTACTCCCACTAGAGAAATGTGCAGGTACGACAGTGTCTGTTCCTGGCTGGAGTGGGAGGGGGGTGGAACATCCCAGTAGTGTAGGGGCAGATAGGGGGAGCAGCCTGGGTAAAGCTAGGAGCTCATTGGGTGCTGGTCACCTGAGCTCACGCATAGAGGGAGTATATAAGGTGGGAACCATCTTAGATCAGGGTCAGTCAGTGAGACGTCAGTCTTTTGCAGAGTGAGGTCAGTCTGTCAGAGTTGAGCAGAGGAGAAGAGCAGCTCCAAGGCCAAGAGAGAGAGAGAGGAGAAAGAAAGACCCAGAGGGGGAGAAAGAAGGAACTCCAAGAGCCCAAATTAGACCAGAGGGTGAAGAGTTGGCAACAGGGTACCGGATCCCAAGCTGGCAGAGGCTACAGCACACCTTAGCCAGAGACCGGAGGTCGTGGGCAGGATCTGCCACGACCACCCACCAAATCCACCCGGAAGGCAGACCAGGAATAGGGTCAGGGAACCCAGAGACAAGGGTTTACCACAAAGAGGCCCGAGGGAGCCGGACATAGGTGGATCCCTGGTGGGGAAGGCCAGAGAAGAGGACAGAACAGAAAGGGAGCTCAGAACCACGCTCCGGAACTACTTGGGGGTTGGCCGAGTCCAGGACCTGGTGGACGCAGCACGGCTCGGGTGGTCACTCAAGGCCGGAGTGACCGGTACAAAAACAGCAGTAAGTAAAAACCCTGAACTGCACAACCCGACTCTGACTCTCATTACCATCTTCACTGCACTTCCACAACCACCATCCTCTGCACCTGACCCCCTGAGGCCATACCCCTCCCGTTGGGGGTTATACTACCGAAGCTGCACAAACACCATCAGCCTCAGCGGACCCTGCTGCAGCGGCGGCCGTAGTGACCGCAATTCAACGGGTGGCGTAGTCGACATAAAGAACATCCAGTAACATCATAGGACTGCCACACACTGAGCTTGACACCCTGGGCACGGACCGGGTCACCGCCACTCGGAGACTACAACCCCCATCTGATCCGGCTCCGGGTATCCCCCAAACAGCACTGGCCCAGGGGGCGCGTCACAAATATGTGGGAGGACGACCGGTCCTACCTGTCGTGCTGGACGGCTTTCCAATGAGCGCGTTGCTGGACACTGGATCCCAAGTGACCACCATCCCCTACATTCTTTACTGTACTGACTCTGATATTACCCGCCATCCAGATGAACATTTGAGCATTTATGCCAGCAATGGTCAACCCGTACCTCAGGTGGGGTTCAAAGAAGTGACCATAAAGTTGGCAAAGTGGAACTGCCAGCACAAGGACTGATTATTGTCGACATTGATCGCTGAGAAAGTCATCCCATGATAACCATGGGCACTAATGTCATTGAAAATTGTCTTGCAGAGATAATTGTCTTGTTACAGCAGGTTGCGGAGACCGCCAGATCCAGCCAGCAGCCAGTTCTACAAAGAGAGATCAGAGCCCTGATGAAAAGACAACAGGTAGAACTGTCTGGTGGTGAAATTGGCAGTGTCAGGATGTGTGACCCATTCCCTATTGCCATGCCCCTAAGAAGTGAAATTATGATATGGTGCCGGGCAGCTATTGGTCTAAGGGGTAGAGATTACCAGGCCATGGTAGAGCCCATCTACTCTGACAGTAGGCCCACAATTTTGACAGCCCGGGGGGTGGTTGATGTCCGCCATTGGAGGGTACCCGTCCGCATCATTGGGGAGAGAGAAGTCCATTTGCCCCGGTATGCCACTCTAGCCAAACAGTTCACTGTCAACCAGAATTCTATAAAGACAGTGGAACCCTTGCCTCCATCCCAACAGGCAGAGGATAACAGCTACAAGAAACAAATGGAGGACTGGTGCCAGAAGCTGCATGTGGGCACTGACTCCACCTCTCCACACTGAAAACAAGGAGTGTACCGGGTGGTACAGGAATACAAAAGGGTCTTCCGTAAACATCCACTTGACTTCGGGCAGGTAAAAGGGGTTCAACACCATATCCCCACGGGAGACCATCCTCCCATTAAAGAAAGGCACCGGCCTGTACCCCCTGCACACTACCAAAATGCCAAAGGGATGTTGCGAGAAATGAAGGAGGCTGGGGTAATAAGAGACAGTTGTAGCCCCTGGGCAGCTCCATTAGTTCTTGTAAAGAAAAAGGATGGCGCTATGAGAATGTGTGTAGACTACAGGAAAATCAACCGCATAACACACAAAGATGCATACCCATTACCCAGAATAGAGGAATCACTAGCTGCATTAAAGTCTGCTAACTATTTCTCCACTTTGGCTCTTACTAGTGGGTATTGGCAGGTTCCTGTAGCAGAGGTGGATAAGGAAAAGACCGCATTCACCTCCCTGATGGGCCTCAGCGAGTTCAACTGCATGCCATTCTGGCTCTGTAGCGCCCCAGGAACCTTCCAGCGGTTGATGGAGTGCTATCTGGGACATAAGAATTTCGAGACAGTCCTGCTGTACCTAGATGACGTCATTGTATACTCCCAGACGTATGAGAACCATCTGAAGCACCTGGCGGAAGTGTTTGACTCACTGGCTGGCTTTGGTCTAAAGGTGAAGCCCTCAAAATGTCATCTGCTGAAGCCCAAGGTACAGTACCTGAGGCACGGGGTGAGCGCTGACGGTGTAGCTCCAGATCCCGATAAAATCACAGTAATCAAGGACTGGCCAAGACCCTCCACCGTATAGGAAGTGCGGCAGTTCCTCGGATTGGTAGGCTACTACCGAAGATTTATTCCAGGCCTCACCAAGATGGCAGCACCCATGCTGGACCTCCTGATAGGCCAGTCCAGGAAGGCCAAAAACCAGAAGCCGCCATTCAAATGGGACAAGCTGGAAGATGAGTCCTTCCACCAGCTGAAAATGGCCCTCACGGGGGACGAGATCCTGGCTTACCCTGATTATGGCCAGCCCTTCATCCTCCACACGGACGCGAGTGTGACACCCCAGGGGTCTGGTTGCCACAGTAATAGAGATATTATGTCTGAGAGCAAGTGGGAGGTTTCTCTGGTCAGGAGCCCTAAGCATGCAACACTGCCCGCCCAGACCTGGGAGGGGAGGAATCTGCCCTTATAAACTGGGTCTGGGGCGGGATTAAGTTAGTCAGAGCCTGGAGAGGGAAAGTGCTACTAATTATGTTTCTCAGTTACCCTGCAGATTTATTTGGACTAACAGGTTATGGACACTGGATAACCGGAACAATCTTGTAGATAGTTGCACCATTTGTGCCTCTTGCGAAGACGGCCGCGGAAGAGAAAACCTGTCTGGCGTGGCCTACTTGCGGCCCAAAGTAGCTAGCTCCAGCCTTGCAGCCACGCCCAGGGCCAACGCAAGGGGTTTGCTTTGGACAGGTCCCCTACTTCGCTTAAAACTTCACCTTGGGTGATATGGACACCCGGTTGCGGACACGCCGTGATCTTTAAAGAACTAAAGCTTCTTGTAAATATGTTATTGTATTATTGTTATACCCTGCATTTATGTTTCTTTAAAAATATGTTTAGTCCCGGAGTACTAAAATTTACTAGGGGGGAATGTGACACCCCAGGGGTCTGGTTGCCACAGTAATAGAGATATTATGTCTGAGAGCAAGTGGGAGGTTTCTCTGGTCAGGAGCCCTAAGCATGCAACACTGCCCGCCCAGACCTGGGAGGGGAGGAATCTGCCCTTATAAACTGGGTCTGAGGCGGGATTAAGTTAGTCAGAGCCTGGAGAGGGAAAGTGACAACAGGAGCTCTGTAGGAGCAGGAGCGAGTGCCAGAGGCTGGAAGCTAGAGAGCTCGCCTTGGCTGAAGACACTAATACCGGACACGGAGTCCGAGGCTGTGGGGACATCCAGGTCCAGCAGCAGAATCCAACCGGCAGGGGATTCCATGTCCTCTGGCCTTAGAAACCCGAAGGCACGGTCACAAGCAAGGGACCAGCACCGCCATCGTGAAGCGAAGGCTGACGGAAGGCCCCAAGTCACCGGCCATACGGGTGAGCACCACACGGTATACTCAGGGACGTGGGCTACTTCTACCCGCATAGAGCAAGGTAGCCAGGAAAGAGTGCAGATAGTCGGGGAGGCCTACAACTCCACCTGGCCAGGGGAGATCCTGCTTGCTCACAGACTGACCAGGCCCCTACTGCTAACCAGTACTCCCGGGAGGGTCTGCTTTATGCCATCAGTAAAGGCCCTGTACTGCACCACACGTCTCTGTTATTCCTTGCCGCACCAGCACCATTACTACTGGAACGCTCACACCATCACTCCCATCATCCACCTTAGCTGCCCTGAGGCAATACTTCTCCCGTGGGGAGTTATCCCATACTCGGCTGCGCAAACAACATCAGCCTCAGCGGTCGGCAGCGCAGCGGCGGTCCTCACTGACCGCAATCCACGGGTGGCGTAGTCAGACATTGTTCTTACCTATAGACTGCCACTGGTTTGACCGCCCTGGGCACGGACCGGGTCACCGCCACGGAGGACTACAACCCCCAGCGATCCGGCTCCGGGTATCCCCCTGGACCACACAGGCCCAGGGGGCGCGTCAATTTTGGCGTAGTCGGCAGGATTTTGTGCCCACAACCACCAGGTACTGCGTGCCTGAAAAAGAGACTTTTAAACTTACCTGTGGTGAAGTTTCCCGCCGTCCGGAGTCGTTTCCCGCCATCCGGAGTCGATTCCCGCCATCAGACGCCATCTTGGACCGTTTCCCGCCGTCTTCTGCCTTCTTCCCGCCATCCGCAGCTGCTTCCCGCCTTCGGACGCCATCTTCGGGACGCCGCACGGGAAGAAGAGGGGCGTGGACGCCGAAAGCGCGCGAGATCCGAAGCTCCGCCCCACGCTCCGCCCCACGCTCTGACGCTGCGTAAGGTCCTGGAAGGAAGGAAGAGCGACGCTGACGTCATCGGAGCGCGACGCCAGGTCCTCAACCCCGACGATCGACTGCGGAGCCGCGGCCTACGGAAGAAGAGCATCGCAAGGTAGGCCACGGTCCACTAGGGGGGAAGGAGGATGTCGGACACCGAGGGGAGCTCCACTGCCACAGCCACCGCCAGCGCAACCGCTGCAGCAGTCATGCCATTCACCATGCCCTATATCCCGGGGGCAACCTGGCTGCCCCAGTACTCAGGAGAGTCACATACCCTGAGTGACTTTAGGGAAAGACTTGATAGCCTCTTCCAGGTATACCCCCTCACAGAAGAGCAAAAAGTGAGCATTCTGGTGGCCCAGTTAATCGGGGCAGCCCAAAGGGAGGTAAAGTCCTGGTCACCTGGGAAGACAAGGACTGTCAGAGAGATACTAGCCCGGCTGAAAGACACGTTTGACACCCGCACCTCAGCCGAGATAAAACTAAGATTTTATGGGTGCAAACAACGGGCACATGAAAGTATAAGAGACTATGCTCTAAACCTACAAGAGGCCCTGAGAGCCATTAAGCAGGCAGACCCTGACAGCGTGGGAAATGAAGACAAGCTATTGACTGAACAATTTATTGAGGGTCTACTGTGCAATGCCCACCGAACCCAGTTGCGAGCAATGGCCTTACAGGACCCTGACCTGGACTTTGCACAGTTCAAGGACACAGCCATCCGGGTGCTCCAAGAACCGGCACCAGGTGGAGCTGTGACCCACAGGCGCCCTGCTATCACTTATCACCAGGACGCGGCGTCCTTGTCTGCAGGGCCTGTGGGAGCTGATGCGCAGGCTTTGAACAATGACCCGGCTACAGACCTGCACCATCAGGTCCAAGAGCTGACTAAGAGCGTTGCCGCGCTAACCAGAACTGTGCAGTCTTTATGACTCGCCCCCTGGGCCGTGGGGCACTCGGATCCGGGCAATAGGGGGAACGATGGGAGTAGTAGTGGCAACCCGATTCCGTGGCTCAGGGTGGTCAGACCAGTGGTAGTCTGTTATGTGCTATTGATTATGTCCGACTACGCCACCCGTGGATTTGCGGTCATTAGGTACCGCCGCTGCAAGGCAGACCGCTGGGGCTGATGAGGTGTGCAGCTGGGATGGTGTGACTCCCCACGGGAAGAGTGCAGCCCCAGGGCAGTGTAGTGGATGGTGGGAGTGATGGTGGTGAGAGTCCCAGTACCAGTAGTGCTGGAGGCGCGAAGGAGCACACAGACAATAGGTTGCAGTCCAGGGTCTTTACTGAAACAGGTAAACTGACCCATAAACAGTCCCAGCTAGGAGGGGACCTGGATGTCTGAGAGCAACGGGAAATTGGCCCTGGTCAGGGTGAGGGTGTAGGCCTACCGTGCTTTCTGCGCTTCTTCTGGCTATCTCCTCGTTATAGGGTAACAGCCCACGTTTCCGAGCTTTCCGTGTATTCTCGCCTGTATGGCCTGCGACGTGGGTTCCTTTCTGCTCCCAGCCTTGTACGGCTCTGCTGGTCCCTTCTGTTGTGGCAGAGCCTCCAGGCTTCTTAGGCCAAGGAATATACAGTCCCTTGCAGACTGGTTCTCTGCTGGGGGATGTAGAATCCTCCCAGCCTCAGACACCAAAGTCTGGTAAAGTAAGTCTTTTCTCTGCCAAGACAGGCTCTCTTCGCCTCTTGTCTCTTGTTTGTGGCTCTCCTGCTGCCACACTTCCTCTTAGGTTACAATGCAACTGTCTGTCCCTGCTCTGCTGAGACACGTCTCAGTCCTGAGACAGGTCATCTGGTTCTCTCTAACCCTGCTCCCAGTACCAGCTTTTATAGGGGCAGCCAGCTCCCCCTACTGGCCTGAGACAGGAGGCATTGCATGCTAATGTTCCCCTGACTAGAGAACCTCCCCCTTGCTCTCAGACACAGCTTTAATTACACTTGTGGCATCCAGGCCAGGGTGACACATTCCCCCCTAGTGAAATTTAGTACTCCGGGACTAAACAATAAACAAAGACAATATGCATAACAATAAAACATTAATAGACAGACGACGCACAAATTGAGTTCTTAAGGTCACAGTGCGGCCTGTGACCGGGTGTCCATATCACCAATACAACAGGGAGCCTTAACCAGGTGGGGGTCTGTCCTACCCCAAGTCCTTCACAGTCTTAGTTCATTCCCGGGTTAGGCTCTGAACGCAGTCCATACAAGGTCCCGGTTATAAAAAGTCCTTAACCTTTGAGTCCTTACGGTAGCTGCAAGAAACTGAAACACAGAATTACCAAACATGCATGTAACTTGGCAAACAATTCAACATTTAGCAACAGGATTATTTACAATTTTAGTACACTCTATATTTTCCAGCGAGCGGGTATCTGCCCCTTTGTGCTCCTGGTTGATCTGCGTAGCCCACTGTCTGGTGGTGGACCAACCTGGCTTTCCCCACTAGCGTTAGGGGTACAGCTACCAGCTGGGTGTACAGGTAGGGCAGGCAGCTGTCTGCGGGTCCTTTGGCTTACCGCAGGCATGGCAGTCTCACTGTCAGCAGAGGGTTGACTCTCCTGGGCTGCTGGTACAGGCTCTTCTGCCTGTGGAACCGCTTGCTCCTCTTCACCTTCCGGCTCTGGTGTTGGTTGTTGCTGTGCCGGTTGCAGGAAATGCAGGACGGGTACCACTATGGCATCATTTATGCGAGTCCAGGACTGAGGGAACTCTCCGAGAACGGTGCTGATCATTTCTTCCTTGTCCTCTGCGGGTTCAAGGTCACTCTGATCCTCTTCTGCACTACGGAGTTGCTCGGGGCACCTTTCTCTGGAGACGACACTAGTGGTTTCTCCTCCGTCCTTGGTGATTACGCACACCTTTGGGTTGTCGTGATCAGACTGCAGTACGGTGTAGGGTTCCCTTTCCCACTGGTCGTCCAACTTATGTAGCCTTCTTTTCCGCTTCAGGACTTGCTCACCAGGTTCTAGGGGACCAGCAGGGGCGTGTTGGTTGAAGAGTTTTTCTTGCCTCTCTCTCGCCTGGGCCAGGCTCTTCTCCACACTTTCCTGTACCTTCTTGTACTGCAGTTGCCTTTCCGTATCCCAGTCCGCATCCGGGGAGGTGTCCTCAGGTATTATGACTCCCATCTCCAGGTCTACGGGCAGCTTACCTGGTCTAGCTCGCATCAGGTAAGCCGGGGTGCAGTTTGTAGCATTCACCGGGATATTGTTGTATAGGTCTATCAGGTCCGGCAGTTTTTCTGGCCACAGGCTGCGTTCCTCCAGGGGCAACGTCTTCAGGAGATCAATGACTATATTGTTCATCTTCTCACACATCCCGTTGGTTTGTGGATGGTAAGGCGTTGTCCGAATCTTCTTACAGCCATAGAGGTTGCAGAACTCCTGGAAGATTTCAGCCTCGAACGCTGGACCCTGGTCTGTCAGGACCTGTTCCGGATACCCGTGTGGACGGCAGAAATATTGCTGGAAGGCTCTGGCCGCTGTTTGGGCTGTCAAGTCCTTTACCGGGACCACCACTAGGAAACGGGAATAGTGGTCCACGATTGTCAGGGCATAGATGTATCCAGACCGGCTTGGAGCCAATTTGACGTGGTCCAGAGCTACCAGCTCAAGAGGCTGCGTGGTGACGATGGGCCTCAAGGGTGTCTTCTGGCTGGCACGGTCCTTCCTCCTTAGGTGACAAGGGCCACAGTCTCTGCACCATTTTTCTACAGCTCCTCTCATGCCGACCCAAAAGAATCTTCCTCTTAGTAGGAACTCCAGTTTCTTCCAACCGAAGTGTCCCGCTCTGTCATGGTAAGCCCCCAGGACCATAGCTGCATCCCGCCTTGGGACCACGACTTGCCAGGTCAGCTCGTGCGTCCGGTGGTTGACAATCCTTCTGCACAACTTGCCTTCGTAGAGGAACAGCTTGCTCTTCTCCTTCCATAGCTGCTTGGCTTCCTCTGGGGCATCTGGATCTAAGCGGGCGTCTTCCCGGGTCAGCAGATCTTTCACCAGGCGGACTGCAGGGTCACTATCTTGGGTCTCAGCCCAGCTGTGGTGAGGTAGGGGATTGATCATCACAGTTGTTAGATCCTCCTCCTTCACGCGGTGAGAAAATTGAGCGGCTCCATACCGGTGAAACGCGGGGAGTTCTACCTCCTCCAGCTCTTCTGGGTCTTCGTCACCTTCAGGTAAGTGAGGCATCCTCGATAGGGCGTCAGTGTTGGCATTGGTTTTGCCGGCCCGGTACTTGATCACAAAGTCATAGTTGGAGAGACGGGCCATCCACCGCTGTTCTAGGGCACCCAGTCTTGCATTGTCCAGGTGTGTCAACGGGTTGTTGTCCGTGTACACGGTGAACTTTGCGGAGGCCAGGTAATGCTTGAAGCGTTCTGTCACGGCCCACACCACCGCCAAGAATTCTAGCTTGAAGGAGCTGTAATTCTCCGGGTTCCTCTCGGTGGGTCTCAGCTTCCGACTGGCGTACGCGATCACCCTTTCTCTGCCCTGTTGGTTTTGGGACAGTACGGCTCCCAGTCCCACATTACTGGCATCTGTGTGGAGAATGAAAGGCTGGCCATAATCAGGGTAGGCCAGGATCTCGTCCCCTGTGAGGGCCATCTTTAGCTGGCGGAAGGACTCCTCTTCCGGTTTATCCCACTTGAAGGGCGGCTTTTGGCTCCTGGACTTAGACTGTTCGATCAGGAGGTCCTGCATAGGAGCTGCCATCTTAGTGAACCCGGGGATGAACCTTCGGTAGTAGCCTACCAACCAGAGAAACTGTCTCACCTCTTTGATGTTCGAGGGGCTTGGCCAGCTCTTGATTGCCGTGACCTTGTCAGGGTCGGGGGCCACTCCTTCCGCGCTTACCACGTGCCCTAGGTACTGGACCTTTGGTTTCAGCAGGTGACACTTCGATGGTTTCACCTTCAGGCCGTAGCCTGCCAGGGCTTCGAACACCTCGGCCAGGTGCTTTAGATGGTCCTCGTAGGTTTTCGAATAGACGATCACGTCGTCCAGGTAAAGGAGGACCGTCTCGAAGTTTCGGTGCCCTAGACAGCATTCCATCAGCCGCTGGAAGGTCCCTGGTGCGTTGCAGAGCCCGAAAGGCATACAGTTGAACTCACTCAGTCCCATCGGGGTGGTGAAGGCGGTCTTCTCCTTGTCAGCCTCTGCCACAGGAACCTGCCAGTACCCGCTAGTAAGGTCCAAAGTAGAAAAGAAGTTAGCTGATTTTAGTGCGGCTAAAGACTCCTCTATTCTAGGCAGCGGATATGCGTCTTTGTGAGTGATATGGTTGATTTGTCTATAGTCGACGCACATTCTCATGGTGCCGTCTTTCTTTTTGACCAGAACCAAGGGGGCTGCCCAGGGGCTACAGCTGTCTCTAATGACCCCAGCTTCTTTCATCTCTCTTAGCATGCCCTTTGCGTTCTGATAATGTGCAGGGGGTACAGGCCTGTGTCTCTCTTTTATTGGTGGGTGGCTTCCTGTGGGGATGTGGTGTTCTATCCCCTTTACTCTGCCGAAGTCTAGCGGGTGCTTACTAAAGACTCTCTCGTACTCCTGTACCACCCGGTAGACTCCTTGTTTTTGGTGCAGGGGAGTGGAGTCAGCACCCACATGGAGTTTCTGGCACCAGTCCTCCTTTTGTTTCTGGGAGCCATTACCCTCCGCCTGTGGAGATGGAGGCAAGGGTTCCACGGCCCTGATAGCTTGGTGTTCGACAACAAACAGTTTGGCGAGTGTAGCATACCTGGGTAAGTGTACTTCCCTCTCCCCAATGTTGAGGATGCGGACGGGCACCCTCCCATGACGGACATCAACCAACCCCCCGGGCTGTCAAAATGGTGGGCCTGCTGTCTGAGTACACGGGTTCTACCATGGCTTGGTAGTCTCTACCTCTCAACCCGATTGCAGTCCGACACCAGATCATCATTTCACTTTTGGGAGGCATGGAAATGGGGAACGGGTCACTCAGTCTTACGCTACCGATCTCACCACCAGACAGTTCTACCTGCTGCCGTCTCATCAGGGCTTTTATCTCCTTGTTGAGGACTCTCTGTTGGCTGGAACTAGCATTCACCGCCACCTGTTGTAAGATTACAATTACCTCTGAAAGACAATTTTCAATTACGTTAGTACCCACAGTTATTTTAGGGTGACTTTCACGACGGTCGATGTCCACAATAATCACTCCCTGTGCCAGCAGTTCAACTTTACCAATTTTAATGGTCATCTCCTTGAACCCCATTTGCGGCACGGGTAAGCCATTACTGGCGATGATGCTCAAGTTACTGTCTGGATACCGTTTGATATCAGCATCAGTCCAATACTGCTTAAAAAGTACATAAGGGATAGTGGTTACTTGTGACCCAGTATCCAGCAAGGCGCTCATGGGGATACCGTCCAGCACCACGGGTAAAACCGGGCGCCCCCCAACGTACTTATTACGCCAATTGTAAGGGCCTGGTGATCTTATGCCTGGGGGTTGGCCCTCTGCCCCAGGTTGGACCCGTTTAAATTACAGTACCTGGAAATGTGTCCGGGCTGGTTGCATCGACGGCAAATGGGCTGTCCATCCTCTGCGTAGCGGTCTGTGGGCCTCCCTCGGAACGACGGGATCCTCCTCTGTCGACGCCACGGGACATCCTCCGGACTTGAAGCCAGCTCGATGGGTCTTGACGGGTCCACTTGCAACGCCTGGACGGTCCTGGTCAACGCCGCGATGCTCCTGGTCAGCTCCTGGACTTGGTGGTGCAGGTCTTTCGACGGGGCTTGGTTCAGGGCCTGTGCATCAGCCTCCACGGGATCCATAGAGGAGGGCGCCGCCTCCTGGTGGTTGGTGAGAGCAGGGCGCCGGGGGTTTATAGCGCCACTGGTTGCAGATTCACGGAGCACCCTTATGGCCCTGTCCTTAAATTGGGCAAAGGTCAGGTCGGGGTTCTGAAAGAACATGAGGCGCAGTTGGGCCCTGTGGGCGCTAGACAGCAGACCTTCTATGAATTGTTCTGTTAGCAGCTTATTCGTTTCCTGCACACTGCCAGAGTCAGTTTGTTGAATAACCCTCAGGGCTTCCTGCAGATTTAGGGCATAGTCTCTGATGCTGTCCTGTGCCCGCTGCTTACATCCATAGAACCTCATTTTAATTTCAGCGGAGGTACGTGTGTCAAAGGTACCCCGCAGCCGGGCCAGAATACCCTTCACAGTCCTTTTCTCCTCAGTGGGCCATGATTTTACCTCCCTCTGGGCTGCGCCAGTTAACTGCCCTGTTAATATGCTGACCTTCTGTTCCTCTGTCAGGGGGTAAACCTGGAACAAACTGTACAGCCTTTCTTTAAAGTCAGTTAGGGCATGGGGCTCCCCTGAGTACTTGGGCAGCCAGGCCGCTCCAGGGATGTAGGGCAGGGAAAAGGGCATCACCGCTGCTGCAGCTGCGTTGGTGGTAGTGGGGGCCTCTGTGTCCGACATCTTCTTCCCCCCTAGTCAAGCGTGGCCTACCTTTCGACGATCCTCTTCTGTAGGCCGCGGCTCCGCTGCTGCTGCTCTGGACGAGGACCTTGCGTCGCGTCCTGATGACGTCAGCGTCGCTCTCTCTCCCTTCCAGGACCTTGCGCAGCGTTGGTGCGTGGGGCGGAGCTTCGGATCTCGCGCGGTTTTGACGTCCACGCCCCTCTTCTTCCCGCGCGGCGTCCTGAAGATGGCGTCCGATGGCGGGAAGCAGCTGCAGATGGCGGGAAGACGGCGGGAAACGGTTCAAGATGGCGTCTGATGGCGGGAATCGGCTCCGGATGGCGGGAAACGACTCCGGACGCCGGGAAACTTCGCCACAGGTAAGTTACAAAAGTCTTTTTCAGGCACGCAGTACCCGGTGGTTGCGGGCATGAAATCCTGCCGACTACGCCAAAGCTGACTCGCCCCCTGGGCCGTGGGGCACTCGGATCCGGGCAATAGGGGGAACGATGGGAGTAGTAGTGGCAACCCGATTCCGTGGCTCAGGGTGGTCAGACCAGTGGTAGTCTGTTATGTGCTATTGTTTATGTCCGACTACGCCACCCGTGGATTTGCGGTCATTAGGTACCGCCGCTGCAAGGCAGACCGCTGGGGCTGATGAGGTGTGCAGCTGGGATAGTGTGACTCCCCACGGGAAGAGTGCAGCCCCAGGGCAGTGTAGTGGATGGTGGGAGTGATGGTGGTGAGAGTCCCAGTACCGGTAGTGCTGGAGGCGCGAAGGAGCACACAGACAATAGGTTGCAGTCCAGGGTCTTTACTGAAACAGGTAAACTGACCCATAAACAGTCCCAGCTAGGAGGGGACCTGGATGTCTGAGAGCAACGGGGAAATTGGCCCTGGTCAGCGTGAGGGTGTAGGCCTACCGTGCTTTCTGCGCTCCTTCTGTCTATCTCCTCGTTACAGGGTAACAGCCCACGTTTCTGAGCTTTCCGTGTATTCTCGCCTGTATGGCCTGCGACGTGGGTTCCTTTCTGCTCCCAGCCTTGTACGGCTCTGCTGGTCCCTTCTGTTGTGGCAGAGCCTCCAGGCTTTTTAGGCCAAGGAATATACAGTCCCTTGCGGACTGGTTCTCTGCTGGGGGATGTAGAATCCTCCCAGCCTCAGACACCAAAGTCTGGTAAAGTAAGTCTTTTCTCTGCCAAGACAGGCTCTCTTCGCCTCTTGTCTCTGGTTTGTGGCTCTACTGCTGCCACACTTCCTCTTAGGTTACAATGCAACTGTCTGTCCCTGCTCTGCTGAGACACGTCTTAGTCCTGAGACAGGTCATCTGGTTCTCTCTAACCCTGCTCCCAGTACCAGCTTTTATAGGGGCAGCCAGCTCCCCCTACTGGCCTGAGACAGGAGGCATTGCATGCTAATGTTCCCCTGACTAGAGAACCTCCCCCTTGCTCTCAGACACAGCTTTAATTACACTTGTGGCATCCAGGCCAGGGTGACACATTTACAGGTCTCTTCTCCAGAAAAGATCCAGCTGGCATCCGGACCGGAGGACGTCCCGTGGCGCCGACTGAGGAGGACCCTACCGGCCAGAGGAAGTCCCCAGCAACAGATACAACGAGGACGGACGACCCATCTGCCGCCGCTGCAATCAACCCGGACATATGGCAAGGTACTGTCATTTAAACGGGCACAACCTGGGGTAGAGGGCCAATCCCCAGGCTTAAGATCATCAGGCCCATCGAACTGGCGTGACAAATACGTAGGGGGACGTCCGGTCTTGCCTGTGGTACTGGATGGCATTCCTATGAGTGCCCTACTAGACACCGGGTCACAGGTCACCACCATCCCGTACGTGCTCTTCAAGCAGTACTGGAATGACTCGGACATAACCCGCTACCCAGATGACGACCTGAGCATTATAGCCAGCAATAGTCAGCCCGTGCCACAGATAGGATTTAAAGAGGTGACCATCAAGGTCGGTAAAGTTGAACTGCCGGCACAAGGACTTATCATTGTGGACATTGACCGTCGCGAGAGTCACCCAAAAATAACCCTAGGTACTAATGTAATCGAAAACTGTCTTGCAGAGGTGATTCTTATTTTGCAACAGGTTGCCAAGAACACCAGTTCCAGCCAGCAGCGTGTGCTCCAAAAAGAGATCCGGGCACTGATGAAGCGGCAACAGGTGGAACTATCTGGTGGTGAGATAGGTAGCGTGAGAATGTGTGACCCGTTCCCTATTGCCATTCCCCCAAAAAGTGAGATGATGATTTGGTGCCGGGCAGCTATTGGTCTAAGAGGTAGAGACTACCAAGCAATGGTAGAACCCGTCTACTCAGACAGTAGGCCCACCATTTTGACAGCACGGGGGGTGGTCGATGTACGCCATGGGAGGGTGCCCGTCCGCATCATCAATATCGGAGACAGAGAAGTATACCTGCCCCGGTATGCCACGCTAGCCAAATTGTTCACCATCAACCAGAACTCTGTACAGGCCGTGGAACCCTTGCCTCCATCTCAACCAGAGGAAGGTAACGGCTCTAAGAAACCAATGGAGGACTGGTGTCAGCAACTGCATTTGGGTACTGACTCCACTCCCTCACACCAAAAACAGGGAGTCTATCGGGTGGTTCAAGAGTATGAGAGAGTGTTTAGTAAACACCCGCTAGACTTTGGGCGAGTAATGGGGGTAGAACATCACATCCCAACGGGAGACCATCCTCCCATAAAGGAGAGATATCGACCCGTACCCCCTGCACACTATCAACATGCCAAGGGGATGCTAAAAGACATGAAGGAGGCTGGGGTAATTAGGGACAGCTGTAGCCCCTGGGCAGCTCCACTAGTCTTAGTGAAAAAGAAAGACAACACCATGAGAATGTGTGTAGACTACAGGAAGGTCAACCGTATCACACACAAAGATGCGTACCCGTTACCAAGGATAGAAGAGTCCTTAGCTGCATTAAAATCTGCTAACTTCTTCTCTACTTTGGATCTCACTAGCGGGTACTGGCAGGTTCCTGTAGCAGAGGCGGACAGGGAGAAGACCGCATTCACCACCCCGATGGGACTCAGCGAATTTAACTGTATGCCATTCGGGCTCTGCAACGCACCAGGAACCTTCCAACGGTTGATGGAATGCTGTCTGGGACACCGGAACTTCGAGACGGTCCTATTATACCTGGACGACGTCATTGTCTATTCCAAGACCTATGAGGATCATCTGGAACACCTGGCAGAAGTGTTTGAAGCCCTGGCGAACTATGGCCTAAAGGTAAAACCCTCAAAGTGTCATCTCCTGAAGCCAAAGGTACAATACCTGGGACACGTGGTGAGTGCTGACGGAGTGGCTCCCGACCCTGATAAGATCACCGTGATTAAGGACTGGCAAGACCATCCAGCATAAAGGAAGTGCGGCAGTTCCTCGGGTTGGTAGGCTACTACCGAAGATTCATTCCCGGTTTTACCAAGAAGGCAGCTCCTATGCAGGACCTCCTGATAGGCCAGTCCAGGAAGGCCAAAAACCAGAAGCCACCCTTCAAATGGGAAAAGCTGGAAGAGGAGTCCTTCCGCCAGCTGAAGATGGCCCTCACGGGGGATGAAATCCTGGCGTACCCTGATTACAGCCAGCCCTTTATCCTCTACACGGACGCAAGCAACATCGGGCTAGGAGCCGTACTGTCCCAGATCCAGCAGGGGAGAGAACGGGTAATTGCTTACACCAGCCGAAAACTGCGACCCACGGAAAGAAACCCTGAGAATTACAGCTCGTTCAAGCTAAAGTTCCTGGCAGTGGTGTGGGCAGTAAAAGAACGTTTCAAGCATTACCTTGCCTCTTCCAGGTTCACCGTGTACACGGACAACAACCCGTTGACACACCTGGACACTGCAAGACTGGGTGCCCTGGAGCAGAGATGGATGGCCCGCCTGTCCAATTTTGAGTTCACAATCAAATACCGGGCAGGACGCTCCAATACCAACGCGGACGCCCTGTCCAGAATGCCAAACTTACTGGACGAAGGGGTGGATCCGGAAGAATTGGAAGAGATCGAACTCCCTGCATTTCACCGTCATAGGATTACCCAGTATTCCCACCGTGTGAGGGGCCAGCGATCCGCTACGTTCAACCCCTTATCCCACTACAACTGGGTGGAGACGCAAGACAGTGACCCCGCAGTCAGTCTGGTGAAGGAGATGCTGACCCAGGCTGACGCCCGCCTAGATCCAGATGCTCCGGAAGAGACCAAGCAACTGTGGACGGAGAAGAGCAGACTGTTCCTCTACAAGGAGAAGTTGTGCCGCAGAATGGTCAATTCCCGGACACATGAGCTGATCTGGCAGGTGGTGGTACCGAGACGGGACGCAGCTATGGTGCTGGAGGCCTACCACAATGGGGCAGGGCACTTCGGATGGAAGAAGCTGGAGTTCCTGCTGCGTGAACGGTTCTACTGGATAGGCATGAGAGGAGCCATTGAGAGGTGGTGTAGAGACTGTGGCCCGTGCAATCTAAGAAGAAGGGACCGTGCCAGCCAGAGGACTCCACTGCAGCCCATCATCACCAGGCAGCCGCTGGAACTGGTCGCTCTGGACCATGTTAAACTGGCTCCAAGCAGAAGCGGGTATGTCTACGCCCTAACCATCGTGGATCACTACTCCCGATTCCTAGTGGTGGTCCCCGTCAAAGACTTAACAGCACAAACAGCAGCTAGAGCCTTCCAGCTGCACTTCTGACGCCCACACGGGTACCCGGACCAAGTGCTGACGGACCAAGGACCAGCCTTCGAAGCGGAGGTCTTCCAGGAGTTCTGCAACCTGTATGGCTGCAAGAAGATAAGAACAACGCCCTATCACCCCAAACCAATGGACTCTGCGAGAAGATGAACCAGGTGGTGATAGATCTGCTAAAAACATTGCCCCTGGAAGAACGCAGTCTGTGGCCTGAGAAACTGCCCGATCTGGTGGACCTGTATAGCCACATCCCGGTAGGTTCCACCAACTGTACCCCGGCTTACCTAATGCGAGCAAGACCTGGTAAGCTGCCTGTTGACCTGGATATGGGAGGCCTGATACCCGAGGACACCTCACCAGAGACAGACTGGGATACAGAATGGCAGCAGCAGTACCGGAAAGTACAAGAGAGCGTCGAGTGAAGTCTCTGTCAATCAAGAGAAAGGCAGGAGAGGACTTATAACCAACATGCTCCCGTTGTTCCCCTGGTACCTGGAGAGCAGGTCTTGAAAAGAAAAAGGCGACTCCATAAATTGGACGATCAGTGGGAAAAGGACCCGTACACCGTACTGCCCTCAAGCCACCATAATCCAAAGGTGTACGTCATCAGCAAGGATGGAGGAGAGACCACAGCCACTGTCTCCAGAGACCACCTGAAAAAGTGCCCCGAGAAGTTGCAAAGCACGGATGAAGATCAGGAAGACCCTCAACCTGTAGAGGAAAAGGAGGAAATGATCACCACCGTACTCGGAGACTTTCCCCGGTCCTGGACACAAGTAAACAACGCTATCGTGGTGCCCGTCCTCACCTTTCTCCAGCCAGCCCCTCAAGTGCCTACAGAAGACCAGGTAGAGCTGGAAGAGCAGCCGGCCCAGGAGGCAGAAGAGTCCACACCAGCAGTACAGGAGAATCAACCCTCTGCTAGTAGTGAGCCTGCCGTGCCCCTAGTGAGCCAAAGAGTGCGCAGACAGCTGCCCAGCTTACCCATAACACCTCCTACACCCTGTAGTGCAGGACCAGTTAGTGAGCTCCGTAGGTCCACTAGAGTCACTAGAGGTCAAATGCCCGCTCGCTGGAGAATCTAAACTAATGCACTGTAAATTTACCTGTTTCTTGAAAATGTTTACGGTTTGTGTTGTTGCCTGTTACTAATTATGTTTCTCAGTTACCCTGCAGATTTATTTGGACTAACAGGTTATGGACACTGGATAACCGGAACAATCTTGTAGATAGTTGCACCATTTGTGCCTCTTGCGAAGACGGCCGCGGAAGAGAAAACCTGTCTGGTGTGGCCTACTTGCGGCCCAAAGTAGCTAGCTCCAGCCTTGCAGCCACGCCCAGGGCCAAAGCAAGGGGTTTGCTTTGGACAGGTCCCCTACTTCGCTTAAAAGTTCACCTTGGGTGATATGGACACCCGGTTTCGGACACGCCGTGACCTTTAAAGAACTAAAGCTTCTTGTAAATATGTTATTGTATTATTGTTATACCCTGCATTTATGTTTCTTTAAAAATATGTTTAGTCCCGGAGTACTAAAATTTACTAGGGGGAAATGTGACACCCCAGGGGTCTGGTTGCACAGTAATAGAGATATTATGTCTGAGAGCAAGTGGGAGGTTTCTCTGGTCAGGAGCCCTAAGCATGCAACACTGCCTGCCCAGACCTGGGAGGGGAGGAATCTGCCCTTATAAATTGGGTCTGGGGCGGGATTAAGTTAGTCAGAGCCTGGAGAGGGAAAGTGACAACAGGAGCTCTGTAGGAGCAGGAGCGAGTGCCAGAGGCTGGAAGCTAGAGAGCTCGCCTTGGCTGAAGACACTAATACCGGACACGGAGTCCGAGGCTGTGGGGACATCCAGGTCCAGCAGCAGAATCCAACCGGCAGGGGATTCCATGTCCTCTGGCCTTAGAAACCCGAAGGCACGGTCACAAGCAAGGGACCAGCACCGCCATCGTGAAGCGAAGGCTGACGGAAGGCCCCAAGTCACCGGCCATACGGGTGAGCACCACACGGTATACTCAGGGACGTGGGCTACTTCTACCCGCATACAGCAAGGTAGCCAGGAAAGAGTGCAGATAGTCGGGGAGGCCTACAACTCCACCTGGCCAGGGGAGATCCTGCTTGCTCACAGACTGACCAGGCCCCTACTGCTAACCAGTACTCCCGGGAGGGTCTGCTTTATACCATCAGTAAAGGCCCTGAACTGCACCACACGTCTCTGTGCTTCCTTGCACCAGCACCATTACTACTGGGACGCTCACACCATCACTCCCATCATCCACCTTAGCTGCCCTGAGGCAATACTTCTCCCGTGGGGAGTTATCCCATACTCGGCTGCGCAAACAACATCAGCCTCAGCGGTCGGCAGCGCAGCGGCGGTCCCCACTGACATTGTTCTTACCTATAGACTGCCACTGGTTTGACCGCCCTGGGCACGGACCGGGTCACCGCCATGGAGGACTACAACCCCCAGCGATCCGGCTCCGGGTATCCCCCTGCACCACACAGGCCCAGGGGGCGCGTCACGAGCAACGTGGGACTGGGAGCGGTGCTGTCCCAGATCCAGCAGGGCAGAGAACGGGTAATCACTTATGCCAGCAGGAAGCTCCGGCCTTCAGAAAGGAACCCTGAAAATTACAGCTCCTTCAAGCTAGAGTTCCTCGCAGTGGTATGGGCAGTGACAAAGCGCTTTAAACATTACCTCGCCTCTTCCAAGTTCACCGTATTCACAGACAAAAACCCGCTGACACACCTGGACACTGCGAAACTTGGTGCCCTGGAGCAGAGATGGATGGCCCGACTCTCCAATTATGAGTTCACCATCAAGTACCGGGCTGGGCGCAAGAATGCCAATGCAGATGCACTGTCCAGGATGCCTAACTTGCCAGATGGGGGAGAAGACCCAGAAGAACTGGAAGAGATAGAAATCCCCGCTTTCCACCGTCATGGGATAACTCAGTGCTCCCACTGTGTGAAAGACAGGTACTCTTCCACTAAAGAGGCCACATTCAATCCCTTGCCCCACCACGGCTGGGCAGAAACACAAGACAGTGACCCGGCCGTCCACCTAGTCAAAGAGTTGCTGACACGAGCCGACTCATACCCTGACCCAGATGCTCCAGAGGAGACCAAACAGCTGTGGAAATAGAAGAGTAAGCTGTTCATCTATGAAGGGAAGCTGTGTCGAAGAACTGTCAACTCCCAGACGCATGAGCTGGTCTGGCAGGTGGTAGTCCCGAGGCGGGACGCGTCTATGGTCTTGGAAGTGTACCACGATGGAGCAGGACACTTCGGATGGAAAAAGCTGGAAGTCCTGCTGCGTGAACGGTTCTATTGGGTCGGCATGAGAGGAGCAATCGAGAGGTGGTGTCGAGACTGCGGACCGTGCAACCTGAGAAGGAAAGACCGTGACAGCCAGAGGGCTCCCCTGCAGCCCATCATGACCAAGCAGCCGCTCGAACTGGTAGCCCTAGACCATTTGAAGCTGTCCCCAAGCAGGTCAGGCTATGTCTACGCTCTCACCATCGTAGACCACTACTCCCTGTTTCTGGTAGTAGTGCCAGTCAAGGACCAAACAGCTCAGACAGCAGCCAGAGCTTTCCAACAGCACTTCTGCCGCCCGCATGGTTACCCAGAACGTGTGCTAACTGACCAAGGTCCGGCCTTCGAAGCGGAGGTATTCCAGGAGTTCTGCAACCTGTACGGCTGCAAGAAGATCAGGACAACGCCTTATCACCCCCAGACCAACAGGATGTGTGAAAAGATGAACCAGGTGGTGATAGACCTACTGAAGACATTGCCCCTGGAGGAACGCAGTCTGTGGCCAGAAAAGTTGCTAGACCTAGTGGACCTCTACAATCATATCCCAGTGACTTCCACCAACTGCACACCAGCTTACCTGATGAGAGCGAGACCTGGTAAGCTGCCCATCGATCTGGATATGGGAGTTCTGACACCAGAGGACGCCTCACCAGACGCAGATTGGGACACTGAGCGGCAACAGCAATACCGCAAGGTACAGGAAAGTGTTGAAAGAAGTCTGTTCCAAGCAAGAGAAAGGCAAGAGAGGACTTACAATCAACATGCACCTGCTGCCCCCTTGTCATCTGGAGAGCAAGTCCTAAAGAGGAAGAGGCGACTCCACAAGTTGGATGACCAGTGGGAAAAAGAGCCGTACACCATTCTACCATCAAGTCATGATAATACCAAGGTGTGCCTCATAAGTAAGGACGGAGGTGAGACAACAGCAACAGTTTCCAGAGACCACCTGAAGAAATGTCCCGAGCAGCTACAGCATGCTGAAGAAGGCCAAGATATCCCTCAACCCGCAGAGGAAGTGTAAGAAATGGTCAGCACGGTACTCGGAGAATTTCCCCGGTCATGGACACAAGTGAATAATGCCATTGTTGTGCCTGTCCTTACATTTCTCCAACCAGCACCTCAAGCACCTACAGAAGTCTCAGTAGAGTTGGAAGAACCATTGGCCCCGGAGACAGAAGATTCCTCATCAGCAGACCAGGAGAATCTACCCTCTGCTAGTAGCGAGCCTGTCGTACCCACGGTAAGCCAAAGGATCCGTATGAAGCTGCCCAACCTACCAGTGACACCTCAAAATACCAGTAGTGCAGGTCACACAGTGCCCACCACACCAGGGGTAGGGAAAGGGGACCAGAGTGGAACACAGACAGACAGTGTGCTACGCAGGTCCACCAGAATCACCAGAGGTCAAATTCCTGCTCGTTGGAAAATTTAAATGTAACTATAACTGTAATGTTGAATTGTTTTGTGTGTGTATTGAATATGTTTTTCCAGTTACCCTACAGGGTCCAAAAAGACTTTCAGGTTATGGACAATGAATAACCAAAAACTCTGCCTGTAAATAGTTGCACCTGTAAAGTGCCCCTTTGGTGCCAGACCACAGAACAAAAACCCGTGGAGGTGGCTGAAGATGTGGTCCAACTCCGGATCATTAATGCCCTGTAGCCACCCTAGGGCCTACGTTGAGGGTTTGGGACGGGTCCCTCAGATTGCACCTTGTTTCAGTGAAATGGACACCTGGTTGCGGATCATACCGTGACCTTTAAAGACTCTAATGGTTGTAAATATGTTAATGTATTGTTACTTGTTGTATTTTTGCAAAATATGTTCAGTCCCGGAGTACTGAAATTTACTAGGGTGGAATGTGGCACCCCAGAGGGTCTGGTTGCCACAGTGGTAGTAATACCATGTCTGGAAGCAAAACAGGAGTTTCCTGGTCAGGGAACACACTACAAGCAACACCTCCTGCTCCAGACCAGAAAAGGGGAGGATCCTGACCTATATAACTGGATCTGGAGGCGGGGTTAGTCAGTCTAGTGAGAGTCTAGTTCAGTGTCAGGAGTCAGTTAGGACTAAGGAGCAAGGAGCTGAGGACTGGAGCTGTGCAGAGCTCGTCCTGGCCAGTGGATACAGAAGACCTGACACCGGAGTCCGAGGCTGTGAAGATTGTATATCCAGCAGCAGAAACCGCAAGGCAGGAGATTGCAGGTCTCCTGGCTGACAGAAGCCCGGAGGCTCAGCCACACGAAAGGACCAGTACCACCACAGAGGAGCGAGGAATACACAGGATCAAAGTCGACAGCCATACGGGTGAGCAGCAGGTTACACTCAGGGACGTGGGCTACAACACGACTATAAGCGGGATAGCCAAAAGAGTACAGTCGGAACGGCAGGCCTACAACTCCACCTGGCCAGGAGATTCTAGGATTGCTCCCAGACTGACCAGGTCCTCATCCCTAGCAAGTACTCCCGTTGGGGCCTATATAATTACCACCAGTAAAGACCCTAGGACTGCACTGCAAAGACTCCGTGTTATTATTACTGATCCAGGCACTATCACCACCATCATCCATACACGCTGCCCTGAAGCTACACTCTTCCTGTGAGGAGTTACACTACCTTGCTGCGCATACCACTAGCTTCAACGGACTGCCCTGCAGCGGCGGTTTCCAATAACCGCAATCCACAGGTGGCACAGTCAGACTATCAATAACTGAGACACATAGATTACCCTGGTTTGACCGCCCTGGGTCACGGACCGGGTCGCTGCCACAGTGACTACAACCCCCAGCATCTACAGGCCCGGCTCCGGGTCTCCCCACGGCCCAGGGGGCGCGTCATTTATGTCACTTAATTGTGTGCCAGGCAGTGGAGCTGCTGAGGCCAAGCAGACATGCTGCACAGACCGGAGCAGTGGGGGAACGGGGAGAGGTGAGTATTGTATTTATTTTTTTACATCAATGAGAACATGGTGGTCACAAGGCTGGAGGGCTATGGTGGGTGCATTATAGTATATGTACTCTATGGGGCAGCATTATACTCTATGGGGGCTGCATTGTACTGTATTGAGGACTATGGGGAGTGCATTGTACTATATGAGGGCTGCATTATACAGTATTGAGAACTATGGAGAGTACATTATACTGTATGGAGGATTATGGGGCACATTATACTATATGGAGGACTATGGGGCATATTGTACTTAAGGAGCACAATGCTGCCTATTCATGGAGTGATTGGATTGTTTATGCCAAAACAAAGCTCATTGTTCTCAGCAACACATCGTTTGGTGTAATCTGCAGATATACTGCTAATAAAATGATACTGTAAGGGGACAGATTGATCTACTAGTGACTGTTCTGTCCCCATCATTCTTCCTCAGCCGGTGTAAAGAACCCGGGAAACAAGCGTCGAATGACTTCAATATTGTCGATCGCGCTCGTTTAATGGCCTGAACTCAGCGCATGTAAATACAACCAAAATATTTCTGTGTGATGGTGCAATTTGTGAGCATTTGGGGCCCCACTATCTCTAAAACAGGCCCTGAGTACAACCAAAGCTAGTCCATACATAGCCCATTCGAAAAGTGTGAAAATATATGTATATGTGGCACCCCAGGGGGTCTGGTTGCCACAGTGGTAGAAATACCATATCTGAGAGCGAGCATGGGTTTTCCTGGTCAGGAGCACATTTGCATGCAACGCTTCCTGCCCCAGTCCAGGGAGGGGAGGAACCTGCCATTTATAAACTGGATCTGGGGCGGGGTTAGTTAGTTAGTTCCAGAGAGAGGGACAGAGCAGCAAGGAGCCCTGTAGGAGACAGGAGCTGAGAGCCAGGGACTGGAGCAGCAGAGCTCGTCCTGGCAAAAGATGCAGAGAACCGGACACCGGAGTCCGAGGCTGTGAGGATATTCACATCCAGCAGCAGAAACCACCTGGCAGGGGATTTCAGGTCCTCTGGCCGTAGAAAGCCCGGAGGCTCAGTCACACGCAAGAGACCGGCACCGCCATCGAGGAGCGGAAGGAACCAAAGGCCCCAAGTCACCAGCCATACGGGGGAGCACCACATGGTACACTCAGGGACGTGGGCTACTACACGACTACAGCAAGGTAGCCAGGAAGAGTGCAGTCAGACGGGAAGGCCTACACCTCCACCTGGCCAGGGGGATTCTTGTTCGCTCACAGACTGACCAGGCCTCTAATGTTAGCCAGTACTCCCAGCAGGGTCTCCTTCATCACCAACAGTAAAGACCCTGAACTGCACTGCACGGACTTTGAGTCATTTCTGCTGCGCCTATGCACCACAATCCTCACCATCTACACACGCTGCCCTGAGGCTATACTCCTCCCGTGGGGAGTTATACTACCCCCTGCTGCGCACACAACATAAGCCTCAGCGGTCTGCCCCGCAGCGGCGGTTCTCAGTGACCGCAATCCACGGGTGGCATAGTCGGACATTTCAACATTAAAAACCTAGTAAACAGATCCGCCACTGGTTTGACCACCCTGAGCCACGGGACCGGGTCGCCGCCGCGGAGACTACAACCCCTGACATCACACAGAGACTCGGCTCCGGGTATTCCCACACATACGGCCCAGGGGGCGCATCAACTTTGGCGTAGTCGGCAGGATCTCGTGCCCGCAACCACCGGGTACTGCATGCCTGAAGAAAGACTGTGATACTTACCGTGGTGAAGTTTCCCGCCATCCGCAGATGTTTTTCCGCCATCCGCAGCCATTTTCCCGCTATTGGGCGCCATTTTTGGGACACCGCGCGGGAAGAAGAGGGGCGTGGACGCCAAAAGCGCGCAAGAGCTGAAGCCCCGCCTTACGTACTGACACTGCGCAAGGTCCTGGAAGGAGCCCAGCGGACGCAGACGTCACCAGCGTGCGACGCAAGGTCCTCGACCCCGACGATCGCCTGCGGAGCCGCGGCCTACGAGAAGAAGCAATGGAAGGTAGGCCACGGTTAATTAGGGGGGAGGAAGACACCAGGAATGGAGGGAGCTCCTACCGCCAGCGCGGCTGCTGCCGCAGTGATGCCGTTCACAATGCCATATGTCCCTGGAGCGGCATGGTTACCCCAGTACTCAGGGGAGTCGCATACCCTGAGCAACTTTAAAGAAAGACTGTATAGCCTATTCAAAGTATACCCCCTCTCCGAGGAACATAAAGTGAGCATCCTGATAGGTCAGTTAATTGGAGCAGCCAAAAGAGAAGTGAAGTCCTGGTCAGCCAGGGAAAAGGGGACTGTAAAGGAAATACTGGCACTTTTGATACCCGCACCTCAGCAGAGATCAAGCTAAAATTTTATGAATGCAAACAGCGGGCACAAGACAGTATACGGTACTATGCTTTGAATTTGCAGGAGGCCCTGAGAGCCATTAAGTAGGCAGACCCTGACAGCGTGCGGAATGAGGATAAGCTGTTGACTGAACAGTTCATTGAGGGTCTACTGTCCAGCGCCCACCGAACCCAGTTGCGTGTAATGTCCTTGTAGAACCTTGATTTGGACTTTGCGCAGTTTAATGACAGGGCCATCCGGGTGCTCCGAGAACCGGCACCAGGTGGCGCTGTAACCCACAGGCGCCCTGCTATCACCTATCACCAGGAGGCGGCACCCTTGCCTGCAGAGCCTGTGGGAGCTGATGCACAGGCTTTGGACAAAGCCCCGGCTGTAGACCTGCACCATCAGGTCCAAGATCTGACCAAAAGCGTTGCCGTGCTAGCAAGACCTGTGCAGTCTTTACAGGTGTCTTCCCCAGGAAAGATCCAGCTGGCTTCCAGTCCGGAGGACGTCCCTTGGAGCCAACGGAGGAGGATCCCATCGTTCAGAGGAAGGCCCAGCGACCGCTATGACCAGGACGGACAACCCATCTGCCTCCGCTGCAACCAACCAGGACATATGGCAAGGTACTGTCATTTAAATGGGCCCGACCTGGGGCAGAGGACCGACCCCCAGGCATAAGATCATCAGGCCCATCGAGCTGGCATGATAAGTACGTAGGGGGACGACCGGTCTTGCCTGTGGTGCTGGATGGCATTCCTATGAGTGCACTACTGAACACCGGGTCACAGGTAACCACCATCCCCTATGTGCTCTTTAAGCGGTACTGGAATGACTCAGATATTACCCGCTACCCAGATGACGATTTGAGCATCATCGCAAGCCATGGTCAGCCCGTTCCGCAGGTGGGATTCAAGGAGGTGACCATAAAGATTGGTAAAGTTGAACTGCCAGCGCAAGGACTGATTATTGTGGACATTGACCGTCGTGAAAGCCACCCTAAGATAACCTTGGGTACTAATGTTATTGAAAATGGTCTTGCAGAGATAATTGTCATATTACAGCAGGTTGCGGTGAACGCCAGCTCCAGCCAGTAGCATGTCCCACAAAAAGAGATCAGAGCCCTGAAGAAAAGGCAGCAGGTAGAACTGTCTGGTGGTGAGATTGGTAGTGTAAGGATGAGTGACCCGTTCCCTATCACCATGCCCCCAAAGAGTGAGATGATGATCTGGTGCCGGACTGCAATCGGGTTAAGAGGAAGGGACTACCAAGCCATGGTAGAACCCGTCTACTCAGACAGTAGGCCCACCATTTTGACGGCACGGGGGGTGGTCGATGTATGCCATGGGATTGTACCCGTCCACATCCTAAACATTGGGGAAAGAGAAGTATACTTGCCCCGGTATGCCACTCTAGCCAAATTGTTCACCGTTAACCAAAACTCCATAAAGGCCGTGGAACCCTTGCCTCCATCTCAACTAGAGGAGGGTAACAGCTCCAAGAAACGAATGGAGGACTGGTGTCAGAAGCTGCATGTGGGCACAGACTCCACTCCCTCACACCAAAAACAGGGAGTCTACCTGGTGGTGCAGGAGTACGAAAGAGTCTTTAGCAAACACCCGCTAGACTTTGGGCAAGTAAAGGGGGTAGAACACCACATCCCCACAGGAGACCATCCACCCATAAAGGAAAGATACCGACCTGTACCCCCTGCACACTATCAGAATACCAAGGGGATGTTGCGAGACATGAAGGAGGCTGGGGTAATCAGGGACAGCTGTAGCCCCTGGGCAGCTCCACTAGTTCTTGTGAAAAAGAAAGATGGCACCATGAGAATGTGTGTAGATTACAGAAAGGTCAACCGTATCACACACAAAGATGCGTACCCGTTACCTAGGATAGAGGAATCTTTAGCTGCATTAAAGTCTGCTAACTTCTTCTCCACTTTGGATCTTACTAGCGGGTACTGGCAGGTTCCTGTAGCAGAGGCAGACAAGGAGAAGACCGCGTTCACCACCCCGATGGTTCTCAGCGAATTCAACTGTATGCCATTCGGGCTCTGCAACGCACCAGGAACCTTCCAGCGGTTGATGGAGTGCTGCCTGGGGCACAGGAATTTCGAGACGGTCCTGCTATACCTGGACGATGTCATCGTGTATTCCAAAACATATGAGGACCATCTGAAACACCTGGCAGAGGTGTTTGACGCCCTGGCAGGCTACGGCCTAAAGGTGAAACCCTCCAAGTGTCATCTACTGAAACCAAAAGTACAGTACCTGGGACACATGGTGAGTGCTGATGGAGTAGCTCCAGACCCTGATAAAATTACAGTGATTAAGGACTGGCCAAGACCCTCCAGCATAAAGGAAGTGCGGCAGTTCCTCGGGTTGGTAGGCTACTACCGAAGATTCATCCCCGGGTTCACCAAAATGGCAGCCCCTATGCAAAACCTCCTGTTGGGTCAGTCAAAGACCAAGAATCAGAAGCCACCCTTCAAATGGGACAAGCTGGAGGATGAGTCTTTCCGCCAGCTGAAGATGGCCCTCACGGGGGATGAGGTCCTGTCTTACCCAGATTACGGCCAGCCTTTCATCCACCACACGGACGCGAGCAACATCGGGCTAGGGGCGGTGCTGTCCCAGATTCAACAGGGCAGAGAACGGGTAATTGCTTATGCCAGCAGGAAGCTCCGGGCTACAGAGAGAAACCCCGAAAATTATAGCTCCTTCAAGCTAGAGTTCCTGGCAGTGGTGTGGGCAGTTACAGAACGCTTTAAACATTACCTTGTCTCTTCCAAGTTCACCGTGTACACGGACAACAACCCGTTGACACACCTGGACACTGCGAAACTTGGTGCCCTGGAGCAGAGATGGATGGCCCGCCTATCCAACTATGAATTTACAATCAAATACCAGGCGGGACGCACAAATGCCAACGCAGACGCCCTGTCCAGGATGCCGAACTTGCCGGACGGAGGGGAAGATCCAGAAGAACTGGAAGAGATTGAACTCCCTGCGTTCCACCGTCATGAGATTACCCAGTGTTCCCACTGTGTAAGGGACAAGCTCTCTGCCACGTTCAATCCCTTACCCCACTACAGCTGGGCGGAGACGCAAGACAGTGACCCAGCCGTCCGCCTGGTAAAAGAGATGCTGACACAGGATGATGCCCGCCTTGACCCAGACGCTCCGGAAGAGACCAAACAGCTGTGGAAGGAGAAGAGTAAACTGCTTCTCTACAAGGGGAAGCTGTGCCGGAGAATTGTTAACTCCCGGACACATGAGCTGACCTGGCAGGTAGTGGTCCCGAGATGAGAAGCGGCTATGGTCCTGGAGGCATACCACGGCGGAGCAGGACACTTTGCATGGAAGAAGTTGGAGTTCCTGTTGCGTGAACGGTTCTTCTGGGTAGGCATGAGAGGGGCCATTGAGAGATGGTGCAGAGACTGCGGCCCGTGCAACCTGAGAAGAAAGGACCGTGCCAGCCAGAAGACTGCCCTGCAACCCATCATCACCAAGGAGCCACTAGAACTGGTAGCCTTGGACCATGTGAAGCTGGCTCCAAGTAGGTCCGGGTACGTCTACGCTCTCACCATCGTAGACCACTACTCCCAGTTCCTGGTGGTTGTCCCTGTCAAGGACTTAACAGCTCAGACAGCAGCTAGAGCCTTCCAGCAGCACTTCTGCCATCCACACGGGTATCCAGAGCAAGTGTTGACTGACCAAGGTCCAGCCTTCGAAGCGGAGGTCTTCCAGGAGTTCTGCAACCTCTATGGCTGCAAGAAGATAAGGACAATGCCCTATCACCCCCAAATCAACGAATTGTGTGAGAAGATGAACCAGGTGGTGATAGACTTGCTGAAAACGTTGCCCCTGGAAGAACGCAGTCTGTGTCCTGAAAAACTGCCTGATCTGGTGGACTTGTATAACCACATCCCAGTAAATTCCACCAACTGCACCCCGGCTTACCTAATGAGAGCAAGACCTGGTAAGCTGCTTATTGACCTGGATATGGGAGTCCTGACACCCAAGGATACCTCGCCAGAGGCAGACTGGGATACAGAACGGCAGCAGCAGTACCGGAAAGTGCAGGAGAGTGTTGAGAGAAGTTTGTCTCAAGCAAGAGAAAGGCAAGAGAGGACTTACAACCAGCATGCTCCCGCTGTTCCCCTGGCACCTGGAGAGCAGGTCTTGAAGAGGAAGAGGCGGCTCCATAAGTTGGATGACCAGTGGGAGAAAGACCCGTACACAGTACTGCCCTCAAGTCATGAAAACCCGAAAGTATGCGTTATCAGTAAGGATGGAGGAGAGACCACAGCCACTGTCTCTAGAGACCACCTGAAGAAGTGTCCCGAGCAGCTGCAAAGCACTGATGAAGACCAAGATAGCCCTCAACCCGCAGAGGAAAGGGAAGAAATGGTCAGTACAGTACTCGGAGAATTTCCCCGGTCCTGGACACAAATTAACAACGCTATTGTGGTACCCGTCCTTACCTTTCTCCAGCCAGCCCCTCAAGGGCCTACAGAAGATCAAGTAGTATTGGAAGAGCAACCGGCCCCGGAGGCAGAGGATTCCATACCAGCAGCCCAGGAGAATCAACCCTCTGCTAGTAGTGAGCCTGCCGTGCCCGTGGTAAGCCAAAGAGTACGCAGAAAGCTGCCCAAACGACCCGTAACATCTCCAAACACCTGTAGTGCAGACACTAGCGAGCCCACTACACAAGGGGTGGAAACAGGGGACCCAGAAAGAACACCATCAGATAGTGTGTTACGTAGGTCAACAAGGAGCACTAGAGGTCAGAAGCCCGCTCGCTGGAGAATCTAGGAGAAATGATATATACCTGTATATTGCAAATGTTGTAATGTTTTATGTTTGTTACCTCAATACTGATTATGTTTCTCAAGTTACCCGACAGGGTCTATGGACGGACAGGTTATGGACAATGAATAACCGGAACTGTACCTTGTAAATAGTTGCACCTGTTAAGTGCCCCTTTTGGGCCAGACCACAGAACAAAAACCCATGGATGTGGCTGAAGACGTGGTCCAACGCCGGATCATCGATGCCCTGTAGCCACCCCAGGGCCTACGTGGAGGGTTGGGACGGGTCCCTCAAAATGCATCTTGGGTGACATGGACACCTGGTTACGGAAGCGCCGTGACCTATCAAGACTGAACTCCTTGTACATATATTGTTGTGTTATTGTTTATACCCTGTTATGTGTGTTTTCAAAAAAAAAAAGTTTTTAGACCCAGAGTACTAAAGTTTACTAGGGGGGAATGTGGCACCCCAGGGGGTCTGGTTGCCACAGTGGTCGAAATACCATGTCTGAGAGCGAGCATGGGTTTTCCTGGTCAGGAGCACATTTGCATGCAACGCCTCCTGCCCCAGTCCAGGGAGGGGAGGAACCTACCCTTTATAAACTGGATCTGGGGCGAGGTTAGCTAGTTAGTTCCAGAGAGAGGGATAGAGCAGCAAGGAGCCCTGTAGGAGACAGGAGCTGAGAGCCAGGGACTGGAGCAGCAGAGCTCGTCCTGGCAGAAGACGCAGAGAACCGGACACCGGAGTCCGAGGCTGTGAGGATATTCACATCCAGCAGCAGAAACCACCTGGCAGGGGATTTCAGGTCCTCTGGCCGTAGAAAGCCCGGAGGCTCAGTCACACGCAAGGGACCAGGCCTCTAATGTTAGCCAGTACTCCCAGCAGGGTCTCCTTCATCACCAACAGTAAAGACCCTGAACTGCACTGCATGGACTTTGAGTCATTTCTGCTGCGCCTATGCACCACAACCCTCACCATCTACACATGCTGCCCTGAGGCTATACTCCTCCCGTGGGGAGTTATACTACCCCCTGCTGCGCACACAACATAAGCCTCAGCGGTCTGCCCCGCAGCGGCGGTTCTCAGTGACCGCAATCCACGGGTGGCATAGTCGGACATTTCAACATTAAAAACCTAGTAAACAGATCCGCCACTGGTTTGACCACCCTGAGCCACGGGACCGGGTCGCCGCCACGGAGACTACAACCCCTGACATCACACAGAGACCCGGCTCCGGGTATTCCCACACACAAGGCCCAGGGGGCGCATCATATATAAAGGCATATACGACTAGTAATGCTAACTGTAGAATACCATGCTACAAACATAACAAATGCTAATAAATGTACAGAAAAAGTAATGGATGATACATCAAGCTCATGTGTAGAAATGAAGCCTACCTAGTGATGTCCGGAGCCTCTCCGTAGACTTCAATAGGCAGCTTCTATTGTATTCCTCACTGAGTTATCAGTCTGTCTTGTCTTAAGCTTGATGGATTTTACCTATTCTTCAGAGGACGCTACATTCACAAATCCTTGTCTATTTCTATATCCTTGTAAAACAGAACCTTTTTCTCCCATGTGTCTCCGCATTGTCTCCATTTTATATCTGTGTTGTATAGATATATTTTTTCCTCATACATTTGTAAAAACTGAAGCAGGTAGACAGTCTGAACTTTTATTTATCCATTGACTATTAATGGATCTATTAAAAATGGATGAAACACTGATGGAGCACTAAAGGAAAAGAAAAGTCTTCAGTGCTTCATGCGTTGTACATGGATTTCCTTAGACTTTAATGGCTGAGTCTGATCTGCAAAATGAATGAGAATAGAACCTGCTCTGAGTCTCACGGATTAGACACGGAACTGTTATTAAAAACAGACGGCACATGGACTAGTGCAATAAATGTCATGCCACGTTCACACATTCAGTATTTGGTCAGTATTTTACATCAGTATGTGTAAGGCAAAACCAGGAGTGGGTGATAAATGCAGAAATGGTGACGTGTTTCTATTATACTTTTCCTCTGATTGTTCCTCACCTGGTTTGGGCTTAGAAATACTGAGGTAAAATACTGACCAAACACTGAAGGTGTGAATATGGCCTGAAAGTGGTGGTCTGATATTTCATTAAATTAACCTGGTGTCTACAGCTCTGACTAGTGATGTAGAGGTGAATGAATCTCACTTTGCATTCCTATGAGAGTCACATCAAGACTCATTATATAGAGAAATTGTCTTCCACACCGCGTATAAGATCCTGTAGGATTCTGAGAGTCAGAAGTAACGTGGGACGACCGAAAGACCAGAATGGAGTGGACAGCTCCCCAACAAAGCGATTGATAAAACTGATTTCCCCTATGAGCAAAGGAGCATTGCTTTAATCACAGCTATGGTTGAAAAAACCCAGTAAACAGTCTTCATTTTTCTCTTCTTCGCAAAAAAGCCTTTAAATTTGACAAGTCAATGATTTCCATTGTACTGACTGCAATAGTGTATGGCACTATTCCTGCAAGAGGATCCAAGCTGAACCACCAGTGCAGGGCCGGGAGAAGGGGTAGGCACCCGCCTAGGACGCTACCTCTCTGAGGGGGGAGCAGTTTAAGAAAAAAAATTGACATTATTGAACGCCTGCAGTCAACTGGCACCTTCCTCCTGCCGCAAACATTCAGCATGCTGACAGCCGGTACACAGGAACAAAGGTGAGCGGAGTCAGTGGGTCACTAACACCGCTCAACGCCTGCGCCCTGGTTCTCATTCCCTCTCTGCATTGAAATGCATTTGTGTCTTTAAGACAATGTGAACGCTGCCCCCAGGACAGGAGCAGAGGAGCTGTAATCAGGTCGATGTTCTGGCGGTAATTCCCGCAATACGTAGGCTATGGACAGTCTGCCCCCTGTTAGAGGATGGCGCCACACAGGAATACGGCAGTAGAACAACCATCGGTTTTGTTACAAGCTGCATCTATTGTATCTCATTAATTGAAACCAAACGGCCCCCATTATAATTAAGCTATATTAGTTTCCATGACTATTCTTGGGTCTGACATTGTAAAGGAAGTGGTCATCAGAGCTTGTTACCTGATGGATCAGACGAGGAAGTTAGAGGTCCAGTTACCATAGTTTCTCACCTATTCCTTTTCTTGGGGGGGAAGCCATTTGCGTCATCTGCCTAAGGCAGCAAAATACCTTATCATGATATTAATAAAAATACCAAAAAGCATGTCTGTAATATAACCAAAAGGTCTGGTGACTGCGGAGGCCAGGTCATCTGGCGTAGCACCCCATCACTCTCCTTCTTGGTCAAATAGCCCTTACACAGCCTGGAGGTGTGTTTGGGGTCATTGTCCTGTTGAAAAATAAATGATGGTCCAACTAAACGCAAACCGGATGGAATAGCATGCCGCTGCAAGACGCTGTGGTAGTCATGCTGGTTCAGTATGCCTTCAATTTTGAATAAATCCCCAACAGTGTCACCAACAAAGCACCCCCACACCATCACACCTCCTCCTCCATGCTTCACGGTGGGAACCAGGCATGTAGAGTCCATCCGTTCACCTTTCCACTGGTCTAATGTCCATTCCTTGTGTTCTTTAGCCCAAACAAGTCTCTTCTGCTTGTTGCCTGTCCTTAGCAGTGGTTTCCTAGCAGCTATTTTACCATGAAGGCCTGCTGTACAAAGTCTCCTCTTAACAGTTGTTGTAGAGATGTGTCTGCTGCTAGAACTCTGTATGGCATTGACCTGGTCTCTAATCTGAGCTGCTGATATTAATAAAAATACCAAAAAGCATATCTGTAATATAACCAAAAGCAACATAGATGTTTTATATATTTATTTTTATGCATAAAAGTTGTTAATATTATGCAAATATATAAAAAGAAAGTGTGTAGATATAGTCACTTTCTGTGGAAAGGAGCAGATGATGATGATTCCGCTCCTCAAGCCTCGGCCACTTCTATCGCTTTTGGACATCCAGGTCTGGATCACACATGAGAGAGGAGAAGAGCAGGAATGTGTGACTTGTGATCTGTGTAGTTGGAGTTTTCCTGGATTCCTTCAGCATCGCGATCAGCCAAATGGCCTTCTGTCTGACCATGGTCAGGAAGGTGAAGGAGCAGTCGCTTCCTTCTGTCTGACCATGGCCTGGTAGAGGAAGGAGCAGCCGCTTCCTTCTGTCTGACCATGGCCTGGTAGAGGAAGGAGCAGCCGCTTCCTTTGTCTGTACATGGCCAAGTAGGAGAAGGAGCAGCCGCTTCCTTCTGTCTGTACATGGCCAAGTAGGAGAAGGAGCAGCCGCTTCCTTCTTTATGTCCATATCTTGTAGTCGTCTCCTTACCACCACATTGTAGATGAGTCGTCCAGATGGTAACATAACAAGTATGGCTGAAAGAAGTCCTTCAATTTCAGCCTTTAATTACTTGCTATGTTGATCCAGAGGAAGGAGAAAAATAACCCTGAGGACTCGTTGTTGCATCATCCTCATATCAAGGGAAAAAAATTCCTTCCTGACCCCAAATATGGCGATCGGAATAAATCCCTGGATGTTTGGTGCTCAAATCTACTTGGATGTTATGTGGTGGAAGCTTGGTAGGTTTGTCACAGTCCGGTAAATAAGAAAGTCCAGTGTAATTGTCTCATCCGATTAATGTAAATCTTCATTCCTGGATGTTACTGGAATGGGGCTGATTTTTATCAGCCTAATACTCCTGCTGGAAGAAGAGAAATATACACGTCTGAGAATCAGCCCCTCACATACAGTATATACAGTACTAGGGGGATATAGTGATAAGGTGTATAGTGGGTAAGTGTGTTACTGGGTAGTGATAACACTTTCACTTTAGATGTCTGTATGTGCTGTACTTACATAGTAATATGGGAATGGTGGGTCGGCTCTGCCGGACTCCACATCGCTCCAGTCTATAGAATAGAAAAACGGATGCGATCTGATGGATGATGTAATGGCAGATCGGGCAGATGGAGTTTTGCAGAGGAGCTAGAAAATGAAAACAAAGCATTAGTCATTATATTATGTATTATTACTGATAAATTATTACACAATGTCCTCTGACTGTCCATATCTTATCTTCTATATCTTCTTGTAATCCCCCATTATCATTGTCCATCTGATCTTACTCACCCGTTTTATGATATCAGTGGTATGACAGCAGATCCCAGGTGGAAAAGAAGGGATGTCGTCATACAGAGACTGGTGGTATTCGTCCATTGTGCCTCTGGTATAGAATGGCCAGTCACCTACAGTCATCATATATAAGATGACGCCAAAGGAAAAGGAGTCTGCCAGATGGTTGTATCCTTCACCGTCCATTACCTATGGGAACATGAGATTGGAGAGAATCTGAATATACCGGGAAGGGGATTTACACACAGAGACTATGAGGACCGGTCTGTGATTAGATATGAGCAGAATACATTGGGATCAGATTATCCCTCAATCCTACTATCGACATTAATCACACAGAGATGTTCCTTACCTCGGGCGCTATGTAACCCTTAGTGCCAGCAGTATATTCCACTATGTCACCCTCAAATACATTCATGGCTGCTAAGCCAAAGTCTGAGATTTTGATGTGTCCGGTGTCTTGGAGGAGGATGTTCTCTGGCTTCAGGTCACTGCAGGGAGAAGGAGCAGACACTGATTGTGAGGACAATTCATGGAAAGAACTTTCTACAATAGATATGTAAGGAGACAACAGAGAGTCACAGGTGACAGATTTATGAAGGTGAAATGATTACCTATGTATGACGCCGCGTTCATGCAGGAACTTGAGTCCGCACACCATCTCTGCCGCAAAGAGTCTGTGGAGTAGAAAGGATGGATCAGTGGTTACATGCACAATCATACAGAGAACATGAGGAGATCACACACGTGTCCTTTTCACATCATTAGTTTCTCCTGTTGTCGTTGTCCATTGATCTAAGACTACAATGTGCCGGAAGAGGATTATTCACATTCAGTACCGGACATTTACCTTATTGTCTTTGTGTTAAACATCATTGAATCTTTCATGTGGCCAAACAGGTCTCCTCCGACCATATAGTCCATGGCTATTTCATACTCCGTAGGTGTTTCCCTAAACGCCCGCATAGTCATTAGGTAGGGGCACCCGGCAGCCATTCTCAGGACTTCTAGCTCTGTAGAGATTAAGTCCTCACAAGAACTTTTGTCCATGATTTTGATGGCCAGCAGTCCTTCACTGACTGGATCTGATGCCAAAATGACCTGGAGAAAAATCACAACAGATCAGACCAAACTCTCATCTATTACTGTGTAGTAGTTCACTAGTTTATCCCAATTATCATTACATATGAGCATCCTGTAATAAATATGTACATCTCTCCTGTGTATCTGGTGCAGGATACATTGGGGAACACGGACAATATAAATTGACACTTACTTTTCCATAGTTTCCTTTTCCAAGAACTTTCCAGAACTCGAGATTGGAAAAGTCTATAGGTTGGTCTGTGTGGACCAGTTCTCTTGGGTCAGAAATCTGGAAACTGGCATCATCAAGGCATTGTGCCGGTATGTCCGTTGTGTCGTAGGGCGTCTTATCGATTCCATCTGCTGAGATGATATAAAAAATTTGAACCCCTTAGTGAACACATTATTGGAAATGACTACCTCAGCCTGCTGAAAGCCCCTGTCTTTTCCTCCTCCTGTTAAGACCAGCCTGGCTTTCATATGAGATTTTTAATTTAGCTATATACAGTTCTATCACAGTATCTAGTAGAAGCGATCAGAATATCGCAGGTTCAAGTCCCCAAAGGAGACTAAAGAAAAGAAGTAACAAAAAAAAGTAAAAAAAATAATAAAATGTAAAAAAAATACTTCCCCATTAATAATAATAATAATAATAATAATAGTAATAATTTGAATATCTAGTATAACCACATCCGGAACATTAATTAACCGAAACAGTAAACACTGAAATGAGAAAATAAATGTAAAGACCAGAATAGTGTTTTTGTGAGGGCGCAGTATACATCTAATAAATTGTAATAAAAGATATCACAATGTCTTGTCTACCCGAGAAAGTTATCTATAAAAGCTACAACTTGTCACGCAAAAAAAAAACAAATCACGTCCTCGCACAGCTCCATCCAGCTATCAAAATCCAAAAGATATAATGTCTCAGAATATAGGGACACAAACCAATTTATTTTTTATAAAATTCCTAATTTTCTTCTACCAGTTCAGTGAATTATAGCCCCTATGCCTGTTCAGCATTATCATAGTTGTAACTGACATGGAGAATCATTCTGTCAGGTCATTTTTACCACTCAATGAACATCTAGAAAAAAAACAATGGCGGAATCACTTTTTTTCCACAATTTTACCACATTTTGAATCTTTTTCCCCATTTTCCAGAACATTGAATAGTAAATTAAATAATGTTCAAAACTACAGCTCGTCCACTAAAAAATCAAGTCCGCATACAGCTACATTGGGAGACAAATTAAAAAATAAATAGTTATGGGTTTTCGAAGGAGGAAGGAAAAAACAACGAAAGGTTACCCGGTCAAGAAGGGGTTAACAAATATAGCTAAAAGAAAATATTATAATTTTAAATAGAATTATGTAAATGAGCAGGAAATGTCTAATATTTGGGCTCTCATTTATCAAAACTGTCCAATAATAAAAATGTCCCTGCTGTCCATAGCAACGAATCACAGCATAGATTCCATCTCTTAACATTCTATGGAACAATGAAAGCTGCATTGTGATTGGTTGCTATGGGCAACAAGGACAGTTTTTCTGCACTTTTGATAATTGATGCCAGTACATAATATTAGGAGTATAATCCTCCTCACCCCCAGTCTTATTACACTGAGCAGATCCATCTTACCTGGTCCATCTGTATCCAGTGATGTGTTTGGTGGAGAAACACTCAGCTGTTTGTTCTCTGGGATGGAGATGTTTTCAGCTGATGACCTCGACCTCCGTAATGCACCATTCCCATTTATAATGGGGATGGCATAGATGAGACGTCTTCTACATTGGACAACCCAGTCTCTGCTGTTCCTGATCCTCTTCTGGGCTGCTGCTCTTTGTAGTTTCGGTGCCTCCAGACTTTCAGATCTGGAGGATGTCACTTGTCTTGGTGTCTCTTGGAGAACCTCTTCCAGCTCTAACTCTGCGCTGATGTTTCTCCTCTTATTGAGGATGGCTTCTTTGTTTCTTCTCCGTATTTCAGGGACCAGATCTCCGAGTTTTTTCAAGGAGATAAGTATGGCCCTCTGAAGCTCAGCGGAGGCTGCAGAGTGAGACTCCGTGAGGGTCTCCATTTTCCTTCTCTCTGTAAGGATCTCATGTCTTTTGGTCTTTCTCATTTTGTCTAGAATTTGACGTTTGGACGCCATTTTTGAGGCGTCAGTGTCAATGTCCGGTAGTATAAAGTCTTTTCGCCCAATAGCGAACAATGGTACCTGCTCTTCATTTAATCCTCTCCTCTCACTGAGAACCCGATCTCTATGGGCTCTTCTTCTCTCTTTATCCATTTTATAATCAATTTTTGCTTCGTTCGTGACGAAAAACAAAAGGGGCTGCCTCACCCTTGGGAGTCTGTAAGGCAGTGGTTTCCCTTAGGACGGAACACTGGGATATAGAATGTGGTGATGTCATCACATCACTTGTGACATCATTTTTATTCTAATGTCACAATGATAGATAGATAGATAGATAGATAGATAGATAGATAGATAGATAGATAGATAGATAGATATCAAATTTGAAGGATGGGGAACCAAACTTTTGCAGATGTATACATACAGTATACAGATATACACGGGGTGCACAATTTGTATTTTTAATGATTCATTTTATTATTGAACAACTACAGTGCTGCTGGTTAATCATAAAGGTTAATAAAATCCAAAACCTGAATATTTACAAAAATAAAAGTGAGGTTTTGTCTTTCTTAGGCCACATTCACACATTCGGTATTTGGTCAGTATTTTGCATCAGTATTTGTAAGCCAAAACCAGGAGTGGAAGAATCAGAGTTAAAGTATAATAGAAACAAGTGACTACTTCTGTATTTATCACCCACTCCTGGTTTTAACTTACAAATACTGATGTAAAATACTGACCAAATACTGAATGTGTGAATGTGGCCTCAGGGGAATATCTCTGTGTGCAGAACTGTTAATCAAAGAAATCAAAATGTTAAAAAATACATTTCTGACATTTAAAAAAATATATCTGTGATCATGACGGTGTATGGCACAAATCGTTCTCCTGAAACCATCCCTCATATTAATTATTTTCTTTCTCCCCAAGCAGTGTCTCATACCACTTAACTTATAATAAATGATACACAGGAGACTTTTTTTTTTGGATATAATTTGCCATATCGGCCATTTATTAACAAACAACAATAACCAATGAAAGAATTGGCGGAGGTCCTTGGGGCTACAAGATCCGGCACATGTAGAACAAGGCATTTTTCCACAGAATTATTTTACTCTCAGCCGTAACCCCAAACTCAAGGGCACCACACCACAATCAGTGGTAAAGGAAACACCACCACTGGCTCCAAGAGTACACCCCTGTCCAGAGCCCCACTAAGTGCCAGATCAGCCAATTAGTAATTCCATCCTGAAGGGAACCATCTCTGTAAATTCCCACCCATAAAAAATTCCACCAACCCCAAAGACCCCCCCTACTGCCCCAGCCACTGTGACTCGCAGTAACAATTTATAACCTTCATCATAAGCCCGAGCCATAAAACATAACAATATACAGTACAGACCAAAAGTTTGGACACACCTTCTCATTTAAAGATTTTTCTGTATTTTCATGACTGTGAAAATTGTACATTCACACTGAAGGCATCAAAACTATGAATTAACACATGTGGAATTAAATAGTTAACAAAAAAGTGTGGAACAACTGAAAATATATCTTATATTCTAGGTTCTTCAAAGTAGCCACCTTTTGCTTTGATGACTGCTTTGCACACTCTTGGCATTCTCTTGATGAGCTTCAAGAGGTAGTCACCGGAAATGGTCTTCCAACAATCTTGAAGGAGTTCCCAGAGATGCTTAGCACTTGTTGGCCCTTTTGCCTTCACTCTGCGGTCCAGCTCACCCCAAATCATCTCGATTGGGTACAGGTCTGGTGACTGCGGAGGCCAGGTCATCTGGCGTAGCACCCCATCACTCTCCTTCTTGGTCAAATAGCCCTTACACAGCCTGGAGGTGTGTTTGGGGTCATTGTCCTGTTGAAAAATAAATGATGGTCCAACTAAACGCAAACCGGATGGAATAGCATGCCACTGCAAGACGCTGTGGTAGCCATGCTGGTTCACTATGCCTTCAATTTTGAATAAATCCCCAACAGTGTCACCAATAAAGCACCCCCACACCATCCCACCTCCTCCTCCATGCTTCACGGTGGGAACCAGGCATGTAGAGTCCATCCGTTCACCTTTCCACTGGTCTAATGTCCATTCCTTGTGTTCTTTAGCCCAAACAAGTCTCTTCTGCTTGTTGCCTGTCCTTAGCAGTGGTTTCCTAGCAGCTATTTTACCATGGAGGCCTGCTGTACAAAGTCTCCTCTTAACAGTTGTTGTAGAGATGTGTCTGCTGCTAGAACTCTGTATGGCATTGACCTGGTCTCTAATCTGAGCTGCTGTTAACCGGAGATTTCTGAGGCTGGTGACTCGGATAAACTTATCCTCAGAAGCAGAGGTGACTCTTGGTCTTCCTTTCCTGGGGCGGTCGTCATGTGAGCCAGTTTCTTTGTAGCGCTTGATGGTTACTGCAACTGCACTTGGGGACACTTTCTAAGTTTTCCCAATTTTTCGCACTGACTGACCTTCATTTTTTAAAGTAATGATGGCCACTCGTTTTTCTTTACTTAGCTGCTTTTTTCTTGCCATAATACAAATTCTTACAGTCTATTCAGTAGGACTATCAGCTGTGTCTCCACCTGATTTCTGCACAACACAACTGATGGTCCCAATCCCATTTATAAGGCAAGAAATCCCACTTATTAAACCTGACAGGGGACATCTGTGAAGTGAAAACCATTTCCAGTGACTACCTCTTGAAGCTCATCAAGAGAATGCCAAGAGTATGCAAAGCAGTCATCAAAGCAAAAGGTGGCTACTTTGAAGAACCTAGAATATAAGACATATTTTCAGTTGTTTCACACTTTTTTGTTAAGTATATAATTCCACATGTGTTATTTCATAGTTTTGATGTCTTCAGTGTGAATGTACAATTTTCATCGTCATGAAAATACAGTAAAATCTTTAAATGAGAAGGTGTGTCCAAACTTTTGGTCTGTACTATATATTTCCATTAGATATCTCTAAATTCCCTGAAAAAAGAGGGTGTGCAGGTGAGACTTTTCCCATTGCTGTCCCCACAGGAATGGCCCCTTTTCCCACACTTTTCCTTTTATACCCCTTTTACTATCCCCTCCCACTCCCTATTGATCCAATCCCATAGACCCCATTCAAACTTTATTTTTCTCTCCTGGCCCAATCACCGTCATGTGGGCCTCTGCTTATAAGTACGGCTCTGGCCCCTTTAATATAGCCGCCCTTCTGTTCACTACCTGTCATAAGCCGCCCATCCATGGAGTCTGTTGCAATCATCCTTTTCGGTAACACCAACCACAGACTCCCAGACCCCGGCATTGGATGCATTGATACATAATGATTTAAAGATTCACAATTGGATTCAGGTCTGGGCATGAGTGGACACAGACAATTCCACCTGTTTTGGAAGTGGTAGTGGCCCCTCTTACCTTTTGGACCCCTGTGTAGCTACACAAGTTGTACCAGGTTTGCACCTGGGTCTGGGGAAAGTGAGCTCATCAATGCTTTCATCATCCAGGAACTGCCTTCCCAGTATGGCACATGAGGAAGGGTATGGTCCTGCACTAGGAGGAACCAACGGTCCACTGCACCACGGTAAGGTCTGACATTGGCTCTAAGGATTTCATCCGTGTACCTAACAGCAGTCAGGTTGCCTTTGGCTATCACATGGTGCCCATCATGCTGGGTGACGGTGCAGACTGAATAACATTCACCACGGCGTCTCCAGACTTTCACATCTATCACTTGCTCAATGTGAACCTGCTATCACCTGTACAGAGAACGTAGGGCCTGACAATTCTGGTGTTCTCAGGTGTATGCCAATTGAGTTGCAAGGTGCTGAGCTGTGAGTAAGGTCCTATTACAGGACGTCGGGCCCTCATACCGCCCTCATGGAGTCTGTTTCTGACAATTTTGGGTGTAACGTGCTTCTGGTTATGTTGTAGGGCCTTTGCAGTCCTCCTGTTCATCCTTACACAAAGGAGCAGATATTGGTCCTGATGTTCAGTTGATGCTCTTCTACAGTTCTGCTCCATAAATTTAGAAGCTGCTTAAGGGGTGCACGTGTGTGGGGTGCATGTGTAGCGCCCCTGAGGGTTCGGTCGCCACAGAGGTACTGCATCTCACCCAGAAGTGTGGTATCTCACCCTCAGGCAAGGAAGGAGTACAGCTCAGGACCCTAACACCTGCATTCATTACACCACACTTCAGAGGGCAGGGCGAGATTGCTCCTACAGGAGAGCACAATCCCTGGACCCTGGCTGGAGTGGGGGGGTGCCTAGTAAGGGGGAACCATGTAGTGGGTGTGGGTGGAGGACGTAGTTAAGGGGAGCACATAGAAGAAAGATATAAAATAGTGAAGCCATCTTAGAAAGTCAGTTCAGTCAGAGGAGGAGAGTGGAAGGTGCAGGGGCTCTGTAGGAGCTCTGCTCCAGAGACGGGCCTAATCAGTGAGGCCCAAGGTTGAGGAGAAGAAGAGAAGAGAGTAGATGGAGCAGATAGGCTCCAGGAACAGAAGAGAGGACCCCAGGGGTACGGGCAATGCGAGAAGCCACCCGTGCGCCCGAATCTACCGGGAGGTGGAGGGGTCAGGCTGCACACAGGGAACCGGTCCCTCAACTAGTAGAAGATTGCACATCTCAGCTAGAAACCGGAGGCTGCAGAACTTTATGTCCTGTAGCCAACATTCCATACCAGTCTCACCAGGAAGGTAGCTATATAGGACCCAGGGGATGGAGCAGACGTTGCCCGCCAAGGCCTGCAGGTACTAGACTGGAACACTTGGTATGAGGTTCAGGGAGACAGCCAGAGAGAAGACACAGAAGGGGGTCCTGCTGTGTACTCCGGAGCTATCTGAGGGTGGACTGAGCCCCTCACTGAGTAAGCGCAGCACGACGAGGGAGATTGCTTTGGCGCCTGTAATCTGGACTGCAACAACTGTGAGTAAAGACCATGGGACTGCACTATCTTGTCTCTGTGTTTCTTGCTGCGCCATCAACCCCTGCACTTCAACGCCCAGCACAACCTGCAACATCATCTACACTGCCCTGGAGCTAGCTCTTCCTGTGGAGAGCCACACCATCCCTGCTGCAGTAACATCAGCTTCAGAGGACTGCTCTGCAGCGGCGGCTCCCGTTAGACGCATTCCACAGGTGGCATCATGAACTCTATAAAAACTCTATAAATCCCCTATACATAACCCCTTTTATTGACCGCTCTGGGTCACGGACCGGGTCACCGCCACTGAGATATTCCCCCAGCATCTACCGGCCCGGCACCGGGTACCCCACGACCCAGGGGGCGCGTCACATGCACGTGTCTTGCGCTGAATGTCATCGGCGCCAAGTGTGGGCAGTTATTACATTTGGCAGTTAGTCATTGCAGGAGTCAGGTAACCACACTTTTTACCCTCTTTAACTATGCACTGAAAGATAGTACACATTCACAATAAGCAATGTTTCTATGTGTTTTCACTCTCTCCCCTATAGTCCTCTACTTTTTACTAACCCCCCTAATACCTACACCTCGTAATGAACTGTTCATCTCTCCCCCCATCCTACCCCTTCAATTCACCTCCTCTTCAGAATTCTTCTTTAATATTCAATCCTCTGTCTCCAAACACAGACAGCCACTTCATGCTCTCTCATGCTCCCACCTACTAACATTTTCTCTTCTCCTCTTCACTGCTGGCGATATCTCTCCAAATCCTGGCTTTCCTCACCACATCCCCACAGTCACTTCTACCTCCTACCCACAACCTACTACAAATTTCCATAACCTCTCTAACCTTATACCCATCCGTTCAGCCCCCGCTTCCCCAGTACCACTAACAGGAGCTCTCTGGACGCTCGCTCTGTCTGCTACAAACTTTCCTACATCCATGATCTTTTCATTACTAACAAACTCTCCTTCCTCGGCATCACAGAAACCTGGCTCACCCCCTCTGACACAGGTTCTCCAGCTGCACTTTCCTATGGTGGATCCCATCTTTCCCACACTCCAGCGGCAAGCATGGCGGAGGAATTGGTATCCTCCTGTCAGATAACTGCTCCTTCTCCCCAATTCCACTGTCGCCCTCTGTTACTTTCCCCTCTTTCGAGGCGCACTGTTTACACATCTACTCCCCCTCCAACCTCCAACTGGCTGTCATTTCCAGGGCCAGACACCAATTTCTTCGACCACTTCACCATCTGGCTGCTTCACTTCCTTTCCGCTGACAGCCCCACTATCATCATGGGTGAATTCAACATCCCCATTGACACTTCCCACTCATCTGTCTCTAAGCTTCTATCCCTCACTTCCTCCTTCCTCCTCAATGGTCTTCCGCAGCCACCCAAAAAGATGGCCACACACTGAACCTCATCTTCATCCGCCTCTGTTCCTTATCTAACCTCTCCAACTCACCTCTCCCTCTATCTGACCACAACCTACTAACATTCTCTTCCCTCTCCTCTCCAGGTGCACAATCCCCACTTGACAAACTTGCATACCCTTGCAGAAATCTCAAACACCTTGACCTACACTCACTCTCTTAATCCCTTCTCCCTCTTACAGACTTAAGTTCCTTACACAATGCAGATGCTGCTGCTGCTTCATATAGCACCACAACAGCTACAGCTCTAAATTCGGTCACCCCCCTTACATATAACAAAGCTCGCACAATCATCAGGCAACCCTGGCACACCAGCCTGAAAAGAACTGAGACTGACCTCCAGGGTTGCTGAGCAGAAATGGGAAAAGTCCCACTCCAACGAGCACTCTATCGCATTCAAACAGTCCTTCACTACTTTCAAGTCCACACTCACTGCAGCAAAACAAACCTACTTCTCATGTCTCATAACTTCCCTGTCACACAACCCTAAACAGCTATTCAACACTTTCAATTCTCTCCTCCGCCCCCCATCGCCTCCTCCCTCTACTTTCATCTCAGCCGAGGACTTTGCCTCATTCTTCAAGCAGAAGATTGATACCATCAGACAAAGCTTTTTCCTAAAGTCCCCACAGCCCCTCCTCATATCTACTCAATCCTCCTCCTCCAAAACCAGCTTCTCCGCCAGTTCGGAAGATCAACTTTCCTCCTTACTCTCTAAGTCACACCTCACCACCTGTGAACTTGACCCTATCCCATTCCACCTCATCCCTAACCTTACAGTCTTCATCCCAACTCTAACCCACCTCTTCAACCTGTCACTAACAACTGGTGTCTTCCCCTCATGTTTCAAACATGCCTCCATCACACCCATCCTCAAAAAACCCTCCCTTGACCCATCCTCTCTGACTAGCTATCGCCCCATATCACTTCTCCCCTATGCCTCAAAACTACTGGAACAACACGTCCATTTTGAACTGTCCTCCCACCTCTCCTCCTGCTCCCTCTTTGACCGCTTACAATCTGGCTTCCAACCGCACTATTCTACTGAAACTACCCTGACTAAAGTCACCAACGACCTACTAACCGCCAAATCCAAGCGACACTATTCTGTCCTTCTCCTCCTGGAACTGTCATCTGCCCTTGACACAGTGGACCATTCCCTATTACTACAGACTCTCTCATCTCTTGGTATCAAAGACTTGGCCCTATCTTGGATCTAGTCATACTTAACAGACAGAACCTTCAGTGTTTCTCACTCACACACCACCTCCTCATCTCGCACCCTATCTGTCGGTGTTCCCCAAGGTTCAGTCATAGGACCCCTGCTCTTCTCCATCTACACCCTCGGCCTGGGACAGCTCATAGAGTCCCACAGCTTTCAGTATCATCTCTATGCTAACGACACACAGATGTACCTCTCTGGACCTGGTATCACCTCCTTACTAACCAGAACTCCACAATGTCTGTTCGCTATCTCATCCTTCTTCTCTGCTAGATTTCTAAAACTTAACATGGATAAAACAGAATTCATCATCTTTCCCCCATTTCACTCAGCCCCCCCCATCTGACTTTGGTGCCACAGACCCATATGGGTGCATGGATGGACTTCTCCACAAGAGGCCCTCACTACATTCACACACCTCCACCTTCCACCTCATACCAGCAGAGAGAGCCCTGATAGGGACATATAAAGGGAAGGTGGAGCCAGGCAGCTCAGTTGGTTAGTCAGAGTTAGTTAGTCAGAGTCAGTCTGAGTTTAGTCAGTGCTCAGAGCAGAACAGAGCAGTCAGACAGAGAGAGTCTGAGAGCGTGCCAATGCTCAGAGAGCGGTGAAGACGCAGCACGTCAGCTGCCGAGTAGTGACGTCCCCGAGTGTGGCCGACGGCGAGGAGGAAAGGAGAGTGGAACCAAGGGGGCAGAGGAGCATAGTAAGCTCACCCCGTTATACATACCGGACTCCGGGTCCGTGCCTACAGGGACCCTTTACACCCAGTAGGGTCAACCGGAATCCCAGGAGGACTACAAGTCCCTGGCAAAACTTGAAAGCTAGACACACACAGGACCAGTAACCACGAAGGCCCCGACGTCCAGGGAAAGTGGTTACCAACCGGAGGTCCTACTTCTGAGCAACAGGTGAAGTAACACATAATCTAGGCCCAGTTGCAGGCTGGCCAGGAGCATACACAGAGGCAAACACGGATCAGGAGGCCGCCTTATACCCGCTCACTGGGGCGAAGTCCTGAAGTGCACCTATCCTATGGAGTACCCTGGACCATACCTAAAAATTGCATGAGTAAAGGTAACGAAGCAAATTCCCTGTCTCTGTCCGTTACTCCTACTGTGCCATCGTTCCCCCTGCACCACAACGCCCAGCGCTACCTGCATCGTTTACACTGCCCTGAGGCCTGCTCCACCTGTGGGGAGCCGTTCCATCTCTAGCTGCCCTAACATCTGCCTCAGAGGACTGTTGCAGTGCTGGTGATCCTCACCAGGTACCACAGGTGGCATTGTGGCGCCCCTGAGGGTTCGGTCGCCACAGAGATACTGCACCTCACCCAGAGGTGTGGTGTCTTCCTTCTCTCAGGTAAGATAGGTGTGCTGCACGGAACCCCAAACACCCACATCCAACACTACACCACTCCAGGCCAGCAGGAGGAGCAAGACGCAATGTAGTTTCTGCTGAGCCCCGACCCTGGCTGGAGTAGGGGGGAATCCAAAGGTAGGGGGAACCAGTAGTGGGTGTGGGTGGAGGAAGCAGATACAGGAAGCACTTATACAGTAGGTATATAATAGGAAGCCATATTTGGAGTTGAGAGTGGGCAGCGTAGGGCAGCGGTGAGAAGGACCAAGTGTAAAGATGGTCAAAGTAGGAACACGAGAAAGTTGGGTTCTGCCAGGCACTCCTAAGCTGCTTGAGGAAGGACTGAACCCCTGCCTGGTGAACGCAGCGCGACGCAGGAGGCCTTCACCTGTAAAGTTCACTTGTGAATTGCCTAAGAACTGTAAGTAAGACCTTGCACGACTGCATCGAACATCCTCTGTCTGTTTCTTCACCGGCGCCATTTTCCATCACCGCACTACAACGCCCAGTGCACCATTCATCTATTTACACTGCCCTGAGGCCCGCTCCGCCTCTGGGGAGCTGTACCATCTTTAGCTGCCTTGACATCTGTCTCAGAGGACCTTCACCAGACACCACAGGTGGCGTCACGAACTCTCTGAACTTCTACTAATAATTGATACCCCTTTGAGCACTGACCGCCCTGGGCCAGCCACCGTGATAACCCTGGCGATCAGCTGCAGGCCCCCGGGGGCGAGTCAGCGTCACAAAATGTCCCTAACAATTACATCCCCTTTTTGCACTGACCGCCCTGGGTCACGTACCGGGCCAGCCACCGTGATATCCCCCCTGCAAGCAGCCATAAGGCCCGGCTGCCGAGTACCCCATGGCCCTGGGGGCGAGTCATATCCATCAAAATCAATGGCTGTCCACTTTCCCCAGTCCCATAAGCTCGCTGCCTCAGGGTAACCCTGGACTCTAACCTCTCCTTCAATCCACATATCAAAGCCCTTTCCTCTTCCTGCCGACTCCAACTCAAAAACATCTCCCGGATCCGCATATTCCTCAACCATGAATCTGCAAAAACACTAGTGCACGCCATCATCATCTCCTGCCTCGACTACTACAAAATCCTGCTCTGTGGCCTCCCCGCTAACACTCCCGTACCCCTCCAATCTATCCTAAACTCTGCTGCCCGACTAATCCACCTGCCTCCCGCCTACTCCCCAGCCTCTCCTCTCTGTCAAATGCTTCACTGACTCCTCATTGCCCAGAGACTCCAGTTCAAAACCCTAACCGTGGCATACAAAGTCATCCACAACCTTTCTCCTCCATACTTCTGTGACCTAGTCTCCCGGTACACACCTACACGCAACGCAACCTACGATCCTCACAAGATCTCCTTCTCTACTCCCCTCTTATCTTTTCTTCTCACAATCGCATACAAGATTTCTCCCGTGTATCCCCCCTACTCTGGAACTCTCTACCCCAAAGCATCAGACTCTTGCCTACTGAGGAAACCTTCTAAAGGAACCTGAAAACCCACCTCTTCCGAAAAGCCTACAACCTGCAGTAATCATTGCTCCACCACACCGCTGCATGACCAGCTCTACCCTCACCTACTGTATCCTCATCCATCCCTTGAAGATTGTGAGACATCGCAGGTAGGGTCCTCTCTCCTCCAGTACCAGTTTGCCATTGCATTTTTGTTCAAGATTTTTGCAATTGTGTTTGCTATGTATACCCCCTTTTTCACATGAAAAGTGCCAAATAATAATAATAATAATGTGCCACAGACAGTGTCCTGGAATCTCCTCCATGCTCTGGAGACTGTGCTGAAAGACATGGCAAACCTCTTTGTTATCCTTTAGGCACTGGACAACCTGTGCAACCTGAATGGGCTGCAGATACCGCCTTATGATAGCAGTATTTACAAGAACTCATGCAAAATGCAAAACTAGATACTATAATACCATTCCCTTTTTGGGGGCTGTCTTATTTTTGTCTCTCTGCTTCAAATTTCACAAAAAATTGGATTTTCCAGAACCCAAATTTTTGCAATTCAATGCTCATTAGGCATCAAGAGACATCATGACATCACTGGGTGACGCTCAACAGGACGTCATTTAAGTCCCAGTGAGCACTGGAGGTTCTGAAGAGTGAAGTCAGATGGGAGAAAGGGAGTAAGCGAGCCAGCGGAGGACTGGGCAGAGACAGGAGAGGTGCAACATAAGTATATTGTACTTCTTTTATAACCTGTCTGTTTATTGTGCCCTGCATTCTGGAGAGACCTAAGAGAGAAATAGAAAGATTTTGTTACATGCACACCGCTAGGTTTAGATAGGGGCGAGACAGGTTTCATGAATTCTTTGGAATCCTTGGGGAACTGTTTACTCAGGGCGACCATAGACCATGTGCTGCAGCTTCTCTCAGTCATACAGGGGTACTTGCCTTCATGCACAGACATGTAACTGGATTCACTTGCTGACCAGACACATTTGACACGAGTCCTCATGAACAGTTAAACAGTTGCATTTAATGAAGCCGCATGTGACGCGCCCTCTGGGCCTTGGGGTACCCGGTGCCGGGCCGGTAGATGCTGGGGGATGTCACAGTGGTGGTGACTCGGTCCGTGACCCAGGGTGGTCAATAAAAGGGGTTTATTTATAGGGGATTTATAGTGTTTGTATAAAGTTTGTGACGCCACCTGTGGTAAGCGGCTACAGGGAGCCGCCGCTGCGGAGCAGGTCCTCTGGAGCTGATGTTAGTGCAGCAGGGATGGTGTGGCTCTCCACGGGTAGAGCTTAGCTCCAGGGCAGTGTGGATGTTATAGGTGGTGCTGGGCATTGTAGTGCAGGGGTTGATGGCACAGCAATAATCAGTCCACAACTTAATGACGGTTTCCTCTTATCTTTACTGGTGGTGAGTAGACAAGCCTGGACTAGGGTACTGGCTAGAAGTGGAAGTCTGGGCAGCCTGGAAGCAAGTAAAGAATCCTCCTTGCCAGGTGAAGTTGGAGGCCTTCCCTTTCCACTAAACTCTATGGCCCTGCTGCTTGTAGCTGTGCGGTGGCCCTCGTCCCTGAGTGCAACGGTTCTGTGCTCACCCGTATGGCAGGCAGCTCGGGCCTTGATGGTGCGTCGCTCCCATGTGGCGGTGCTGGGCCCTGTAGTGCTGCTGAGCCTCCGGGCGTCTGATGGGGCCAGGAGACCTGCAATCTCCTGCCCTCCGGTTTCTGCTGCTGGGCCTTCAGTGCCCCACAGCCTCGGACTCTGGTGTCCGGTTCTTCTGTGCCGGTCCTTCTGGGGTGAGCTGCCGCGCAGCTCCAGTCCCCAGCTCCTCTCTCTTCGATGTCCTGACTTCAACTCCTCACACTAAGTCTCACTAACCCCGCCTCCAGATCCCAGTTGCCAAGTGGAGGAGCTCCCCTTGCTGGTCTGGAGCCAGGAAAGTGTTGCGTGCTTAGCAAAACCTGATTAGGGGACCCCTACTTACTTCCAGGCATGGCATCATCTCTTGTGAGGGAGGCAATGCCACTGTGGCAACCGGACCCCCGGGGTGCCACACATGGCCAGTGCAATTTAAGTCTCTTGAGCAACAGGCTCCAGTAACAAACAGTTTCATCTTAAAGGCACATTAACAAACAGTCTTTCTTACTAGCACAGTACATCACAGATCAAGTCTCTTTAGCAGCACACTTCTATGCCCCATAACAGTAATGATCCCACCAGCAGTCCCCGGTCCACTGTGTCATAGGCTTTAGCCTCTAGTGCAGTGAGGTACGAGGGATGGTTAGAACGCAAGGATGAGTCCAGTCCTCAGATGTGGTGTTCAATCCTTGCTTCTGCTAAACAGTTAACTCCTTTCTCCACTACTTTCTCTTGTAGATACCACTAGCAATTAAAAGGCAGTCACAGTGGGAGAGTCCCAGAACCCTCATCAGCCTGGTGAAGAGGTCTGTATCTTTCAAAGGGTTTGTCCACTACTTTCATATTGATGCCTTATCTGTAGAATAGGGCATCAATGTATGATCGTCTGGGGTCCTGCACCCGACACCCCTGCAGATCGGCTGTTATTGGTGGCGGCAGCCGCCGGCAGGAAGTGCTTACCTGGCCATCAAGTTACAGTGGCCAGTGCTTGTTACTGCACATCTGCCTCCTATTCAATTCAATGGGAGGTGGATGTGCAGTATCCCGCGGCGGCCACTACAGATGGACGGCCAAGCACCGCAGGTAAGCACTTCTGGCCGGCGGCGGCACCGATGACAGCTGATCAGCAGGGGTGCCAGGTACGGCATCACGGCCGATCATACATTGATGACCTATCTTTTGGATAGGGCATCAATGTGAAAGTAGTGGACAACTTCTTTAAGCTCGCTCTCCAGCTCAGAACTGACACTACCCAGTCTCACTGGGGCAGGCCTGACCACTCCCCTTAGCTGCACCCTGTTAACCCCCCTAGTTGCTGGATGCTTAAAGCGCACCTGCTAGCAGGATTGTGCTTAGTGAATTACATAGACTGACAGGTGGACTCCGTTACACTGAGTAAAATGATACCTTTCATGATGAAATCCGTCCAGCGGTTCTTTTATAATCTTTATTTTCAGTTCTGCCATAATGATATGCATGTGCTCTAGTGCTCTCATTATGTATTCATGTATTCCTATCTCTGGCCTCTGACAGGTCACTGTGCTTTCAGTGACCTGCCTACTATTTTAAATACTGACTGTGTAATTTCCCTGCCCATGTGAAATTTACATATCCCAAAATGGCCGCCCGATGCCCGCGCAGTAGCATCTTTCGGTTGCCGAGAGATGCTACTGTGCACATGCGGCGCCATATTTCTGCACCCACGCTCTTTTTCCAAAAGCAAAATGGTGCTTGTGCGTGCGCAGTAGTATCTCTTGGCAACCGAAAGTTGCTACAGCGAATGCGTGGGTGTTGGGCGGACATTTTGGGATATGTAGATTTCACATGGGCAGAGAAATTACACAGCCAGTATTTAAAATAGTAGGCAGGTCATTGAAAGCACAGAGACTTGTCAGAGGCCAGAGATAGGAATACATGAATACAGAAGCAGAGCACCAGAGCACATGCATATCATTATGGCAGAACTGAAACTAAAGATTATAAAAGAACCACTGGACGGATTTCATAATCAAAGGTATCATTGGCACCCACCTGACAGTGTATGTAGTTTACTAAGCACAATTCTGCTGACAGGTACGCTTATCAACACCTTATGTAATATCTACCTGTCACACTCTTCCCTCCTTTTTGAATGTCGTCCTCGACATTTGCCTTCTACCTGATTACCTTAACCAGCCTCTTGGAGTTGTGGTAGTTCTCCCCTAACTATCCTCAGATAGTGTTCCCCCAATACTGCCTCTTTACTTAAAGGTGAGTTGGTAGTTAGGCACTATGGACCCCTTTAAGCAATTTACACATACAGCACACTTACCCTATCTACATCTCTTGTCAATCGGTCTCCTGCAAGAAATACACAGATTTAACCACAATTTTAACCAACAACTATTCTTCAGCTGGAGCTTTTTGCTCGTCTTCAACTGGCTCTCCCTAACTACCACTAAACATTTTTCAAATTCAAGTGCAAAAATGTTAAATATAGCATAGTCTTTGTAAAATATTTGGCATGAAATAGAACACATATATTCAACACAACCCATTTTCTTGAGAGAGTGTGCCACTTTAAGAACACAGTCCTTTGTTTCTTAAGGCACGGGGTCCTCGGTCCTTCTAGGTAAGGACCCTGGAACAGGCAAGGGAGACAGTCCTTTAAAACGGGGGCAGAAACAATGTCCGTTTCTTGTAAACATCTAAGGCACAGTCCATAAAGTGAAATTTGGAAAACAGTTCCTGGACAGGATACGGCACAGTCCATAAGTTGAGAGTGAAGACTCCCCAACTCGCTTGAGGTGCCCGCATATCCAGCAGAAAAGGACACAACAGGTGCAAATAAAAAAATAAGGCAAAACCAAAAATAAATATCAACTTGTCCAGCTACTACCGTAGTTTTTATTATACCATAGGCCTATCCGGCCTTAACAGGAAAGCAGTAGCGGTCCTTCTACTGTGGTCACAGTCTCTGGTGGCTTTACCAGCCTTCAAGGAAAGAACACGTCACATTACCTAGGCAGAGATGAGGAACTATCACTGGAACACGGCGTGCAACCAACACAACTCGGTGATTTTTTTTCTTTTTGAGAGAGAGCAACACTGTCCTAGTCCTTTTTATTCTTTGGTTGGCACCAGTCCACAGTAAATGGACAATGCGCTGCATTGATAGTGGGGAGTTGAACTGATGCTGGGAGGGGTTCCTCTCTTGCCACCCCAGCAGAAGTGGCCCCCTCCTTGGTTGTGGCCTGTGGGACAGGTTTGCTCTCCCAGTTGGGACGAATCCTGAAGCGGGGCCCAGTAGAGATGGGTAAGAATCCTCTCATTTGACACGAAGCTCTTGGTTCTTCTGCATCTGCCCAATCCTCGGGGTGGTACTACTCCATTTCAATTATGCGGGAGACTGAAATGGTGTACCAGCCCCGAGGTCCCCACATCTTTAAGAATCTGACCTTGTCTCCTGGCCAGAGACTCCGGGTCCGTCCTAGGGAATAATCCCTCTCCACCGACCTCCTGTTGACAAATATGTCCAGGCGAAGCCAAATCCCTTTAGCTGATAAAAATTTATGACCATACCTCTGATCATCCGATCCTCCAGGCAGTCCCTTCCCGGGTACTCTCTCCACTCCTGGGCACACTCCTCCATCCGTCCCTTCTCCTGGATGATCTTTTCTTTCCATGCAGCCAGGCGTTGTTGGAAGTTGTATTCTTCCTGTTCTTCTTTGGAGATGATGGGCACAGGAACAGACCTTTCAGCCTGGCCAGGCTGAGCAATAACATCGGCAGGTGGTGGGATAGGTGCCCCCGGTGGAGTAGGTGGTAGGGTAGGTACTGGTTTCCTGGTGTTGATAGGCAAGGGGAACGCATATGACTCCTGTTTCCTCCAGGCCCCCATCCTTTCACCTCCTCTGGCTATCCAGGCTATATCATGTATTTCCCGGATCCATCCCCTCACTCCCCCATACTTGGGATTCACACAGTAGGCCCTAGGGGGTGAGAATGGACCCCGTGGAGGTGGCAGTTTGGTCATCAACTGCTCTCCAGGTAATGCTAACAGAGAGTAATCCAACTCCTCTTCCTCCGCTGGCGGCTTTACGACCGGTCCCTGCTTGGTGGTGACCATCATATGGGTATGGAATGAGGCCGGGGGTTCCCTCACCCTTGCGCTGGGTGAGTGGCAGTCCCCGAGCGGATCATCACTACTGGTATCAGTTGGAGAGCGGAGGCTAGTGACTCACCGGCAGGAACACAGAGCGCCGCCATCTTCCTTCCGGTCCCGCTGTGCACGCTGGTCCCGATCAGAAGTCCCATCCCTCTCTCGAGAGCGGAGGTCGGGGCGGACGTGACGGCCCCAGTGGTGGCTTCCAGTGCGGTGGGCCGGGTCACGGTCAGGGTACCTGTGGGCAGCAGGTCCTCCGGTGAGTCCGGTACTGGTCGGAATGGTTCTGGAACGAGCAGCGGTCCTTCAGGTGGGTCCGGTGCTGGGCAGGATTACGCGGTGGCCTGTGGCGGGATGACAGCCGGGGCTCCGGACATCGGCTCACGGTCCACAGTTGGTGGTGGGATGGGCACAGGGTCCAACGGCAGACCTCGGGGTCCCAACTCCTGCCTTCGGGCTGCCTCCGGATTCTGATGAGGTGGTGCGGCCGTGCCCTGGCCTGGCTGGGTATTGCCCGATACCTCGCGGTTGTGGGTGAGGTGATGAAGGGCTGCGTCCTCCCCTGCTTCTCTTCTTGCTGCAGACTGCTGGGACATAGCACACCTTCCTAGCTCCGACATACTGGCAGGCACTATGACTCGCACTCTCCTCTCCTTTTCACTCCTGACCAGAATGGAGTTCTTCTGGCCAGAAGAGCTCCAGCTCACTCTTACTCCTCCTCCTCTGGGACAGTACCTCACTGGCCATTGGTCCAACATGCTGGTGGTTGGGGTGTCTTTTCTCTGAGGCCAGCCTTCCCCATCTTGTTCCACTGCAGGAGGTTTGGCCCTGTTTGGCACTCTTTTATCATATACTCCTGCAAGATGGGATGTCCTTCTTCTTCCCCACTGTGCTTTTAACAAAAACAGACACCATTTTAACTGTACAACATGTGTCAAGTCTTGCATTTTGCAGGTGCCTGTTTCTCTGTATTTTATCTCCTTATTTCTTCCCAGTCATCACTGGCTGTCTTCCCTTTTCACCGGTATACCAGGGTTGAATTGAGGTGCTTTGCTGCTATGTTTTTCCAGACACTTTGCCTCTTCTTCCTCCTATACGCTAATTCCCGCTCAGGACTCCCCGTACGGGCCACCAATGTTACGTGCACACCGCTAGGTTTAGATAGCGGAGAGACAGGTTCATGAATTCTTTGGAATCCTGGGCGAACCATTACTCAGGGTGACCATATACTGCAGTTTCTCTCAGTCATACAGGGGCATTGACCCTCAGGCACAGACATATAGCTGGATTCACTTGCTGACCAGACACATTTGACACGAGTCCTCATGAACAGTCGCATTTAATGAAGCCGCACGGCCAGTGCAATTTAAGTCCCTTGAGCAACAGGCTCCAGTAACAAATAGTTTCTTCTTAAAAGCACATTAATAAACAGTCTTTCTTACTAGTACAGTACAGCACAGATCAAGTCTTTTTAGTAGCACACTTCTATACTCCCACAACAGCAATGCTCCCACCAGCAGTCCACGGTCCACAGTGTCACAGGCTTTACCTTCTAGTGCTGTGAGGTACGATGGGGCGATTAGAATGGAAGGATGAGTCCAGTCCTCAGATGTGGTGTTCAATCCTTGCTTTTGCTAAACAACAGTTTACTCCTTTCTCCACTACTTTCTACTATAGATACCACTAGCAACTAAATGGCAGTCACAGTGGGAGAGTCCCAGTATCCTCATCAGCCTGATGAAGAGGTCGGCATCCTTAAGGATATGTGCCCACGATGCCCAGCTCGCGGTACACTACACCGAAGGACCTGCCGTCACATGACTATGATGTCAGCGCAGGTCCTTCAGTCCACCGCGATCTGCCGGCAAGTGAAGACGATCGCAGCGGGGGCCATCAGAAGGTAAGTATAATATATATTTTATTCTTTCTTTTACAGGTTCTATGGTACCTGGGTCTGGAGGAGAGTCTCCTGTCCTCCAGACCCTGGTACCATCCGCACACTGAAACATTTGGATTCCGCATCTACAGATGTAGTGATGCGGATTCCATGCGTTCCAATGAAAGTCAGTGGCGACAAAAACGCTGTGCTTCCGCAAAATATTTGGTAGTGCTGCGTTTTTTCCCACAATGATAACCCGCAGCGGAAATTTCCGCAGCATGTGCAAAGCACATGCGGATTACCATTGGGGAACATGGCAGGCTTTCTACCATGCATTTTTGCAGCGTTTTTGCCGCTGCGGAAACGCTTAAAAAATGCATCGTGGGCACACAGCCTTAAGCTGGCTCTCCAGCTCAGAACTGACACTACCCAGTCTCACTGGGGCAGGCCTGACCACTCACTTTAGCTGCACCCTGTTAACCCCCCTAGTTGCTGGATGCTTAACAACATCTTATGTAACATCTACCCATCACAAGTTTACCAGTAATTCAATTTGCGTTGAATACATTTGCCGCAAATCACATTTTCTGGCCGAATTCAAGTGAATTTGTCTCATTGAATTTTAGCAGTTTGACGCATGTCTAGTAGAGAGATAAATAGACACTCAGACATGAAGTACAGACAGATAGATGATAATAGATAGATGGATATTTTCTTTGTTTTTGCAACTAGCTTTTAATAGTTTCCTACAACTCTACTGTAGTTCTAATACAGTATAATATCCTCAAAGCCCCCAATACTCAGTATAATGCTCTCTACACCAGGATGTCCGCATAGCTCCCATATCTATATATATAATCGTCTTATCCCGTCTGTCTGTCTGTCTGTCCAGGAAATCCCGCGTCGCTCATTGGTCCGGCAGCGGCCAATCAGCGCCGGGGGATTTCTAAAAAAAGATGGCGGCCGTTAGCGGCTCATCTCCCGGCTGGCAACAGCAGAAGGAACCCGACCGCCGGACCCATCTGCGGGACGGAGATGCAGCCGGGAGATGAGCGGCGCGAGGCGCTCATCTCACGGCCGGTATCAGCGGAAGGACCGCCGGCGCCGCTGACCTCCATGCGGAAGGGAGGACCGGGGAGCGGCGCTGCGGGTCGGGATACTTCTGCTGCGAGCGCCCGCGATGTCCCGGGTTCTCGCAGCGTAAGTAGCCGCACAGGCAGCGCCGCTCCCCGGTCCTCACCAAGATGATTCGATGATTGGTCGCGGTCTTCGGACCCGACCAATCACTGATCTTAGCACAAAACTTAAACACCGCTGTGCTGATTGGTCGCCGACGCTGGCCGCGACCAATCACCGATTTTGGCGCCAAATTTAAATATCGGCAGCGACCAATCACCACAGCGGTGTTTAAATGTGGAGCCAAGATCGGTGATTGGTCGCGGCCGATATTTAAATTTGGCGCCCAAATCGGTGATTGGTCGCGGCCGATATATAAATTTGGCGCCCAAATCGGTGATTGGTCGCGGTCAGCGTCCGCGACCAATCAGCACAATAGTGTTTAACTTTGGCGCCAAGATCAGTCATTGGTCGCGGGCCAAGACAGCGACCAATCACCGATTTGTGCGGCAATTTTAAATAGCGTCCACGACCAATTGGATGTCAGCAACCACCGGCCGCGACCAATCTGCGCTTTTTGTGCCAAATTTAAACACCGCTCTGCTGATTGGTCGCAGCCGGCGACCAATCAGCGATTTTGGCGCCAAATTTAAATCCCGCTCTGCATCGCTCTGCTGATTGGTCGCGGTCGCCGGCCGCGACCAATCAGCACTATTGTCGCCAAATTTAAACACCTCTTTGCTGATTGGTCGCGGTCGCGACTAATCAGCGATTTTGGTGCCAAATTTCAACACCGCACTGCTGATTGGTCACGGCCGCCATCCGCGACCAATCAGCGAGATTGGCGCCAAATTTAAACAACTCTCTGCTGATTGGTCGCGGTCGCTGGCCTCGACCAATCAGCGATTTTGGCGCCAAATTTAAACAACACTCTGCTGTTTGGTCGCGGCCGGCGACCAATCAGCGATTTTGGAGCCAAATTTAAACCCCGCTGTGCATCGCTCTGCTGATTGGTCGCGGTCGGCGGCCGCGACCAGTCAGCAGTATTGGCGCCAAATTTAAACACCGCTCTGCTGATTGGTCTCGACTAATCAGCGATTTTGGTGCCAAATTTAAACACGCTCTCCAGTCCTCACTAACATGGTTCGCTGATTGGTCTCGACTAATCATCGATATTGCCGCCAAATTTAAACACCGCTTTGCTGATTGGTTGCGGTTGCCGAACGCGACCAATCAGCGATTTTGGCCCCAAATTTAAACACAGCTCTGCTGATTGCGCCCGGTCGGTCGCATACCTATTGTAGAATACCCGATGCATTAGAATCGGGCCACCATCTAGTATACACTATAATGGCCCACATCTCCTGTGTACACAGTATAATACTCCTCACACTGTATGATAGCCAACTATACTAGTGTGACACCCCAGGGGTCTGGTTGCCACAGTGATAGAGATATTACGTCTGAGAGCAGGTGGGAGGTCTCTTGGTCAGGGATCCTATGCATGCCACACCTCCTGCCCAGTCCTGGGAGGGGAAGAACTTCCCCTATATAAACCTAGGGCTGAGGCAGGGTTAGTGTGTAGAGAAGAAGTAGAGACAGAGAAGAGAAGCAGATATAGGAAAAGAACATCAGGAGCTCTGTGGGAGCAGTGCTATAAGGAGTCAGGGGCTGGCAGCTGCAGAGCTCGCCCTGACTGAGAAGCTATCACCGGACCCGGAGTCCGAGGCTGTGGGGACTAATCTTTACCCAGCAGCAGAAACCGCCCGGCAGGGGATTTCAGGTCCTCTGGCCAAGAAACCCGAAGGCACGGTCACACGCGTGGGACCAGCACTGCTGTCGTGGAGCGGACGCCACTAGAAGGCCCCGAGTCACCGGCCATACGGGTGAGCACCACACGGTACACTCAGGGACGTGGGCTACTTATACCCGCCTCTAGCAAGGTAGCCAGAAGAGTACAGTCAGTTTGGGAGGCCTACAACTCCGCCTGGCCAGGGGAGATCCCATCTGCTCAAGGACTGACCAGGCCCCGATCGCTAGCCAGTACTTGGGGAGGGTCTATCTTTATCACCAGTAAAGACCCTGAACTACACCGCATCGTCTCTGAGTGATTCCTGCTACCCCCATCATCCACGTCGGCTGCCCTGAGGCCATACCCCTCCCGTTGGGGGTGATACTATCACGCTGCACAATCCTACCACCGGCCTCAGCGGTCTGCCCTGCAGCGGCAGCTCCTTCGCTGCATTCAACGGGTGGCGTAGTCGTCCAACATCTACTGCTAATACAACGCCACTTAGTCTGACTCCCTGGGCACGGACCGGGTCACCGCCACGAGACTACAACCCTCAACAGATCCGGCTCCGGGTAAGCTCCTGCATGCGCAACGCTGTGCGACACAGGTCCAGGGGTGCGTCAACTTTTGGCGTAGTCGGCAGGATCTCGTGCCCGCAACCACCGGGTACTGCGTGCCTGAAAAAGACTGTTCAAACTTACCAGTGGTGAAGATTCCCGCCATCCGTGGAGGTTTCCCGCCATCCGGCGCCATCTTCTACCTTCTTCCCGCCATCCGCGAAGTTTTCCCGCCATCCGGCGCCATCTTCTGCCTTCTTCCCGCCATCCGTGGAGTTTTCCCGCCGTTGGACGCCATCTTGAAGACGCCGCGCGGGAAGAAGAGGGGCGTGGACTCCGAAAGCGCGCGAGAACTGAAGCCCCGCCTCACGTCCGGACGTTGCGTAAGGTCCTGGAAGGAGCCCAGCAGACGCCGACGTCACAGGAGCGCGACGGAAGGTCCTCAACCCTGACGATCCACTGCGGAGCCGCGGCCTACGGAAGAGGATCATCGCAAGGTAGGCCACGGTCCACTAGGGGGGAGGAAGATGTCGGATACGGAGGAGAGCTTCACTGCCTCAACCCCCGCCAGCGCCACCGCTGCTGCAGTCATGCCTTTCACCATGCCCTATATCCCGGGAGCGGCCTGGCTACCCCAGTACTCAGGGGAGTCACATACCCTGCATGACTTTAGAGAAAAGCTGGATAGCCTCTTCCAGGTGTATCCCCTCACAGAAGAGCAAAAAGTGAGCATCCTGGTGGCCCAATTAACCGGGGCAGCCCAAAGGGAGGTAAAGTCCTGGCCACCTGGGGGGAGGACTGTTGCAGGGATACTAACCCGGCTGAGGGACACCTTTGATACCCGCACCTCAGCCGAGATCAAGCTTAGATTCTACGGGTGCAAGCAGCGAGCACACGAGAGTATAAGGGACTATGCCCTGAACCTACAAGAGGCCCTGAGAGCCATTAAGCAGACCGACCCTGACGGCGTGGGAGACGAGGACAGGCTGTTGACTGAACAATTTATAGAGGGTTTATATTGCAATGCCCACCGAACCCAGTTGCGGGCAATGGCCTTACAGGACCCTCATCTGGGATTTGCACAGTTCAAGGACAGAGCCATCCGGGTGCTCCGAGAACCGGCACCAGGTGGCGTTGTGACCCACAGACGCCCCACTACCACTTACCACCAGGAGGCGGCACCCTTGTCGGCAGGGCCTGTGGGAGCTGATGCGCAGGCTTTGAACAATGACCCGGCTCCAGACCTGCACCATCAGGTCCAAGAGCTAGCTAAAAGCGTTGCCGCGCTAACCCGAACTGTGCAGTCTTTACAGGTTTCCACTCCAGGGAAGATCCAGCTGGCATCCGGACCGGAGGACATCCCGTGGCGTCGACCAAGGAGGACCCCACCGGCCAGAGGAAGACCCAGCGACCGATACAACGAGGACGGACAACCCATCTGCCGCCGCTGCAATCAACCCGGACATATGGCAAGGTACTGTCCTTTAAACTGGCACAACCTGGGGTAGAGGGCCAAACCCCAGGAAAAAGATCATCAGGCCCATCGAACTGGCGCGACAAATATGTGGGAGGACGTCCAGTCTTGCCTGTGGTACTGGACGGCATCCCCATGAGTGCCCTACTGGACACCGGGTCACAGGTTACCACTATCCCGTACGTGCTCTTCAAGCAGTACTGGAATGACTCGGATATCACCCGCTACCCTGACGACGACTTGAGTATCATCGCCAGCAATGGTCAGCCCGTGCCACAGATTGGATTTAAAGAGGTGACCATTAAAATCGGTAGAGTCGAATTGGCGGCACAGGGACTGATCATTGTAGACATTGACAAGCACGAGAGTCACCCAAAGATAACTCTAGGAACTAATGTAATTGAAAATTGTCTTGCAGAGGTGATTTTCCTTTTACAGCAGGTTGCCAAGAACGCCAGCTCCGGCCAGCAGCGAGTGCTCCAGAAAGAGATCCGGGCACTGATGCGACGGCAACAGATAGAACTCTCCGGTGGTGAGATTGGTAGCGTAAGAATGTGTGACCCTTTTCCTATTGCCATGCCCCCAAAAAGTGAAATGATGATTTGGTGCCGGGCAGCTATTGGTCTGAGAGGTAGAGATTACCAGGCAATGGTAGAACCAGTTTACTCAGACAGTAGGCCCACCATTTTGACAGCACGGGGGGTGGTCAATGTACGCCATGGGAGGGTGCCCGTTCGCATAATAAATATCGGGAAGAGGGAAGTGTACCTGCCCCGGTATGCCACGCTAGCCAAATTGTATACCATCAATCAAAATTCCATACAGTCCGTAGAACCCTTGCCTCCATCTTCCCCGGAGGAAGGTAACGGCTCTAAGGAAACAATGGAGGACTGGTGTCAGCAACTACATTTGGGTACTGACTCCACTCCCTCACACCAGAGACAGGGAGTCTATCGGGTGGTTCAAGAGTACGAGAGAGTGTTTAGTAAACACCCGTTAGACTTCGGGCGAGTAAAGGGGGTAGAACACCACATCCCCACGGGAGACCATCTTCCCATAAAAGAGAGGTATCGACCCGTACCCCCTGCACACTACCAACACGCCAAGGGGATGCTTAGGGACATGAAGGAGGCTGGGGTGATCAGGGATAGCTGTAGCCCCTGGGCAGCTCCACTAGTCTTAGTCAAAAAGAAAGACAACACCATGAGGATGTGTGTAGATTACCGGAAAATCAACCGTATCACACACAAGGATGCGTACCCCTTACCAAGGATAGAGGAGTCTTTGGCTGCTTTAAGATCTGCTAACTTCTTCTCTACCTTGGATCTCACTAGCGGGTACTGGCAGGTTCCTGTAGCAGAGGCGGACCGGGAGAAGACCGCATTCACCACCCCGATGGGACTTAGCGAGTTTACCTGCATGCCGTTCGGACTCTGTAACGCACCAGGCACCTTTCAAAGATTAATGGAGTGCTGTCTGGGCCACAAAAACTTCGAGACGGTCCTGTTGTACCTGGACGATGTCATCGTATATTCCAAGACTTATGAGGACCACCTGAAACACCTGGCGGAAGTGTTCGAAGCTCTGGCAAACTACGGCCTAAAGGTAAAACCCTCCAAGTGTCACCTCCTAAAACCAAAGGTGCAGTACCTGGGACACGTGGTGAGCGCTGACGGAGTGGCTCCCGACCCTGATAAGATCACCGCAATTAAGGAATGGCCAAGTCCCTCCAGTGTAAAGGAAGTGCGGCAGTTCCTCGGGTTGGTAGGCTATTACCGCAGATTCATCCCCGGTTTCACCAAAAAGGCAGCTCCTATGCAGGACCTCCTGATAGGCCAGTCCCGGAAGGCCAAGAACCAGAAGCCGCCCTTCAAATGGGAGAAGTTAGAAGAAGAGTCCTTCCGCCAGCTGAAGATGGCCCTCACGGGGGATGAAATCCTGGCGTACCCTGATTACAGCCAGCCCTTTATCCTCTACACCGACGCAAGTAACATCGGGCTAGGAGCCGTACTGTCCCAGATCCAGCAGGGGAAAGAACGAGTAATCGCTTACGCCAGTCGAAAAGTGCGACCCACCGAAAGAAACCCTGAGAATTACAGCTCATTTAAGCTAGAGTTCCTGGCAGTGGTGTGGGCAGTCACCGAACGCTTTAAGCACTACCTCGCTTCTTCCCGGTTCACCGTGTACACGGATAACAACCCGTTGACACACCTGGACACGGCAAGACTCGGTGCCCTAGAGCAGAGATGGATGGCCCGTCTGTCCAACTACGAGTTCACAATCAAATACCGGGCAGGACGCTCCAATACCAACGCGGACGCCCTGTCCAGGATGCCAAACCTACCGGACGTAGGAGAAGATCCAGAGGGACTGGAAGAAGTCGAACTCCCCGCGTTCCACCGTCATGGGACTATCCAGTATTCCCATCGGGTAAGGAGTAAGCAAGCCGCTACGGTTAACCCCTTGCCTCACTACAACTGGGAGGAAACGCAAGACAGTGACCCTGCCGTCCGACTGGTGAAGGAGATGCTGACTCGGCCAGAGGCTCGCCTTGACCCAGACGCTCCGGAGGAAGCCAAACAACTGTGGGCTGAGAAGAGTCGACTGTTCCTTTACAAGGGGAAGTTGTGCCGCAGAATGGTTAACTCCCGGACGCATAAACTAATCTGGCAAGTAGTGGTGCCACGAAGAGACGCAGCCATGGTGATGGAGGCATACCACGACGGGGCTGGACACTTCGGATGGAAGAAGCTGGAGTTGGGTAGGCATGAGGGGAACCATCGAGAGGTGGTGCAGAGACTGTGGCCCGTGCAACCTAAGAAGGAAGGACCGTGCCAGCCAGAAGACCCCCCTTCAGTCCATCGTCACCAAGCAGCCGTTGGAACTGGTAGCCTTGGATCATGTAAAACTGACCACAAGCAGAAGTGGCTACGTCTACGCGTTAACCATTGTGGATCATTACTCCCGGTTCTTGGTTGTCGTCCCCGTTAAGGACTTAACAGCTCAAACAGCAGCTAGAGCCTTCCAGCAGCACTTCTGCCGTCCACACGGGTACCCGGACCAAGTGCTGACGGACCAGGGACCTGCCTTTGAAGCGGAGGTCTTCCAGGAATTCTGCAATCTGTATGGCTGCCGGAAGATAAGGACGACACCCTATCATCCGCAAACTAATGGACTTTGTGAGAAAATGAACCAGGTGGTAATGGATCTTCTGAAAACGTTGCCCCTGGAAGAACGCAGTCTGTGGCCTGAGAAGCTGCCCGACCTGGTGGACCTATACAACTACATCCCTGTAGGTTCCACCAACTGTACCCCGGCTTACCTAATGAGGGCAAGGCCTGGTAAGCTACCTGTTGACCTGGAGATGGGAGTCCTGACACCCGAGGAGAGCGTGGAGCGAAGTCTCTGTCTCGCTAGGGAAAGACAAGAGAAAACTTACAACCAGTATGCTCCCGCTGTTCCCCTGGTACCCGGAGAGCAGGTCTTGAAGAGGAAGAGACGGCTCCACAAGTTGGACGACCAGTGGGAGAAGGACCCGTACACCGTACTGCCCTCAAGCCACGACAACCCAAAGGTCTGTACCATCAGTAAAGACGGAGGGGAAACCACAGCCATTGTATCCCGGGATCACCTGAAGAAGTGTCCCGAACAGCTACGGAACCCAGAAGGAGAGCAAGAAGACCCTCGACCCGTAGAGGAAAGGGAAGATATGGTTAGTACTGTGCTCGGAGACTTCCCTCGGTCCTGGACTCAAGTCAATGGTGCAGTTGTGGTACCCGTCCTCACGTTCCTCCAACCAGCATCCCAAGTGCCTACGGAGCAACAGGTAGAGCTGGAAGAGCAGCCGGTCCAGGAGGCAGCAGACTCCACACAAGCAGAACAGAAGGATCAACCCTCTGCTCATAGTGAGCCTGCCGTACCCCTAGTGAGCCAAAGAGCCCATAGACAGCTGCCCAGTTTACCGTTGACAGCTCCTACACCCTGTAGTTCAGGGCCAGACAGTCAGCTCCGTAGGTCCACTAGGGCCACTAGAGGCCAGTTACCCGCACGTTGGAGGATTTGAAGTGTTTAAATTGTTTTATTTGTGGTCACCTGTCTGTTACTTGTAAATAATTATGTGTTTCTAGTTATTTTTAGGAATCCTTGGTGGATTTACCGGGAATCCTTGTACAATTGGTTGGAGCGTAACCTAGGAATGGACTAAAGACTGTTAAGGACTCGGGGCAGGACAGACCCCTACCTGGTTACGTCTCCCTGTTTTGGTGAAATGGACACCTTGCTTTTCTTCAAAACTGCACCCGGTTGCGGACACGCCGTAACCATCTTTATGTGTTTTTCTTATTGTATTATTATTGTTTATACCTTGTTATGTTTTTCTAAAAAATATGTTTAGTCCCGGAGTACTAAATTTCACTAGGGGGAATGTGACACCCCAGGGGTCTGGTTGCCACAGTGATAGAGATATTACGTCTGAGAGCAGGTGGGAGGTCTCTTGGTCAGGGATCCTATGCATGCCACACCTCCTGCCCAGTCCTGGGAGGGGAAGAACTTCCCCTATATAAACCTAGGGCTGAGGCAGGGTTAGTGTGTAGAGAAGAAGTAGAGACAGAGAAGAGAAGCAGATATAGGAAAAGAACATCAGGAGCTCTGTGGGAGCAGTGCTATAAGGAGTCAGGGGCTGGCAGCTGCAGAGCTCGCCCTGACTGAGAAGCTATCACCGGACCCGGAGTCCGAGGCTGTGGGGACTAATCTTTACCCAGCAGCAGAAACCGCCCGGCAGGGGATTTCAGGTCCTCTGGCCAAGAAACCCGAAGGCACGGTCACACGCGTGGGACCAGCACCGCCGTCGTGGAGCGGACGCCACTAGAAGGCCCCGAGTCACCGGCCATACGGGTGAGCACCACACGGTACACTCAGGGACGTGGGCTACTTATACCCGCCTCTAGCAAGGTAGCCAGAAGAGTACAGTCAGTTTGGGAGGCCTACAACTCCGCCTGGCCAGGGGAGATCCCATCTGCTCAAGGACTGACCAGGCCCCGATCGCTAGCCAGTACTCCGGGAGGGTCTATCTTTATCACCAGTAAAGACCCTGAACTACACCGCATCGTCTCTGAGTGATTCCTGCTACCCCCATCATCCACGTCGGCTGCCCTGAGGCCATACCCCTCCCGTTGGGGGTGATACTATCACGCTGCACAATCCTACCACCGGCCTCAGCGGTCTGCCCTGCAGCGGCAGCTCCTTCGCTGCATTCAACGGGTGGCGTAGTCGTCCAACATCTACTGCTAATACAACGCCACTTAGTCTGACTCCCTGGGCACGGACCGGGTCACCGTCACGAGACTACAACCCTCAACAGATCCGGCTCCGGGTAAGCTCCTGCATGCGCAACGCTGTGCGACACAGGTCCAAGGGTGCGTCACTAGTACTAACATTGTGTACTGCCCACAAAGCCCCCAATTCTAGCCGCAGAAGGCTTATTATGATCTGACTTTACAGGACGCAAAGGAATACGCCAAATTAAAAACCAAAATATTGGCACGCTCAGGAGTGACTATGTCTGTCAGAGCACAAAGGGTCCACCACTGGGCGTATGCTGGCGACAGATCTCCACGCTCATAGATGTTCGACTTGTTACATCTTGTACAAAAATGGCTGCAGCCAGTGTCTTCCTCTCCTGCCCAGATGGTTGAGCGTGTGGTGATGGACAGGTTCATCCATTCCCTAACCAGGCCGATGCAGACCTGGTTTGCCCAAGGTGACCCTCGGACGCAGACAATCTCGTAGGTCTGGTAGAAAGATACCAAGTGGTCGAAAAATCCCTGGGGAAACCCGACATAGCCACCTACCCTTACTGGAGTGCCCAAAAGGGGATGGGTTCACCATGGAAGGGATTCAGAGCTACAACTGATGGCATTCCATTTCCACTGAAGAGACTGCAAGGTCTGTTGTGAAGGATGTGATTTGTTGGCGATGTCGCAGTCCGGGACACGTAGCCGCCCAGTGTCATACATCTGCTGAGCCTAGGCAGATGATGTTCATACTATGCTTACCCAACATGCAGTGTGGACTGTCGACACGGCGAGGGACCGCAGGGGTGTGCCATGTCCGTTAATGGAGTGATGGGCTGTTGGACTCCAGGAGTCTGGTGACCTTGATCCGGGATAGTGTTCTGGTTCTCATTTCCACTGTCGAAAGTAAGTTCCTGGCCAAGTGGCAGGGCCCATATGAGGTGGTGGAGAAACTCAGTTAAGTGAACTCCGAGTCCACCAGCATGGCTGAAGAAAGCCGCACCAAGTATACCATGTGAACTTGCTCAAGCTGTGGTGGAACCGGGAGCCTGTGGAAACTCCTTGCCTGGGAGCCGCTCCCGAAGGCAAGGTGGAAGAGGTCACTATTTCAGAGACTCTATTGGCAGCCCAGAAGCAAGAGTGTCGAGAACTACTACAGTGGAATCGGGAGCTGTTCTCAGAGTTGCCGGAGCATACTCAGGTGGTAGAGCATGACGAGTTAACAGAACCACATGTAAGAGTGAATCTGAAGCCGTATCGGGTTCCGGAAGCACGCCGGGAAATGATCTCGGCCGAGGTGAAAAGGAGGTTAGACCTCGATGTGATAGAGGAGTCAAAGAGTGGGTGGTCGAGCCCAATCGTCCTCGTACCAAAACCCAACGGAGAGTGGAGGTTTTGTAATGACTAGCGCCGGCTGAATGAGGTGTCCAAGTGTGATGCGTACCCGATGCCCCGCGTTGACGAACTCATCGAAAGGCTTGGACAGGCGAGATACATCACCACTCTCGACCTGACGAAGGGCTATCGGCAGATCCCCATGTCCCAGGTGGCCAAGGAGAAGACGGTTTTCTCTACACCCAGATGGGTGCTTTCAATACACTTGGATGCCATTCGGGTTACAGGGGGCCTCAGCCACCTTCCAGAGGGCTATGGATCGGATCATAGCCCCACATAAGAAGTATGCCGCAGCCTACCTTGACGACATTGTAGTTTTTAGCCCAGACTTTAGACCTTAACTACAGCCCATTCTGGATGCTCTAAGGAAGGCGGGATTTGCAATAAATCTGAAAAAATGCACCTTTGGAAAAGAGGAGGCCAAGTACTTGGGCTATGTCGTCGGGAGAGGCGAAATAAAGCCGCAAGTTAATAAAGTGGAGGCAATCCAGACCTGCCCGCAACTGCTCTCCAAGAAGCAAGTGAGAGCATTCCTGGGAATGGTGGGATATTACCGGCAGTTTAACCCAAATTTTGCCATGATGGCTGCACCACTGACGGATCTCCTAAAAAGCACCATGTCAACCATGGGGAAGTGGACGGAGAAAACAGAGACCACGTTCCAACTGTTGAAGTCAGCACTGTGTAAACAACCGGTCCTGGTCGCACCAGACTTTAACCCCTTTATGACATAGGGCGTATTAGTACGTATCTGTGCCCTGGGCCTTATGGACCAGATACGTATTAATACGCCCTATCTTTAATGCGGCACCGCGACCGAAGTCGCGGTGATAGCATTAAAATTCCGGTGCCATCTTACCTTAGGGTAGATGGCGCCAGCATCTTAGGGGTGTCGCCGCCCCTTCACACCCACGATCGCTGTGATTGGCTGTTCAATTCTGAACAGCCAATCACAGCATTTCTCACTGTTTCCGGCAATCAGATTGCCAGAAACAGTGATGTGCAGCCTAGGATCGGTGCTCCTAAGAGCACTGATCCTAGGTTGTTGCCTAGTAACCCTGCCTGTCACCTCCCCATGACCCCCTGTGATGTCAAATAAGCCCCAGCCAGGTCTGATTGGAGCGATCGATGATGACATCGATCGCTCCAATCAGAGTACCTGAACACAGGTGACAGGGCGGTCACAGGGCGATGACCGGCTTGTGATCTGCCTGTCACCTCTTTGTGACCCCCTGTGATGCTGCCCAGGCCCCTGCCATCTCTGATTGGTGCGATCGATGTCATCATCGATCGCACCAATCAGAGTACCTGACCGGGAGGTGACCGGGTGGTGACCAGCCGGTGACCTGCCTGTCACCACCCTGTCACCCCCCTGTGACCGCCCAGCAGATCCTCACACTTGGTGAGGATTTCTACAGAGCGGTCACGTCTGATCTGCGCTGTGCTGGGCCTTGTAGTGCCACAGAATCTTCTGTTACACTACAAGACCTTACTCCTACCTGCTCCAGTCGCTGCTGCTGCTCCGGCATCCTGCTGCGGTCTCCAGGGTCCTGGATCTCCTGCTCCGGCACCCTGCTGCTGTCTCCAGGTTGCTGGGTCTCCAGCTTCGGCGTCCTGCTGCTGTCTCCAGGGTCCTGGGTCTCCAGCTCCTTATCCAGCTGCTGCGGATCCTGCTCCAGAGCCTCTTCCAGAACCTGCTGCTGATCCTGCTGAAAGAAGAACAGAGAAGACTTTGGTAAGTCCATCTCTGTTCTCCCCTCATCCACCCCTCTCCCCCCCTCCTCCTCTCCCCCCCTCCTTTTACCCCCAATCCTCCTCCCCCCCAGTTTTTTTTTTTACGTGCGTCCTGCAGCGGCCGAGCGCTGAGCAGTGTCTACGTCACTGATCAACGTCCGTGCTCGCTGCTTTTCAGGACTTTTTCTTGCCCCTGTCAATTCTCCCCCCCCACCTTTGCACCACATCCGCGCACACACCCAGCAGCTGCCGAGAGTTGATAGGTGACATAGTTCACCGATCCGTTTGCACCACCTACGGTAGTTCCTTTTTTTCTCTTTTTTTTTTCAGAAAAAAAAAATTCACACCAAGCACACTGACACACACACACTCTAAATAAAGTACTGACACACACGCACCACATACACGAGAAAAAAAAAATGTCCGGCTCATCCCAAACTTGCTATTCAGCGGAGGAGGCATACGCTATTGTTGCCTCCGACACTGAGACTGAAAGCGAGGGTGAGGATCCCACATTTCTTTACTTTTCCGACGCCTCATCGTCCTCCTCTTCCTCCTCTTCTTCCTCCTCTTCCTCCTCAGGTGCTGCTGGACCGCCCCGCAGTCGTCGCAGGAGAGAAGATGTTCCAGTGCCCCCCACTATTGACCCCATATGGACCTCGCCCCCCGAAAATGTTGAGCCACTGATTCCTGATTTCGTGGCGGAATCAGGAATCAAGTTTGACACCACCGGCCTGACAGAAATAGACTTTTTCAAAGTCTTTTTCTCTGAGGACTTTATAAACCTCATGGTGGGCCAAACTAATTTGTATGCTCATCAATTTTTGGAACAAAACCCCTCTTCATCATTTTCTAACTGGTCTCCTGTAGACGCAGAAGAAATGATGAAGTTTTGGGGCCTGGTCCTTCATATGGGGATCCTGAAAAAAACAGAGGTTCGGCAATACTGGAGTGTTGACGTTTTGTATAACACTCCAGTGTTCCGAATGGTCATGACCCAGACACGTTTTGAGGCCATCCGCAAGTTCTTGCATTACCAAGATAATGCAATGTGTCCTGCATGCGATGACCCAAACTTTGATCGTCTTTTCAAAGTTCGGCCGGTCATCGAGCACTTCAACAAGTTTGGTGAAGTGCACGTGCCCCAAAGGGACATCTGCGTGGATGAGTCCTTAATTTCTTTTAAGGGGCGGCTTGGATTCCGGCAGTACTTGCCCAGTAAAAGGTCCAGGTACAGGATCAAGCTGTATAAACTTTGGGGGAGTACCTCAGGGTACACTCACAAGTTTAGAGTTTATGAAGGGAAGGACTCCTGGATTGAACCCCCTGAATGCCCCCCTGTTCTGGGAGTGAGTGGGAAAATTGTGTGGGACTTGGTGCACCCACTGCTGGATAAAGGTTATCACCTGTACGTGGATAACTTTTATACAAGTAACCCGCTCTTCAAGTCCCTCTCTGCGCGACATACCGCAGCTTGCGGTACTGTCCGCAAAAATCAGAAAGGCCTCCCAAAGGCGCTAATTGGGCAGCTGCTCAGAAGGGGTGAGAGCAGAGCCCAATGTAGCGACCACCTGTTGGTGGTCAAGTACAAGGACAAGAGGGATGTCCTTCTCTTGACCACCATACATGGTGATGGCAGCACCCTCAGCACTGTAAGAGGTTCCACTACACAGGTCGCCAAACCAGACTGTGTAGTGGGGTACAACAAGTACATGGGGGGAGTTGATCTCTCTGATCAAGTCCTCCAGCCGTACAGTGCTTTGAGAAAGGCCAAGGTATGGTATAAGAAGCCGGCCGTGCACATTGTTCAGATGGCAATGCACAACGCTTTCCTTCTGTCAAAATGTGCAGGCCAGACTTCTACGTCGTACCTTCACTTCCAGGAGACAGTTATCAAGGCCCTGATATTTGGCAGTGGTGGTGGAGCGGGCCCCTCTACTTCTGGAACTGAAGGACCTAGAATTGTACCTGACCAGCATTTCCTGGGGCAGATCCCTCACAGCGGAATAAAAGGTAAGTCACAAAAGAAGTGCCGAGTGTGTTACCGAAGGGGAATACGCAAGGACACCATTTACCAATGTGACACCTGCCCCGACAAACCTGGCCTCTGCATGAAAGACTGCTTCAAAAGGTACCATACTTCCATGGACTATTGAATTAATTTCTGATGTATGACAACCTGACGAACACTACACAGCTGACGTAATGTTCGTCAGATTGTCATACTTCAGTTGTGTAGTGTTTGTCAGGTTGTCCTACACAACTGGCGTATAACACTACATTATAAAATTGACAAATCAGGTATCTGTTCCAAAAAGGGGGCACTTGTTGGGCATTTCCACTGTTTAGGCACATCAGGGGCTCTGAGAACGTGACATGACGCCCGCAGACCATTCCATCAAAGTCTGCATTCCAAAGCATCACTCCTTCCCTTCCAAGCCCTGACATGCGCACAAACAGTAGTTTTCTCCAACACATGGGGTATCAGCGTACTCAGAAGAAATTGCACAACAACTTTTGGGATCCAATCTCTCCTAGTACCCTTGTGAAAATAAAAATATTGCGGCTAAAATAGCATTTTTGTGGAAAAAAAAATATTTTTTTCACGGCTCTACGTCATAAACCTTTGCAAAACACTTGGGGGTTCAAAGTGCTCACCACACATCTAGATAAGTTCCCTGAGGGGTCTAGTTTCCAAAATGGAGTCACTTGTGGGGGAGATCCAATGTTTAGGCACACAGGGGCTCTCCAAACGCGACATGGTGTCCGCTAACAAGTTGAAACCATGTCGCGTTTGGAGAGCCCCTGTGTGCCTAAACATTGGAGTTCCCCCACAAGTGACCCCATTTTGGAAACTAGACCCCCCAAGGCACCTATATAGATGCATATTGAGCACTTGGAACCCCCAGGTGCTTCACAAATTAATCCGTAAAAATAAAAAAGTGTTTTTTTTTCCACTTTTTCATTTTTACGAATCAATTTGTGAAGCACCTGGGGGTTCCAAGTGCTCACTATGCATCTAGATAGGTGCCTTGTGGGGTCTAGTTTCCAAAATGGGTTCACTTATGGGGGAGCCCCAATGTTTAGGCACACAGGGGCTCTCCAAACGCGACATTGCGTCCGCTAATTATTCAAGCAAATATTCCAATCAAAAAGTCAAATGGCGCTCCTTCCCATCCAAGCCCTGCCGTGCGCCCAAACAGTGTTTTCCCCCACATATGGGGTATCTGCGTGCCCAGGGGAAATTGCACAACAAATTTTGGGGTCCATTTTTTCTTGTTACCCCTGCAAAAATAAAAAAAATTGGGTCTAAACTAACATTTTTGTGAAAAAAGTTAAATGTTCATTTTTTTCTTCCACATTCCAAAAATTCCTGTGAAGCACCTGAAGGCTTAATAAAGTTCTTGAATGTGGTATTGAGCACCTTGAGGGGTGCAGTTTTTAGAATGGTGTCACTTTTGGGTATTTTCTGTCATAAAGACCTCTCAAAGTGACTTCAAATGTGATGTGGTCCCTAAAAAAATGGTTTTGTAAATTTTGTTGGAAAAATGAGAAATCGCTGGTCAACTTTTAACCCTTATAGCTCCCTAACAAAAAAAAAATTTGGTTCCAAAATTGTGCTGATGTAAAGTAGACATGTGGGAAATGTTACTTATTAACTATTTTGTGTGACACATCTCTCTGATTTAAGGGCATAAAAATAAAAATTTTGAAAATTGCAAAATTTTCAAAATTTTCGCCAAATTTCCATTTTTTTCACAAATAAACGCAAGTGATATCGAAGAAATTTTACCACAATCATGAAGTACAATATGTCACGAAAAAAGAATCTCAGAATCAGGGGGATCCATTTAAGTTTTCCAGAGTAATTACCTCATAAAGTGACAGTGGTCAGAATTGTAAAAATTGGCCTGGTCATTAACGTGCAAATCACCCTCGGGGGTAAAGGGGTTAAGAAAGAGTTTGTGGTCCAGACAGACGCTTCAGAGCTTGGTCTAGGAGCTGTACTCTCTCAAGAGATAAATGGATAAATGGGGAAGAACATCCCATTCTCTATCTGAGCCGGAAGCTGTCCTCCTGCGAGAAAAACTACCCAATAGTAGAAAAGGAGTGTTTAGCCATAAAGTGGGCCGTAGATACATTAAGATACTACCTACTAGGCCGGAAGTTTAAGTTGGTGTCAGACCATGCCCCGTTGAGATGGTTGAGGGAAAAGAGGGGTAACAATGCCAGGGTAACTAGATGGCTCCTAGCTCTTCAGGACTTCAACTTTCATGTAGAGCATAGGCCTGGGAAGTTACATGGGAACGCTGTAGCCCTTTCCCGTTTTAGGTCAATTAGGATTACCATAATTTTTAATATTTGCCAAATGCCAGAATAAGGAGAGAGCGAATGTATTAAGGCATTTAAAAAAACGGGAAAGGTTTATTCTGATTTCATGTCAGATATTGAGAAAAACATGCATATGTGTCTTTTTATATACTGTATGTAAACTTCTGGTTTCAACTGTACATCTTGGGCCTCTTCCTTGTATAATGTGCTCTATTCTGCGCCCTTTCCTGGTATAATGTTCCCCATCCTGAGCACCTTCCTGGTATAACGCACTACATCATGAGCACCTTCCTGGTATAATGCACTCCATCCTGGGCATCTTCCTGGAATAATGTACCCAATTCTCAGCACATTCCTGGTATAATGTACCCCATTCTGAGCACATTCCTGGTATAATGTCCCCCATCATGAGCACATTCCTGGTATAATGTCCCCCATCCTGAGCCCTTTCCTGGTATAATGTTCCCCATCCTGGGACCCTTCCTGGTATAATGCACTTCATCCTGGGACCCTTCCTGGTATAAGCACCCATCAGACCACGGGTGCTTTTAATTAGTGTTGGTTTCTACCTGCCCACTTAAATTTGTAGGTTTCTCTCCTAAGAGAGGCATGTTTGCCCATTTATATTGTAGGCTTATAGCCCAAGAGAGGCATGTTTAAGAGGTTAGTTACCCATCATGCGGAGGCTACCTTGTCGTGGTTGATGGGCATACATGAATTGGCCAATTTGTGCGCTAAGAACCTTCATTTTTTGTAAGTACATTTTATTTAGCAATAATGCAGTTTAGCTCTTATGTTCTCAGTGTCTGCATATGTATTGTCCCTTGCAGTGTGTTGCTGTGCTTTCTTATTGTACCCTTCCTGGTATAATGTCCCCCATCCTGTGCCCCTTCCATTAATAATGTTTGCTGTTCTTCTCCAATACATTTAAAAATAAATAAATTATTCTTCTTCCCTTCCTCCACTCCCACAACTCGCAGCGTATTCTTCTATAGCACTTGAAGGAACTGGCATCTAACTTCGTCTTGCTGGCATGGTGCATGACGTCACGGTCATGTGCCGCCTGTGACTGGCACACCAACGTCAACAGCCGGCCTCTGATTGGCTGGCAGGGTGTATTGCGGTGCAGGGACACAGATGGTCTCTGCGTCTCAATACATTTCAGCTGAATGTGTGTCCTTGCATGCACCTCTAACTGAAATAGGTGCTGGTGGCGGCCGACCCCCCTCCTGCACGGGCCCGGTCGCACCCTCTGTGACCGATGTCGTTCCGCTCCTGGAAGGGATATGCTGATGTTTACTATTGGATTCTATCATGTATGTGAGAATAAAAGGCTTCTTGAGATTGATGACACTGCCATATCTAGCAGCCAAGACTTCTCAATAATAGCGGACAATTGAGGCTGCTGGGATCTAGATCAATCACACAACGACACGTGTACAATGCAATAGTGTTTTTATTAGCAAAATCATAAGAATCATTAACCTGAATTACATCGTGATTTACCAATAAAGAAGGTCAGCTCCAGATTTTACATAATGGAACATAATAGCCAAATTGTAAAATCCAGGATCTGGAGCATTTATTCAAGATTAATAGATTATTATTAAGTAAGTAAAATTGTGAAGGCTCCGGCTTATTTACAGATAATAATGGACTTTGAAGTGAAAAAACAAGATATATATGATGTGTTTAAGTCCTGGAATTTGTAGATGTCCACATGTGTAATGGAGGCCTCCACCATCCAGGTGCCTAAACTGTAAACAGGAAAATTATGTGCAAATTAATCAATATGGCAAAAGTCTGAAATATTCTATCTGCTGACAAGAGCGGTTTATCTCCAGTTTACCCAATACAGAGAAAATGCCGCCAGTGATCAGTAATGGCGCCATCATCCCGTTCTCTCACACATTTACACTGCTGCACTGCCATCTAGTGATGAAAAAAAAAAGTACTATACCAACACAGTTTATTGTCACTATTGGTGGGATCATATTATTAACACGGCTCATTATAGACTGCAGGTTATTTACAAGTTAATGAACGTTACAGAATATAATAACTAAACTATTGTACATGGCTTTATCAGTGAAGAAGGGTCCTTGTACATACCTCACAAATAAGAAAGAGAGCGAGTGTATAGTGCTGGGATCCTAATCTCACCTGCTCCTTTATATGTGCTCACACAGAAATATTCTCCTAATGAAGCCATGCTGGTTCAGTATGCCTTCAATTTTGAATAAATCCCCAACAGTGTCACCAGCAAAGCACCCCCACACCATCACATCTCCTCCTCCATGCTTCACGGTGGGAACCAGGCATGTAGAGTCCATCCGTTCACCTTTTCTGCGTCGCATAAAGACACGGTGGTTAGAACCAAAGATCTCAAATTTGGACTCATCAGACCAAAGCACAGATTTCCACTGGTCTAATGTCCATTCCTTGTGTTCTTTAGCCCAAACAAGTCTCTTCTGCTTGTTGCCTGTCCTTAGCAGTGGTTTCCTAGCAGCTATTTTACCATGAAGGCCTGCTGCACAAAGTCTCCTCTTAACAGTTGTTGTAGAGATGTGTCTGCTGCTAGAACTCTGTGTGGCATTGACCTAATCTGAGCTGCTGTTAACCTGCAATTTCTGTGGCTGGTGACTCGGATAAACTTATCCTCAGAAGCAGAGGTGACTCTTGGTCTTCCTTTCCTGGGGCGGTCCTCATGTGAGCCAGTTTCTTTGTAGCGCTTGATGGTTTTTGCAACTGCACTTGGGGACACTTTCAAAGTTTTCCCAATTTTTCAAACTGACTGACCTTCATTTCTTAAAGTAATGATGGCCACTCGTTTTTCTTTACTTAGCTGCTTTTTTCTTGCCATAATACAAATTCTAACAGTCTATTCAGTAGGACTATCAGCTGTGTATCCACCAGACTTCTGCAGACTTCTGCACAACACAACTGATGGTCCCAACCCCATTTATAAGGCAAGAAATCCCACTTACTAAACCTGACAGGGCACACCTGTGAAGTGAAAACCATTTCCGGTGACTACCTCTTGAAGCTCATCAAGAGAATGCCAAGAGTGTGCAAAGCAGTCATCAAAGCAAAAGGTGGCTACTTTGAAGAACCTATAATATAAGACATAATTTCAGTTGTTTCACACTTTTTTGTTAAGTATATAATTCCATGTGTTAATTCATAGTTTTGATGCCTTCAGTGTGAATGTACAATTTTCATAGTCATGAAAATACAGAAAAATCTTTAAATGAGAAGGTGTGTCCAAACTTTTGGTCTGTACTGTATATATATATACGCGGCTGCTGATGTTCTCGGCTGTCCCCATCAGTCCCATAGACACTAAATGGAGTGTGGCAGTGCGCATGCCTGGCAACGGCTCCATACTATTTCCTCCATAAGAGAGGATAGGGATCCCCACTCTAGTGATTGGTGGGGTTCCCAGTAACTACCATCACCGATCCTGCAGATCCTTTCTCCTGTCGATAGTTTTTTTATGTTTTACATGGTCCAATAGAGAGATCAGAGGTGCGATATAGTGAACTAACACATGCAAAGCCTAAATTATATAAAATGTGAAACCACCAGACTGTGACCGTAGCCAAACATCTTCTAACCTTCCTTACAATTCCTAAAATTGTTGACCAATGTTTTTCTTTAAAGGGGTTCTCCAACCATAGACACTTATGACATATATACTTCAAAACCTCTTACCAACACTTATCAACCATTTGCAGTCCAAAAAGACCCACAGTGGCCAAGAAAGTAAGGAGAAAGTTTGGCCAGTTTTAATGGCCTGTCTCCAATAGGTGGATGTCCCCAGGTAAATATCATTACTGGCAGATAAACCTTTTTACCACTTTGAAAATCTAACACTCAGAGCAGCGATTCATCCGCAAAACAATTTTATATTACATCCATTTATAATCTACATAATAAATTGAGCAACTTTGTTACTAGATAGAATTGCTTGTCTTGCACTGGCCCTGAGTTATACCTTATTCTCTTCCATATCTCCATTGATCATTCTTAATTTTACTGCATAGCCTGCTTGTTCAGTGTCTGGACAGCAATTATGCTCTTTACTTTATTTGTATTCTTGGCATCATACAGTCATCTGATGTGTTTGAAGGGGCATCATTAAGTCAGCTATTAGGGGAAATAAAATTCAATGCTGGATCCCTGAGGATCCATTGCCATATGGCACCCCTGGATCCCATTGACGCAAGCCGCTGAGTGGTCTTCGAGGTCTGCATTGTTTGGATGGTAAGGAATAGCGCTGCATGCTGCACCTTTTTTGCCATGAAAAGCAAATGAATGCATAATGGACCTCCCATGAACACAGCTGGCCATGGGAGGAAGCAAAAGAGTATACAGACAGGACAGCACAGGATGTCAGCTGATTCTGTGAGGTAAAACATTTCCCTGCCTGTTTAAAAACTTGTTTTACCTCACATAAAGAATCGGCTGTGATCCCCGGCTGTAATGTCTGTATACTCTCTTGCATCCTCCCCGTCCAGGAGATGACGTATGTTCACACCATGTTCCTGTATGGTCAGACATTACACAGTACACAGCAGGGGCATATTTCTAAGATTATCTCAGCACAGGAACATTTTATTTAAACACATCCAATTGTGGAACTTATTATTATTCCAAGATCCATTGATTAAAATGAATTTTGTTTGTGGGAAAATGCCTTTAAATAATTGAAAGAGGGTTACAATTGCTCCTTTGAAACTTGATGCAGGTAATCTTATATGAGAGTAATGGCGTATTCACACATCTGTGTGTCATAGATCGTGATGCACAAGCTGTTTGCGAGTCTCCTGCCCCGAACTTTGACAGCCTCATATACATCTATTAGGCCACATTGGCAGAAATGGAAGCTGGCACGTTTAGGTGGGCTGCACTGTGGGAATGAAGAGCCTTGGGATTCCCAAACGTTTTTTATTAATATCAATGCGTTTCTGCAATGGACCAGGGCCTTTCTCAAGGTATAAAAAAAACAAGCTCTTCACTCCCGCAGCACGGCCCACCTAAATGTGCCAGCTTCCATTTTTGCCATTCCACCTCTTGAAGAACCTTTCCTCCAGCCACAGGGCAGCAGCGGCTTTCTACACCATTATAGCTGTGGTGACTGCACACAACACCTCTAGGTGAGCGCTGCCATCAATTATCCCGACCCCTTATCAGACGCTATTGCCCTATTTTGTGTGCGCTCCTGTCCTTCTCCACAGCGTCTCTATTAGGCACCTTCACACGTTCAGTAAGTTTCATCAGTGACGTGTTTCTATTATACTTTTCCTCTAATTGTTCCACTCCTGGTTTTGGCTTCCTAATACTGAGGTAAAATACTGACCAAATTACTGAATGTATGAACATGGCCTTAAGCTCTTAAGTTCGGGTCAAGAGGCCAGCAACTAATCTTAGAATCATTTTGTGCTCAGACCATGACACGCCTTAATGTGTAGAGTCACTTTCATCTTACAACTAAATAAAAACTACGTATTGTTTTAAAGGGGTATGCTACCACTTATCAATTAGGAGAAGGCATCAATATAAGTCAGTAGTATCAGATTGATAGGTGTCCAAATCCTAACACCACCAATCAGCTGTTACCAGCTCCAGCATGGAATCAATGGGGTGGCAGAGTGTTGGAACTCTACCAACCTGATCTTGGTGGTCCATCCTAAGTATAAGTGATCAATATCATAACAGTGAACACCCCTTTTAACTTTTTTTTGCAAATACTTGCTTCTCTCATCCTGAAATGCAGCATGTTTTTGGATCAAATCACATGTGGCATTTTTGTTGCATACATTTTTTCGACTAAAATTCAATTCTTACATTTAAAGGGGTTGTCTTATCCTAAAGAGGACCTGTCACCAAATTTTTCATGTTTTTTTTTCTATTTTATCTTTCATTTGCGGAGATATTAGCAAAGTATTTGGCGCCTAATGAGTTAAAAAAAATTAAGTCCAAGTAGATGTTATCAGAGTTTTCACTAGGGGTGCGAAATTCTTCTCCCTGCATGGTGCTGACCAATTATAAGCAGATGACAACACTGAAAAGAAAGATGATCACATCCCCACCATAGCTTAGAGCAGATTTCTCAGTGTCTGAGATGTAAGGATACAGACCTGGTCTCCTGGGCTAACCTCCTGCATGATTAGAGCACACAACTGACTAATACCTTTCAGTTAAGGTCTCTGTGGGTGAAGGGGCATCACAAGAGAGTTTAGTTGTGCAACATTACAAACCTTTCTAACAGCTCTCCTCCTCTTATGGTACTCTCACCTCTGCTGTACTGCGCCTATCCCACACTGCCTGTCCAGAAATGAGAGCACAGTGTCAGTATCATACTTAGATCCGTTGTGCTCAACTTGTACTCATTCTGCAGTGAGATTAGAGCAGACTGTCATTACATTTCACCATAGAAGTAACCCAGAACACACTGCTCCTGTGTGAGGTGTAATAACAGCCTAATATCACTGCAGAAAGAATACAAGTTGCTTGAGCACAGAAGTCATAAGTGTGATACTGGCACACTCCATAATCAGGAGAGTCAATAAAAGGGTTTGTAATGTGACACAGAGAAACTCAGCTGTGCGGCTCCTTCCTTGTCTTAGAGCTGTTATCTCTGCTTTCTAATCATGCAGAAGGTTAGACCAGGAGATCAGGACTCTCCATCATTATACATCTTAGGCTAGGTTCCCACGTTGAGCTTTTGGTGAGTTTTTGATGTTGTAGAATTTCTGCACCCATTAAGATAGGTTACTTGCATTATTTCTAAAATATGCAGCGTAAAAACTCACTAAAAACTCATTGTGAGAACGTAGCTTTATACCCTAAGAAACCCGCTTTGAGCTATGGTGGGGGCGTGTTCTTCTTTTCTTTGAGTGTTGCTGCTTGCTTATGATTGGTCAGCATCATACAGGAGAAATCTGCAGCATATTTAAGGATTTCTCACAAGCCTCATTCGGGTAAATGCAAAAAGGTAAATAAAATGACCAAAATCTCCACAACAAAAGTGTAGCTATGCCTACAGCGTAATCACACCCAGACTATAAGATTATGGCCGGTCTCTGGGTGGGTGTTTTTTTACACAGTAGTCAGAACCTACAACATTGTGGTGCCGTGCATTACATGGGCTATACTAAGGGAGCGCCTGTCAGCATAGAGCGAATACGTCCATATAGCGACCAGCAGAAAGTGTAAGAGAAGAACTATAGAAGGATGGACCATAGTGGAGCATTCCGGACTGGAGCAACATAAGGAGCCAGAAGGCTTCCCCCGGTATTCCATGCTATGTGCTCCTTATAAAGTGACATCTCTCCATAGACCCCTCTGTGAAGACCACCCCCTTATCCAGATGATACATTCTCACTTCCACCATATATAATGCAGACTGGCCATTTTTTTTTTTTTTTTCAGAAAATCACCAATTTTGGGTCGTCAGCTGTAAAAGAAGAAATGCTTTACACCAGTGCTGGGAACCTATGGCAGCGTGCAGAGGGGGCAGCAGAGCCCTCCTGGGGGGCACCATGGCCGCAGCACTAGCGCTACTGGATCGGGCCGGCGGGGAGAACTCTGAGCCGCCGAGTGCCGGCACCAGCTCCGCTACTGCAGCTAGATGTGCGATCTCTCTCGGACGGAAACACATCGAGCTGAAGTGTATTGCAGCGCACGAACTAGCCAGGCCCGAGCGCTGCAATACACGCTGCCGGCCAATCAGAGGCCAGCGGCTGCCGGCCAATCAGAGGCCAGCATGACGGCCAATCAGAGGCCAGCGGCTGACGGCCAATCAGAGGCCAACATGACGTCGGCTGGCCAACAGAGGCCAGCGGCTGCCGTCCAATCAGGGGCCAGCATGAATTCGGCCGGCCATTCAGAGACCAGCAGTTTCCGGCCAATCAGAGGCCAGCATGACGTCGCCGGCCAATCAGAGGCCAGCGGCTGACGGCCAATCAGAGGCCAGCATGACGTTGGCCAGCCAACAGAGGCCAGCGGCTGCCGTCCAATCAGAGGACAACATGAATTCGGCCGGAAAATCAGAGGCCTGCGGCGTCTGGCCTATCAGAGACCAGCATGACGTTGGCCGGCCAATCACAGGCTAACGGCTTCCGGACAATCAGAAGCGGCTGCCGGCCAATCAGAGGCCAGCATGACGTCGGCTGGCCAATCAGAGGCGGAGGCCGGCAGCGTGTACTGCAGCGCGCACGGGCCTGGCTAGTACGTGCGCTGCAATACACTTCAGCTAGATGTGCCGACTACAGGAGAGGACGCTGCGCGGGAGAAGATGGAAGGTGAGGAGGAGGGTTTATTATGTGGTTTTTTTTTTTGTTTTTTTTTAATATGTGATGCACAGTGACTGGGGGGGGAGAGGGAGCATGTATAACAGGATTGAGGGGAGGGCCAGCATATATACCAGGATTGAGGGGAGGGCCAGCATACATACCAGGATTGAGGGGAGGGCCAGCATACATACCAGGATTGAGGGGAGGGCCAGCATTTATACCAGGATTGAGGGGAGGGCCAGCATATATACCAGGATTGAGGGGAGGGCAGCATATATACCAGGATTGAGGGGAGGGCCAGCATTTATACCAGGATTGAGGGGAGGGCCAGCATATATACCAGGATTGAGGGGGGGGCAGCATATATACCAGGATTGAGGGGAGGGCCAGCATATATACCAGGATTGAGGGGAGGGCCAGCATATATACCAGGAGTGAGGGGAGGGCCAGCATATATATACCAGGATTGAGGGGAAGGCCAGCATATATACCACGATTGAAGGGAGGGCCAGCATATATACCAGGATTGAGGGGAGGGCCAGCATATATACCAGGATTGAGGGGGGGAGCATATATACCAGGATTGAGGGGAGGGCCAGCATATATACCAGGATTGAGGGGAGGGCCAGCATATATACCAGGATTGAGAGGTTGGGCTAGCATATATACCAGGATTGAGGGGAGGGCCAGCATATATACCAGGAGTGAGGGGAGGGCCAGCATATATACCAGGATTGAGGGGAGGGCCAGCATATATACCAGGATTGAGGGGGGGAGCATATATACCAGGATTGAGGGGAGGGCCAGCATATATACCAGGATTGAGGGGAGGGCCAGCATATATACCAGGATTGAGAGGTTGGGCTAGCATATATACCAGGATTGAGGGGAGGGCCAGCATATATACCAGGAGTGAGGGGAGGGCCAGCATATATACCAGGATTGAGGGGAGGGCCAGCATATATACCAGGATTGAGGGGAGGGCCATCATATATACCAGGATTGAGGGGAGGGCCAGCATATATACCAAGATTGAGGGGAGGGCCAGCATATATACCAGGATTGAGGGGAGGGCCAGCATATACAGTTATATGAAAAAGTTTGGGCACCCCTATTAATCTTAAGCTTAATGTTTTATAAAAATTGGTGTTTTTGCAACAGCTATTTCAGTTTGATATATGTAATAACTGTTGGACACAGTAATGTTTCTGCCTTGAAATGAGGTTTATTGTACTAACAGAAAATGTGCAATCTGCATTCAAACAAAATTTGACAGGTGCATAAGTATGGGCACCTCACCAGAAAAGTGACATTAATACTTAGTAGATCCTCCTTTTGCAAAAATAACAGCCTCTAGTCGCTTCCTGTAGCTTTTAATGAGATCCTGGATCCTGGATGAAGGTATTTTTGACCATTCCTCTTTACAAAACAATTCCAGTTCAGTTAAGTTTGATGGTCGCCGAGCATGGACAGCCCTCTTCAAATGATCCCACAGATGTTCAATGATATTCAGGTCTGGGGACTGGGATGGCCATTCCAGAACATTGTAATTGTTCCTCTGCATGAATGCCTGAGTAGATTTGGAGCGGTGTTTTGGATCATTGTCTTGCTGAAAGATCCATCCCCTGCGTAACTTCAACTTTGTCACTGATTCTTGAACATTATTGTCAAGAATCTGCTGATACTGAGTGGAATCCATGCGTCCTTCGACTTTAACAAGATTCCCGGTGCCGGCATTGGCCACACAGCCCCAAAGCATGATGGAACCTCCACCAAATTTTACTGTGGGTAGCAAGTGTTTTTCTTGGAATGCTGTGTTTTCTTGCCGCCATGCATAATGCCTTTTTGTATGACCAAACAACTCAATCTTGGTTTCATCAGTCCACAGGACCTTCTTCCAAAAGGAAATTGGCTTCTCCAAATGTGCTTTTGCATACCTCAGCCGACTCTGTTTGTGGCGTGCTTGCAGAAACGACTTCTTTCGCATCACTCTCCCATACAGCTTCTCCTTGTGCAAAGTGCGTTGTATAGTTGACCGATGCACAGTGACACCATCTGCAGCAAGTTGATGCTGCAGCTCTCTGGAGGTGGTCTGAGGATTGTCCTTGACTGATCTCACCATTCTTCTTCTCTGCCTTTCTGATGTTTTTCTTGGCCTGCCACTTCTGGCCTTAACAAGAACTGTCCCTGTGTTCTTCCATTTCCTTACTATGTTCCTCACAGTGGAAACTGACAAGTTAAATCTCTGAGACAGCTTTTTGTATCCTTCCCCTGAACAGCTATGTTGAATAATCTTTGTTTTCAGATCATTTAACAGTTGTTTTGAGGAGCCCATGATGCCACTCTTCAGAGGAGATTCAAACAGGAGAACAACTTGCAAGTGGCCACTTTAAGTAGCTTTTCTCATGATTGCATACACCTGGCTATAAACTTCAAAGCTCAATGAGGTTACAAAACCAAAAAAAGTGCTTTAGTAAGTCAGTAAAAAGTAGGTAGGAGTATTTAAAACAAGAAAATGATAAGCGTGCCCATACTTATGCACCTGTCAAATTTTGTTTGAATGCAGATTGCACATTTTCTGTTAGTACAATAAACCTCATTTCAAGGCAGAAACATTACTGTGTCCAATAGTTATTACATATATCAAACTGAAATAGCTGTTGCAAAAACACCAATTTTTATAAAACAATAAGCTTAAGATTAATAGGGGTGCCCAAACTTTTTCATATAACTGTATACCAGGATTGAGGGGAGGGCCAGCATATATACCAGGATTGAAGGGAGGGCCAGCATATATAGCAGGATTGGGGGGAGGGCCAGCATATATACCAGGATTGAGGGGAGGGCCAGCATATATACCAGGATTGAGGGGAGGGCCAGCATATATACCAGGATTGAAGGGAGGGCAGCATATATGCCAGGATTGAAGGGAGGGCCAGCATATATACCAGGATTGAGGGGAGGGCCAGCATATATACCAGGATTGAGGGGAGGGCCAGCATATATACCAGGATTGAGGGGAGGGCCAGCATATATACCAGGATTGAGGGCAGGGCCAGCATATGTACCAGGATTAAGGGCAGGGCCAGCATATATACCAGGATTGAGGGGAGGGCCAGCATATATACCAGGATTGAGGGGAGGGTAGCATATATACCAGGATTGAGGGGAGGGCCAGCATATATACCAGGATTGAGGGCAGGGCCAGCAAATATACCAGGATTAAGGGCAGGGCCAGCATATATACCAGGATTAAGGGCAGGGCCAGCATATATACCAGGATTAAGGGCAGGGCCAGCATATATACCAGGATTGAGGGGAGGGCAGCATATATACCAGGATTGAGGGGGGGGCCAGCATATATACCAGGATTGAGGGCAGGGCCAGCATATATACCAGGATTAAGGGCAGGGCCAGCATATATACCAGGATTGAGGGGAGTACCAGCATATATACCAGGATTGAGGGGAGGGCCAGCATATATACCAGGATTGAGGGGAGGGCAGCATATATACCAGGATTGAGGAGAGGGCCAGCATATATACCAGGATTGAGGGGAGGACCAGCATATATACCAGGATTGAGGGGAGGGCCAGCATATATACCAGGATTGAGGGGAGGGCCAGCATATATACCAGGATTGAGGGGAGGGCAGCATATATACCAGGATTGAGGGGAGGGCCAGCATATATACCAGGATTGAGGGCAGGGCCAGCATATATACCAGGATTAAGGGCAGGGCCAGCATATATACCAGGATTGAGGGGAGGACCAGCATATATACCAGGATTGAGGGGAGGGCCAGCATATATACCAGGATTGAGGGGAGGGCCAGCATATATACCAGGATTGAGGGGAGGACCAGCATATATACCAGGATTGAGGGGAGGACCAGCATATATACCAGGATTGAGGGGAGGACCAGCATATATACCAGGATTGAGGGGGGGGGGCATATATACCACGATTGAGGGGAGGGCCAGCATATATACCAGGATTGAGGAGAGGGCCAGCATATATACCAGGATTGAGAGGGGGGGAGCAAATATACCAGGATTGAGGGGAGGGCCAGCATATATACCAGGATTGAGGGGAGGGCCAGCATATATACCAGGATTGAGGGGAGGGCCAGCATATATACCAGGATGTGGGTGAGCACATTCTTTATTTCTGCAGTCTCTTACCCCTGCTCCTGTCTGTGGCTGCTCTATGCTGCCCTCGTCTGCTCTTTGTATCAGTTGTTTGTATCAGTAAAACCTCAATATTTAGGATAAATTCCGTGTTGGCACTTGCCGATAAATAAGTGGGTTTTGGATTGCAGTTTGGGCACTCGGTCTCTAAAAGATTCGCCATCACTGCTTTAAACCAATCAATGTGCAAATATCAACATTTTTGAGAAAATACAATACATTTGATCAGATGTCAAAAAATATTCCAGAAAAAAAAATTGTGTCAGAAATCATAAAGAAAAATTAACTCTTTAATACCATTTTTACCAAAAATACATTGTAAAAAAAAAGAAGTGTAATTTTCTACAGTACAATATTTATTTCTATTTTTCTCCCCCCAAAAATTGAAAATCAATGTAAAAAGTGTATTTTAATACAGTAAAAAAAATCAGGGTAATTGTTCAGTTGTATTGCCAGTTTTACAGCACGACCCGTAGCGATTTACGATCCCACAGGCCAATGAGCTACAATCTTCCTGAGAAAGGATTCATCAATGTATCAGATGCTTTCTTGCATGTTTCTACATGGAGCAATACACATATGTTCCATGTCCCTTCCTCTAAGAAACCTTCAATGAACCCTGATAGGATCTACAGAGAATAGACAAGACGTCCTTTACAGTGTTACACACTTACTCCATACTCAGTCTAATTTCATCATTCATTTTACTTTCTGCTTATAAATGCATTCATTAAAATAATGAATATCTGCATTGAGGACAGTAGAAGAACTAGTTTGTGTTTGTTCATCAAGATGCATTATCTTGGTTTCGTCTTGGCACTGTTAACTGTTGGTAGGTAGCAGAGTACTGGAGAGGCTGCTCCCGTCGTTCAGAGAGTTGCTCCGGTGCGGTGTTCTGTTGGTAGACTGACCGCTTTGTTGGTTTGCTATCAGGTGGTGAATCATATCGGTTATGAGATTGAGTTTATGATCCATTTGAGTTACCTACAAATGTATAAAAAAAAAATTCAAACAAAGAGAATAGCATAGATACAGACCACACTCCATACACATTTCACACTACCCGTGAGCGCTGCCTGATATTGTAGCTTATCCCTAACCAAATCAATGGGGCACTGAGTTGCAATACCAGACACAGCCCATGGACAAGAGAGGCACAGTTTTGGGGAGAAATAAAGTAGATAGATCCCTTAATGCAATATTGGTTAGCCATTTAGACATTGTTGTTTTATTTGAAATCTATAGTTGGTGCGATTCGTTTCGCAGCACTCGGTCCATCGGCCACGTCAGTAATCTTTGGATGCTGGACAGGAGCCTCAAGACCTGCCTTCTACCTTCCAAGATTCCCTGCTTCTCTTCTGATTAGCGGCATCTTTATGGTTACAGCATGATGCATATGTGACATTGCATCAGGCCGGCTAATCAGTAGAACAGCTGTGGATGCCGGGATGTAGGAGGTGGTTCTCAGGGCTCTGATGCAGCGGTCACAGATTATGGATGTGGCTGATGGACTGGGTCCTGCAAATTGACTCGCACCAACTCTATTGGAAACCTTTGTCAGATTGAACTACTTAATGAACTCAGAAAGAGCTTTCTGTCCACATCCATGAAAGTAGTAGCCAACACTTAAAGGGATTTTCTACTACTCGGACATCTTTTCCATAAATATATTTTTGCCCTCAGTAAAATAATAACACCTATACTCCCCTCCAGTGTTTCAGCCGTGTCAGCATTGGCTCTCCTTGGGATCACGTGACATTGTTATGTCAAGTGATCCCTGCTGCCAATCAGCGCTGGCTTCACTCTTCCTGCCTCCAGTTATAGCGCATACCTGTACATCCGGAGGAAGTAAGAGCAGCAACAGCTCTCACTTCCTCTGGATGTATGCAAGTTGGCCAAAGGTGGGGAGAGTAAAGTCAGCGCTGATTGCCCCTAGGAATCATGAGATATAATGTCATGCTGTCATTTAAGGTGTGGGAAAGACTAAGTGCAACACAAAGGGAAAAGGGAAAGGGAACCCAGACTAGGGAAAGTGGGGAGTGGAGAACTCCTAGGCTGATCTAGTGTCACCCTGTCTCCACTAATGTCCCTTTATTGGTTCTTCACCAATCGCCGCACGTGTACCTCGGCCTGTCTTTCCCTGCCATTAGGCTCAGGCTAGGGAACAGAAAGGATGAGCACTAGTTGATCCCCACTGAACACTAAAGACAACAAGGGGGGACAAACAAGGGAAAATCGCTTAGCTTTAGTCAACTGCAGACAAATGCGCACACGTTCTCTAGCACCGGAGAGGAAGAAGTACTGCTCTTGCTCAAGCCTTCACAAGGGGTAATGAATATCGCCGGCACCTCCCTCTGGCTCACAACAGGTATTTATACATCCAGGCCAGGGTGTTAATTAGCCAGAAGGAAGCTAGCCGCTGTGTCCTAGAGATACATATTCTAAGAAGTTGTCTGTAAGGCCAAATGAAGAGATCTCCTGCAACCAACTGCAGGATGACTGTCTGTCACTTCTGACACACCCATGACACACGCAATCCCCAGGAGAGCCAGTGCAGACACCGCTGGAATAGTGCTGGCACTGGAGGGGAGTATAGGTGTTATTATTTTACTGGGGGACACACATATGGATTGAGAAGGAGTTGTCTGAGTAATGGAAAACCCCTTTAAGCCTCCATACACAATAGACTAAGCTAATAGTCTAAGGGGACATCCAGACTCTTCCCTGACAGATGAGGTCAGAGGAGGTAAAATTCAAACTGCCTGACCCTTAATGCCCGACCCTTTTGTTATTCAGGTGATAAGCTGCTGCCAGAGCCGTTTGGCAGTGATTTTCACAGTTCTCCACTTTGAAAACACATGAACATTTAACCAAGCCAAAACTTCTCGTGTATGAGAGTTGGGAGAGGTAGTGGACGGCCGAACCAGCAATCAACTTTCAGTTATTGTGTGTGGCCACCTGAACTTGTTGTTTCCCCAATTTTTTGTGTTAAGTATATAATTCCACCTGTGTTAATTCATAGTTTTGATGCCTTCAGTGTGAATGTACAATTTTCATAGTCATGAAAATACAGAAAAATCTTTAAATGAGGTGTGTCCAAACTTTTGGTCTGTACTGTATATACATATATACATACATACACACACACACACATATATATATATATATATATATATATATATTATTTAGAATCATTTATTTTTATTTCAGACATGTAGTTCATACACATTCTAAAATATGTAGATCTATATTCTTTCTATTTGAACAAAGGAAATGTTTGATGCCTAAAAGGAGTTTTCATAAGTGATCTCTTGAGCAGCTCAGGATGGATAAGAGCATCTCGTCAAAAGCCTAAAGGGAGAAGGCAGGGAGCAGCTAACTGATGTATAGAAATGAATGGGCTGGACAGAGATAACGGTATGTTAGGAGTTAACTTTTCTCCTGGAATGTGACTACTGCACACTCTCTACCAAGGTCTACTAGTGGCTGAACTCCATGGAAATGAGCTTTACACTATGTAAGATAAAAGCTCTCATTGCAGGAGAATGACATCAGATAGAAAAAGCAAGTCAGTGGCAAACTTGTGTATTTTCATGCTGTTTAACTAATTAAAGCAACTTAGTAACTTGAGAATACCTGTTTATTGACAAAGGTGTTATGAGACTTAATGAGGTTGTCTGGTTTAGAAACCACTTGCACATACTTGGGGCACTATACAGGTTAATAGTGGGGATTCTCCGTTGTAAACCTGAACCCATTTTATGCAGACTAGAGAGCAGTTACATGGAGTCATTCCCACTTTGAAGGTCCCAGTACTTCATTCATTACATAGTCAGTTTATTGATTTCACTGGATACTGTGCAGTACCTCCTCTTTCCTTTGGTGGCAGTGCAGGAGAATTAAATGCTTGTTGCCAGATTTTTCAACAAATGGCTTATCGCTGAGATTGCCAGCAACAGATCATCCTTTAGTCAGCATATTGGGGCCCTTCTAACAAAAAGACATTAACTAATGCAGACATTCCTTTTAAGTACAAAGCATATGCCAGTATACTATCTGCAAAGTAAAAAATAAATAAATTCTTAAGTGCTTAAAAGGAACGTGTCCTCTGTTGTTTAACCCCTATCTGCCCTACATGTATAGTGCATGTTGGGTGCGAGTGTGTGGAGTGGACTCTGCAACTCCACCCGCAATACACCTGCAGATTCCAGCTGTGTTATACTGCCGGTATTTGTCTGTAAAAGCCGCTATTAGAGCAGCTCTGGTTGCTGCTGTTAACCCCTTAGATGCTGCAGTAAATCCCTGACCGTGGTAGTTAAGGTGCGATGTCCCAGAGGTTCACCATTTTGGATGCCCATGGGATGTTGCCTTCCACCCCCCTTCACTAAGTGAAAGTGCTGCTTATGGATTTCAGTGGTAACCATGAGCCTGCTGACCGCCCCCATGGCTGCCATGTTGGTACATGAAAAAGTGGGATTGAAACATCGTATATAACCCAAATAATGTTATTAATGAAAACCTCAGCAATTAACAAGCCCTCATAAAGCTCTATCGACCGAATCTCTGAAATATTTTCACCATCAAAATAAAAACTATACAAGTTTGATATCTGGTTTTTCAAGTTTGCTCGACGTGAAGAATCATGTTCACAGGTCATTTTCACTGCACAATGAAACCTTAGAAACAAAACCCAAATACAATGAAAAACGCAATCCCATTTAACTTCGCTTGGAATTTTTGTTCCAGTTTTCCAGTATATTGTAGGGTAAAAAAACCAGCCCTCATACAGCTATGTCACACGAAAGGGGAGAAAGAAGGCGAGGAACAAAGAAAAAGCCCAAAAACTAAAACTGTCCATGGTGAGAAGGGATTACATTAAATTTACTTTAAATGTCATTTTTTTAGATTTTCACTTTTTAACATCACAATAAAAAAAAAACAATCCTGAAGTCTTACAATTTTCACACTGGCCACTAGTCCTAAGAATAGACTCATTGTGAAGGAAGGGTGAGGAGGTGAGCTGTGACTATCATTTCTTGTGAATGGTGGCTACTTTATCTGCTTTATATAGAGGTGTCATCTTTCATTGTCATTTTCAGTCATGATAATAAAACTGCTGAAAAATCTTCTGCATACAACAGGAAATATGAAACTAATTTTGGCCAGGGTGATAATTGCAGGATCTGTGGGTGTGTTTTTTTAGTTTAGATGGTTACTATAGTGAAAAAAAAGAAAAAAATAAATAAATTTCATGTAAAAAGGTAATTTAAACAATTGGTTATTTTTTGATAACACATTCTCTATAACTGCTCTTCTCTAATAAGATGGCAATATTGCACCGCTGCAAAAATAGGAAGAAGTAGTTTGTCAATTTTAAAGCAGCTTCTTGGAAACTAATGACTTAGTCATTGATATAACATCCTGACAAAATGACTGTTCACTGTCTGTTTCTGAGAAATTAATTCAAAGGTCACAACCGATATGGCTGCACTTCCTATTATCACTTTTGGAAAGACAGACAGTGGATAATGATTATTTCTATTATATATGATCTACGGTATATTCTGATTTGCTAAAAGTGAGATAAGTGACAAGTCTATTGGAAGTAGCAATCCTAAAAGTCAATATCGACCCTTTAACGAGCCTTGTCACATGACTTGGGCTAAAAGCCAAACCAGAATCTCAATTTGCAGCCACGGTGTTTCAGGGTATTGCTCCTCGTCAGTACAAAGCATGAGATCCGATTTGACTGTATGAGAGGCTTCTCACTGGGATCTAAAGGGTCATTTTTCTCCTTGTGGAGAGTGACATGCCTGGCATGCCAGTGTATATATAGATACTCGACACTCAAATATTCATAATGATAATGCAATTCTTTATTTCATAAAGAAATCCCAAAATTCAATGTAACGTTTCAGCCTTATGCAAAAGGCCTTTTTCAAACACTGAGACATAAATGAAACAGATAAAGAAATCAATATTACAAAATTAACACCACAATAGAATTTTTTATTTTAATTTTTTTATTATAAGAAAATAACATCCTGTTGTATTGTTGAAATCACTTGAGATTTATTTAAATATAAAGACATTATTATATAATGTCAAATTAATGTGGGAATTCACTTACTTCATTCAAAATAAATTACAATATGACCAATTAAATTTCAATATCTCATATACAGTTGAAACCAGAAGTTTCCATACACTATATAAAAAGACATACAGTATCTGCATGTTTCTCTCAATATCTGACATGAAATCAGAATAAACCTTTCCTGTTTTAGGTCAATTAGGATTACCATCATTTGTAATATTTGCCAAATGCCAGAATAATGAGAGAGCGAGAATGCAGTAAGTAATAAAAATGCTTAAAACAAAGTCAAAACTTTCCATCCATTTCATTAGTATTTGGTACCATTGTCCTTAAAGTGAATGACTTGGGTGAAACATTTGGGATTTCCTCCCACAAGCTTCTCACAATATAAGGCTATGTGCCCACGTTGTGGAAATGAAGCAGAAAATTTCTGCTTCATTTCCGCATGTCCTCTCCCGGAAAAACGCATGCGGAATTCCACGCGCGTTTATCCTGCGTTTATCGCGCGTTTTCCACATGCGGAATTCCACGCGGGTTTATCCTGCGTTTATCGCGCGTTTTCCACATGCGGAATTCCACGCGGGTTTATCCTGCGTTTATCGCGCGTTTTCCACATGCGGAATTCCACGCGGGTTTATCCTGCGTTTATCGCGCGTTTTCCACATGCGGAATTGCCTTGCGTTTTTTATTGCATTGCAAAGGTAATTCCGCTTGCGGAAACGCAAAATTAATTGACATGCTGTGGATTATTGCGCGCATCAAAAACGCTGCGGAAAAATCCGCAGCATGGGCATAGAACTTGCGGATTCCCCTTGGGGACCATGGGGGGCAGATTACCTAGCGTTTCACAAGCGTTTACCCTGAGGAAAGTCCGCAGCATAAACGCTTGTAAAACGCTACGTGGGCACATACTCTTAGGTCGGAATTTGGGCCCATTTCTCCTGACACAACTGGTGTAACTGATCCAGGTTTGTAGGTCGTCTTGCTCGCAGCCTTTTCAGCTTTGCCCATACATTTTCAATAGGACTAAGATCAGGGCTTTGTGATGGCCGCTCCAAAACATTGACTTTGTTATCCTTAACCCCTTATTGACCAATAGACGTCTTTTTACTGATCTGCAATATAAGAGACTAGCGTTCCCCGACAGGTGACTATCCTGTAGCGGTCACCTGTACATTATAGCTGACAACTTGCTGCATCAGCCATGATCAGTGTTGGCACAGACCATGGACGTTTAACCCCTTTGATTCTGTTGTCAATAGTGATTATAGAATCTAAATAGTTAACACAGTGTGGGGGCTTCCTTTTAACTTTATCGGCACCTTGATATCTTGATTGTGTGGTCCTGATGTTTGCCTTGGCAGTTCATGGCCAAATAACTACCTTTAAAGTGTGCCGGCTATAATTGCCTGTTCAGAAGTTATCAAAATCTAGATGGTAACAATAAACTTTTTCATTCTTGTCATTCCACTTTCCATTACTTCCTGAAAAGAACCAGAAGGGTTAATGAACTATATGAAAGCAATTTTAAATACGTTGAGGGGTGCAGTGTTTAAAATGGTAACACTCTTGGGTGGTTTCCAACATATAAGACTCGCAGGCTAAGTGCCCACGAAGCAAAAATGCTCCGGATTTTTTCTGTATCTCCCTGGCAGGAAAAATGCATGCGGATTTTACATGCGTTTTTCCTGCCAGGTAGAAGCGTTTGTCAAGTGTTTTTGCATGCATTTCTGCATGCGGGTTGTCAAGCGCTTTTCCAAGCGATTTTAGCATCACTTGGAAAAGTGCTTGACAACTTGGTCACACTATATAAATCCATGCAACCGGCATGGATTTATATAGTGTGACCAAGTTAATAGTTAAAAAAAGAATAAAAATGGTAAACAAAAAAAACATTCTACTCGCCGTCCGATGGCCCCCGGTCTCCTTCTCCGGTGCGTCCGGTGTCTTGGGCGGCTCGCGATGGTGTAAAAGGACTTTCCATGACGTCATTTAGTCTTCTGACAGGTCAAGCGACCGCCGACATCAGCGGTCACGTGACCTGTCACATGACTAAACAACGTCATGGAAGGTCCTTTTACACCACCACGAGCCACCGAAGACACCGGACGCACCATACAGGAGACCGGGGGCCATGAGAAGGTAAGTATAATGTTATTTTTTATTTTATTCTTTTTTAACTACAGGTACTATGGTACCCGGGTCTGGAGGAGAGTCTCCTCTTCTCCAGACCCGGGTACCATCCGCACATTGAATCACTTAATATCCACATGTGTACATGTAGTCATTAAGATATTATGCAATTCAATGGAAGTCAATGGCGGCAATTACGCCGCGTTTCCGCAAAATTAATGGATATGTTTCAGATTTTTCTGCAATGATAATCCGCAGCGTAAATTTCCGCAGCATGTGCACAGTGTTGCACAGCTTCTGGATACCCACAGTTGCAGTATAAAACCTCACAGAGCAGATTACAGGGGATAACAAGCTTTTACTTCTCAGAACATGAGGTAAAGGAAAAAACGCACAGTCACACAGTACTGCACCAGGAAGTAAGAACAAAATAGAAAATACAAGAGAGACTTTTTTTCATTTACAATACAGTAAACAAGGAAACTTTACACAACATCGCCATCTACTGTCAGATCAGCATAAAGTCCTCCTTCACACAAACAAAGAAGTCCACAACTGTTGCATATACCAACACACAGCACATGCGGGTTATCATTGAGGACCATGGGGCACGCATTACCAAGCGTTTAAGCGTTTTCGCTTCGAAAATTCCACAGCAAAAACGCTTGAAAAACGCACAGTGGGCACGCAGCCTCAAAGTCACTTCAAAACTGAACAGGTCCCTATAAAAATAAGTTTTGTAAATTTCCTTGAAAAAAATGAAAAATAACTGCTACATTTTTAAATCTTCTAAAATGGTAATAAAATAAAACAACATTTTACAAATGGTGCTGATGTAAAGCAGACATGAGGGAAATGTTATTTATTACTGTTTTTGTGTGGTATGACTATTGGGATTAAAGGCATAATCAATCATAGTTTGAAAAGTGCAATTTTTAAGACATTTTTGCCAAGTTTCTGATATTTTTATAAATAAACGCAAACCATATCAGCCTAAATTTACCATTATTATAAAGTATCATGTGTCACAAAAAACAGTCTCAAAAGCTATGGGATATGTTATTCCAGAGTTATTACTACATAAAGTGACACTGGTCAGATTTAAAAAAATTGGTTTGGTCACGAAGGGGTTAAGCCACTTTGTTACCATTTTGGCAGTATGCTTCGGGTCATTGTCCATTTGGAGGACCTATTTCTGCTCAAGCTTTAACTTCCTGGCTGATGTCTTGAGATGTTGCTTCAGTATTGCCACAATCTTCTTTTCTCATGAAGCCATCTACGTATTTTGTGATGTGCACCAAGTCCCTCTTGCAGCAAAGCAACCCCACAACATGATGATGCCACCCCCGTGTTTCCCAGTTGGGATGGTGTTCTTAGGCTTCTAAGCTTCTCCCTTTTTCCTCCAAACTTAACGATGGTCATTATGCACAAAAAGTTCAATTCTAGTTTCATCAGACCACAGGACATGTCTCCAAAAATTAAGGTCTTTGTTCCTGTGTGCATTTGCAAACATTAATCTGGATTTTTTATGTTTCTTTTGGAGTAATGGCTTCTTCCTGGCAGAGTGGTCTTTCATCCCATGTTGATACAGTACTCGTTTCACTGTGAATTGTCACGCTGACAATCTTACTAGCTTCTGCCATCCTCTTCACAAGGTCCTTTGCTTTTGTCCTAGGGTTGATATGCACATGTCGGACCAAAGCACGTTCATCTCTGGGACAAAGAACCCGTCTCCTTCCTAAGCGGTATGATGGCTGGATATTCCAATCTTGTTTGTACTTGCATATAATTGTTTGTACAGATGAACGAGGCACCTTCAGATATCTTGAAATTGTACCCAAGGATGAGCCAGACTTGTGCAAGTCCACAATTCTCTTCCTGATATCTTGGCTGATTTATTTACACTTTCCCATGATGCTACACAAAGAAGCAGTGTGTTTCAGGTGTGCATTAAAATACATCCACAGGTGTGTCTCTAATTAACTCAGATGTTGCCAAAAAACCTATTAGAAGCTTCCAAACACATGACATCATCATATGGGCAGTCGAGAATTGTTTAACCACTTCGCGCCAGAGCCTGTTTTTGCCTTCGTGTCCGGGCCAATTTTTTCAATTCTGACCACTGTCACTTTATGAAGTAATTACTCTGGAACGCTTCAACGGATTCCCCCGATTCTGAGAATGTCTTTTCATGACATATTGTACTTCATGATAGTGGTAAAATTTCTTCGATATCACTTGCGTTTATTTGTGAAAAAATCGGAAATTTGGCGAAAATTTTGCAATTTTCAAACTTTGAATTTTCATGCTCTTAAATCAGAGAGATATGTCACACAAAATAGTTAATAAATAACATTTCCCACATGTCTACTTTACATCAGCACAATTTAAGAACCAAAATTTTTTTTTGTTAGGGAGCTATAAGAGTTAAAAGTTGACCAGCGATTTCTCATTTTTCCAACAAAATTTACAAAAACATTTTTTTAGGGACCACATCATATTTGAGGGCTCTTTATGACAGAAAATACCCAAAAGTGACACCATTCTAAAAACTGCACCCCTCAAGGTGCTCAAAACCACATTCAAGAACTTTATTAACCCTTCAGGTGCTTCACAGGAATTTTTGGAATGTGGAAGAAAAAAATTAACATTTAACTTTTTTCACAAAAATATTACTTTAGACCCAATTTTTTTTATTTTTGCAGGGGTAACAGGAAAAAATGAACCCCAAAATTTTTTGTGCAATTTCTCTTGAGCGCGCTGATACCCCATATGTGAGGGAAAACCACTGTTTGGGTGCACTGCAGGGTTCGGAAGGGAAGGAGCGCCATTAGACTTTTTGAATGTAAAATTTGCTTGAATAATTAGCGGACGCCATGTTGCATTTGGGGAGCCCCTGATGTGCCTAAACAGTGGAAGCCCCCCACAAGTGACACCATTTTGGAAACTAGACCCCTTAGGGAACTTATCTAGATGTGTGGTGAGCACATTGGGAGACATAATAAACAAATCAGTAGCAGGTGAAGAATTGGTTTTATTTATTTTTTACGCAGATCCTCGTGCGGTATAAGTGATGAGATTACTTTATTCTTCGGGTCGGTGCGATTACAGAGATACCAGATTTATATCGGGTTTTTATGACTGACAGCTGTAACACACTAAAAGACGCTTTTTTTTCTAAAATCTAGTTTTTGCGTCGCCATATTTTGAGAGCTATAATTTTCCATATTTCGGCCGACAAAGTCATGTGTCATGCTCCGTTTTTTATTTATTTTTATTACGGTGTGCACAGAAGGAGTTAATTAGTGTGACAGTTTAATAGCTCGGGTTGTTTCGGATGCGGCGATACCAAATATGTGTACTTTTTTTGTTTTTGCATAAATATACGGATTTATCGGTTTAATATTTTATTTATTTATTTTGTGATTTTTTTTTAGTAGTTTGAAAACATTTTTTTTACTTTTTTTTTACATTTTTACTTAGTACCTGTATGGGACATTAATTTTTATTTTTCTGATCACTGATCTCATGTAATGTAATAGACATATATTACATTACATGAGATCTTTGCTGACTGTTTCACAGTCAGAGTCTCCTGCCAGGCTTCAGCTGCAGGCTGAGCCTGGCAGGACACCATATATGGCAGATCTGGAGGCGGTCATGTGACCTCCAGCTGCCATAGCAACGTCAGGTCCTGGAAGGTATCAGGGGTCGTCGGAGAGGTAAGTAGAAGACCCCCTCTCCTCCTGCTGTCTTCTATATGCCGCGATCACTATAGATCGCGGCATATAGAAGACAGCAAAGGGTTAACATCACTGGGACCTGATCCAATCAGGTCCCGATGATGTTCCCTGTCAGAGCTATCGCTCTGCACCGCACCCGTAGCGCTTGCAGGACCACCCACTGTTTTTAAGCGTCCGCGCTGCACAGAGCCCAGGCAGCGCCGACGTTTATGTACAGTGGGCGGTCGGGAAGCAGTTAAATAAAAAAAAAAAAGTTTTCACAAAGTAAAATAGAGAGTTACCTTTTTATTATCATCTAGGACTGTGTTCATACTTTCTATCCCTAGCGTATCAATAGGTCCATCAAAGATAACCCATTTTCTTTCCTGGGTCTCAGATAATGCAAACTCCCGGAAAGTATTAGCGACTATCCCATCTGTCCACTGCAAATGAAGAGAGGCATCAATAAAATTGCTCTTCCCATAAAATCCAATACAATCCCACAATTGAAAGGATTATTAAAGGGAATACCTGGGATTATGATATTGATGATACACATGTATTGACTACATGTGGCCCCTATTGAAGTGAACGTGCCGGCACCGGGAGAGACTGCAAGTAAGTGATTTGCATATATGCGGTCACATGCCAACTAGAAGTGCGTGACCTCACTCAAAGCAAGTGTATTGAGTGAGGCCAGACACAGTCTAGTCAGAGTGTGTCTGGAAGTATGCAAATTTATGCTAATTTCTGGCATAAATAATACAATTTGTTGCTTCCATGTCTGATGAGGAAAATAAAATTTTTGTGCAAACAGGGAGTAAGTCATAATAAAATGATTGCCCGGCAATGTATGGCTGGGGTCTATGTCTCTGAAGGAACCCCTTCTACCATGTCCATAAGCCATAAAAGGGGAGATTTTCCCATTTTCAGCAAAGATATTAGTATTATAAACAATAATTCCAATCATAGACGAACCTCATGTGACACTGGATCAAACTGCCCGAACAGCTGCCCCATGGTGATGGCTTTAGGGTTCACTGTCCGGTAAATCACTTTTTCTTCTTCGCACCCTCGCTCATTCATAAGAGACAGCGTATCAGCGAGGACGTGGAGGACCTTCGTTTTTCCAGAGAACGGCTCTCCAACCAACATAAAACTGTACGGGATAAACAAAATGCAGCATGGTCCATTGTATAAAATGGAAACAGCGAAGAATAAATCCCCCGTCCCATGGACTTCTGTAGTTGCAGCTTACCCGTGTCTGACAATCATCATCTCATACGTCTGGATCATGCTCTCCAGGAAGACCTTCTCGGGCTGGATGTTGTGTCCAGCACAGCTCTCCTGTGCGCATTCCAGTAAATCCTGAGCAAAAGGAAGGTAAAATATTTCATCAGTCTGTTTACAGTGGATCCAATTAGAGGTGGGAGAATACATTTTCAGGACCCAGATCAGTATTCTGTGGCCGCTGGACGGGACCCCTGATAGCCGCCTCCTAGCTGCCGGCATCCCCGGCTCCTCTTCTGATTATATGGCCTGGTGTACATCATACTGCAACCATAACGTCATGCCAGGCCGGCTAATCTGAAGAAGAGCCAGGGGGCAGAAAGAAATAAGGTGGCTCTCAGGGGTCTCATTCAGTGCCCACCACTGACCTGATGTCACGCACAGTGTAGGAAAGACAAAGTGCGACACAAAGGGATGAGGGGAAGGGAGCCCAGACACTAGGGAAAGGGGGAAATGGAGACCTCCTAGGCTGATCTGCAATCACCCTGTCTCCCCTACCGACTCTATATTGGTTCCTCACCAATTGCCGCACAGGAACCTATCCCTGTATTTCCTTAGCGCTTGGCCCTGGATAGGGAAGGGGGGGTGAGCACTAGTCGATCCCCACTGACAACTAAAGACAGCAAGGGGAGACAGACACAGGGGAAGTAGCTTAGCTTGAGTCGACTTCAGAGAGATGGCACACACATCCTCTTAGCACCAGAGAGGAAGTAAGAACTGCACTTGCTCCAAGCCTTCACAAGGGGTCATGTGAATATCACTGGCACCTCTGTGTAGCAACCAGGAAGTATTTAAACACCCAGGCCTGATTGTCAGTTAGAACAGGAGGGAGGTAGCCGCTGGGTCCTACAGTGAGACCGCTAAGAAGATGTCTGTAATGCCAAACGAAGGGATCTCCTGCAACCAACTGCAGGGCGACTGTCTGTCACATCTGACGCACCCATGACACCTGGCCATTGGATTAGTCTCCTGCGAATCGATTCATTCATCTAAAAAAAAATTCTCCATAACCTACAACTAAACTAGTGATAAATCACTCACAGATGTTTTAACCATTTTTTTTTCTACATCAGATCATCCTGCATTGGAGGTATAAGTGAGCCCCCTTACCTCTGGTGCCCCTGTGCAGCTGCCCAGGTTGCACTAATGGGACCGGACGATGAGTGACAAGGTCATGTAACCCAATTCCAAAGCAGTGGATCAGGATCGGGTGAATTCAATGGGATTGGTCTACCATCTACTGTGTATGGGGGCTTCATTACAGATTATGTTGGGGGACATAAAAATCGGGCGGTTGGAATTTAATCACCCAATCCTTATTTTCTGACCCTGAAATTAGCAGCTGCCATAAGATTCTGGCAGCGACTCTGTCATAGAGAAAACAGGAGCGAGCATTCCTGAATATGGGGGAGCCGGGAAAGATAACGGTCATCGAAATGATAGCTGGCCAGCTATATAGGACCTATCACTTGCCATTAATATGCAATTTTATTACCTGGTGTAAATGCCGCTGTTCTCCTGAATCCGGTGTTTTCTTTTGCTCCTGCACCTCTCCATTCCTGAGATATAGCCTCTTTATAGAAATCTAGTTCATAATTTTTAATAGCCAAGTGGGCGTGGTCATCAAGTCCTCTCTGTGGGAGTCTTCAGGAAGGCCTTGCCCAGTTGGCTTAAAGGGCTAGAGGAGAGTGACAGATGTCAGGAACGGAGAGGAGCAGGAAGAAAAGAAAAACAATGCCGGAGTCAGGAGAACAGCGGCATTTACATATTTATGGCGAGGGACAAGTCCTCTTTAAGTCTTGGAAAACCCCTTTAAGACACTATTATATTTTAATACCTTATAGTCGGCTTTCGGAAGTTGAATGCCAGGGAACAGGTCGCTGGTAATCCCATTGAACAGAGGAATATCATGAGACAAAAATTTGGGTTCGTTTATATCCTTAATTGACCGCAAGAGCTAAATAGAATGAAAAAGGATTAAATGATAAAATAATTCATATACAATATGACATGAAACAATATTAAAAGTGAGGAACCCCATTACAAAGGAGCCGTCAGTTCTTGTGGTATGTCTGTATTAGTAAAGAATAGTATTCTCCAAAAAATAAGGATGAAACCTCTTTTCCTAAAACTCTACATTGTATCGTCCCTCTGTTATACCTCCTGGAAATGTATGTGTAAATGATATATAATGTATATATAATCTATATAGGGGACAACCCTATACACTCTGACTGTGCCCAAACAGTGGTGACATTGTCAGACTGTGTAGGGGACTCGTTATTGACAGATTTCAATTAATTCCTACATTTCCAGGAATGATAAAAGAGGAATGGAACGCTGCTGAGTTGCACTAAAATATGCTGCAGAATTGTTTTTCCATAGGGAATACATGTGGCCTCTGTGTTACTGTTAATTGCCGGCTGCAGAATGAGTTAAGTGAGATACTGTCAGTGAACTCGTTTTTGCTGGCTGACGGGGAGTTTGTAAATGTTTTATCTGTCTTTCTGAGCTCCTCTCAGTTTATTTATGACCACAGACCTTATCAAAATTGAATGTGCAGGGAATCAAAAAGCCGGTGAAAGCCAAGCGATGCAACATTTTTAATAAAACCCAATTGTTAAAATGATTTTTAGCCTAAAATACATGTGTTTAAGTTAAAAATCAAAACTGTCCCATAAGATGAACAAGCTACGTGTTTAACAACTATAGTTTTGACACTTTTGCACAGATGAGATCTAACAAGCCAGGAACAGCAATGTACAGAAATTATTTGCAAGTCTCTGTCTGCTACTATAAAATCATACAGCTCTAATTTTTGTGATCCAAATGCTTCTCGGTAAGATGGTAATGCTATCCTATACGAGATGTAAAGCGACCAACAGTTCAGAACTTACAAGAATATCTTCATTTTCATGGGGGAATTTCAGCTTCAGATTGCCAGCAGCGATCAGCACAGCCTTTACTGCACGCATCCCATAATCATAATGGAACTGGGACGAGAGCGGCTCCGAGCACAGCCGGTAAGTCATTACCATCTTCACCGAGAGAGGTTTAGCGTGCAGAAAACCGTAAGAATAAAGGCAGATCTCCGCAATCAGAGCATAGTTGGGGACCATCATTGCTACAGTCCGGAAAAGAACCTGAAATGCGCAAACCAGATGGGTCAGTCAACAAATGAAACTAAATTACTGTAAACTAGGCATAGAGCTGGGGAACCCATTATGTCCATTTACACTATCCTCCACCCCAGACCTAAAAGTGATGTGTCTATTCCACATCAGAGGAAAGTCAGTCAAAGTGTGGTTAAAGGGGTAGTCCCATCTCCAAGATCCTGTCCCAATATGTAATAGGTATAATAATAATAATGTTTGCAAATTTCTCCAATTAGAAATGTAGTATAGTTCTTCTGATTAGCTATGTTTCTTACCCCCATGTGCAGGACATTGCAGTAGCTTAGGTATCCATGGTTACGACCACTCATAGTAACAGTTAGTTACTTGCTAGTGGTCGTAACCATGGATACCTAAGCTACTGCTATGCCCTGCACATGGGTTAAGCAACATAGCTAATCAGAAGAACTATACTACATTTCCAATTGGAGGTATTTGCTATTAATATTATTATTGCACCTATTACATACTGGGATAGAATCTTGGAGATGGGAATACTCCTTTAACACTTTCCAAATCTCTCTCCACACCTCTACTGTGTCTATTTTGGAAAATAGGAGAATGGGACATCAATATTAAAGAGCTTGCAGAAATGAGGGCATCAGGTGTTGTGATTATACATAGGAAATGTACAATCTCATATAGGTTTGGGGGAGAATAATCCCTTTGATGAAATCTTATGTTTCTTTTGTAAACCTAGTATTTACTTGAAAGTTTGTGAACCCCTCAAAAATTTCTGTATTACTGCATAAATTTGACTTAAAGCTACATCACTCTGTGAGGTCACAAAGGAACTCAAGGTAACCTCTAAGCAACTAAAGGCCTCTCCTCACATTAGCTAATGTAATTGTTCATGAGTCCACCATCAGAAGGACAATGAACAACAATGGCGAGCATGGCAGGATTGCAAAGAGAAAGGCAATGCGATTTAAAATGTCACTGCTAAAACTCACCTGGGCACATCAATAGGTAACTGGAATAATGCTTTGTGGAAGGATGAGGCCAAGATAGAGATTTTAAGTGAGAAGCTATATGTTTGCAGAAAGAAAATACTGCATTACAGCATAAGAACCTCCTATCATCTATGAAACACAAAGATGGTAATCGTAACATGCTTTGGGCCTGTTTTGCTGCACTTGGCCAAGGACGGCTGCCATCATTGATGGAACAATGAATTCTAAAATATATCAGCAAATGCTAAAGGAAAATATCAGGATATCAGTTCATGTACTGAATCTCAAGAAAACGTGGGTCATGCAGCAAGACAATGGCCCAAAGACACAAGTCGTTCTACAAAAGAATGGTTGAATAAACATAAAGTTTTGGAATGGCCGAGTCATAGTCCTGAGCTTAATCCTATAGAAATGTTGTGGAAGGGCCCGATGCAAGGCACTGGGACTCTTTACCTTGAGGTTATCCGGCAGCTCAGAAGGTCCCGCGGAGCCAGGATTCATGGTAATGGCTACGAAGCAATTTGAGTTAAGCTTCAGTTCTGTTCCTTCGAAGTTGAACATGTCCATCTTCATCTGGATGGCTCTCTGGATGCGGAGAATCTGTTGGGCTACCACGGACAACACCTCCAGCTCAATACGGTTAAACTCATCAAAACACGCCCATGCTCCCGATGATGCCAGCCCTTGGAAAAACTAAAAAAAGTATATACACTACAGACCAAAAGTTTGGACACACCTCATTTAAAGATTTTCTGTATTTTCATGACTATGAAAATTGTACATTCACACTGAAGGCATCAAACTATGAATTAACACATGTGGAATTATATACTTAACAAAAAAGTGTGAAACAACTGAAAATATGTCTTATATTCTAGGTTCTTCAAAGTAGCCACCTTTTGCTTTGATCACCGCTTTGCACACTCTTGGCATTCTCTTGATGAGCTTCAAGAGGTAGTCACTGGAAATGGTCTTCCAACAATCTTGAAGGAGTTCCCAGAGATGCTTAGCTCTTGTTGGCCCTTTTGCCTTCACTCTGCGGTCCAAACCATCTCGATTGGGTTCAGGTCTGGTGACTGTGGAGGCCAGGTTATCTGGCGTAGCACCCCATCACTCTCCTTCTTGGTCAAATAGCCCTTACACAGCCTGGAGGTGTGTTGGGGTCATTGTCCTTTTGAAAAATAAATGATGGTCCAACTAAACGCAAACCGGATGGAATAGCATGCCGCTGCAAGATGCTGTGGTAGCCATGCTGGTTCAGTATGCCTTCAATTGTGAATAAATTCCAAACAATGTCACCAGCAAAGCACCCCCACACCATCACACCTCCTCCTCCATGCTTCACGGTGGGAACCAGGCATGTAGAGTCCATCCGTTCACCTTTTCTGCGTCGCACAAAGACACGGTGGTTGGAACCAAAGATCTCAAATTTGGACTCATCAGACCAAAGCACAGATTTCCACTGGTCTAATGTCTATTCCTTGTGTTCTTTAGCCCAAACAAGTCTCTTCTGCTTGTTGCCTGTCCTTAGCAGTGGTTTCCTAGCAGCTATTTTACCATGAAGGCCTGCTGCACAAAGTCTCCTCTTAACAGTTGTTGTAGAGATGTGTCTGCTGCTAGAACTCTGTGTGGCATTGACCTGGTCTCTAATCTGAGCTGCTGTTAACCTGCGACTTTTAAGAACCAAGAATATAAGACATATTTTCAGTTGTTTCACACTTTTTTGTTAAGTATATAATTCCACATGTGTTAATTCATAGTTTTGATGCCTTCAGTGCGAATGTACAATTTTCACAGTCATGAAAATACAGAAAAATCTTTAAATGAGAAGGTGTGTCCAAACTTTTGGTCTGTACTATATAATCAAAAGATGTCAGCAGAACATCGGTTGGAGTCAGTTTATTATCTGCAATGGAGCACCTTAACATTGTATGTACCTTTGACATTGCTATGTAGTCCAAACCATCAGAGCAGTTAAAGACCACACACTGCACGGCCAGCGCCTTGGCCAAATCTTTGGTGGTCTCAGTTTTTCCTGTGCCGGCCGGACCTTCTGGAGCTCCACCAAGATTTAGATAAAAAGCACCGATCTACCAATGAAACATGAAAGAACTGGTATGAAATATCAATAAACTTTCTAATAAGTTTCATGTGTAGCACCCTGAGGATTCGGCTGCTACAGGGGTATTGCACCTCAACCCAGAGGTGTGATATTCCACTCCCGGGTAAGGAAGGAGTGTGGAACTGAGCTCAGATAGACTGCATGCACTACATACATCCCATTCCAGAGGAGCAGGCCGACGGTACTCCCACTTAGAAATGTGCAGGTACAACCGAGCCTGTTCCTGGCTGGAGTGGGAGGGGGGTGGTACATCCCATGTAGTGTAGGGGCAGATAGGGGGAGCAGTCTGGGTAGTGATAGGAGCTCATTGGGTGCTGGTCACCTGAGCTCACACATAGAGGGATATATAAGGAGGGCACCAACTTAGATCAGGGTCAGACGCTGAGAACAAGTCAGTTGGAGAGGAGAGAGAAGAAAACAGCAGCCCTGGAGAGAGAGAGAGGAGAAAGAAAGAGAAAGACCCAGAGGGGGACAGCAGAAGGGACCCAAGAACCCAAATTAGAGCACCGGGTGAGGAGTCAGCACAAGGGTACCGGAACCCAAGCTGGTGGGGGCAAAAACATCCCTAGCCAGAGACCGGAGGCTGTGGGCAGCATCTGCCACGGCCACCCACTACATCCACCCTGAAGGCATACCACATGGAGGGTCAGGGAACCTAAGGCCAAGGGTTGCCCAACAGAAGGCCCGAGGGAGCTGGACCTAGGTGGATCACTGGTGGGGACGGCTGAAGAAAGGACAGAGGGAGAGCTCAGGGCCACGCTCCGGACTTGTTTGGGGGTTGGCCGGATCCAGGACCTGGTGGACGCAGCACGGCTCGGGTGGTCACTAACAGCTGGAGTGACCGAAACATCAGCAGTAAGTAAACTCCCTTAACTGCACAACCCGAGTCTGTCTTGATTGCCGGCTGCACCGCACCACCACAACCCCCATCCTCTGCGCCTGTCCCCTCTGAGGCTATACCCCTCCCGTTGGGGGTTATCCCACCAAGCTGCACATCCACCATCAGCCTCAGCGGACCCTGCTGCAGCGGCGGCCACAGTGACCGCATTACAACGGGTGGCGTAGTCGACACAAAAGAACTCTGATAACATCAGTAAGGACTGCCACATAACACATAGCTTGACGCCCTGGGCACGGGACCGGGTCACAGCCGCTCGGAGACTACAACCCCCCATCTGATCCGGTGCCGGGTATTCCCCTCAAAAAGGAATATGTCCCAGGGGGCGCGTCAACTTTGGCGTAGTCGGCAGGATTACGTGCCCGCAACACCCGGGTACTGCGTGCCTGAAGAAAAGTGCAAGTTTACCTCAGAAAGAAGACTCCTGCCGGTTCCGGAGGGTCCACGCCATCGGACTCCATCACCAGTCGTTTCCCGCCGATTGTCCGCCATTTCCAGCTTGTTCCCGCCATCTGCCGAGTTTCCCGCCACTGGGAAGCGATTCCCGCCAAAACCGCAGATTTCCCGCCTTGGAAGAGCAGCGGACGCCATTATGGGCGTGCCAAAGGAGGGCAAGAGGCCACATCCCATCGTGGGACGGGACAGAAAATGGCGCCAAAAGTGGAAACCGCCCCCACCAACAGAGACTGTGATGCTGGAGGTGTCTGTCAGCGTGAAAGAACTCCCCCTGGAGCTGACAGTCACCGAGTTGCCCCGGGACCGCCCTCGAAGTGGGAGGAGACGAAAGAGAAGAACAAAGATGGGTGTCGCTTGGAGCAGTCTGGAGCGAGCGCACCCGGAGGCAGGAAGCCTGGAAAGGAGCAGCAGAAAAGCTCACCCGGAGATGGAAAGAGAGCAGAACAGCACCGGCCCGCTGGCCAGGAGTCTGCTAGAGACCAAGGAAGGAGGGCAGAGCAGCACCGGCCCGCTGGCCAGGAGCCTGCCGGAAGCCGAGCAGAGCAGCACCGACCCGATGGTCAGGAGCCTGCTAGAGTCCACAACCCCGCTAGGTCTAGCGGAGATCCTAGCGCAGCTCCCCCGAGACCGGGAGTGTGCACAAACAGCCCTGGAGGGCCTCGCAAGGAGAATGGCCCGGGTACAGCGCGAGATACTGGCGGAGTGGGGCCGGGAGATGACCCAGCAAGCAGAGACCAGTCAACGGAGCACGCTACCCTGGAAGAGGAAGCAGACCGCCTCTGAGGATGGCGCAGGAGGACCCAAGGCCGGAGACGGCGCCGAGGAGGGAGCCGAACGCATGGAGGCAGGTAAAGGGGACGCCTATACCCCAAGCCGTGACACCGCTTACCTGCCCCGGTTCCCCGTCGCAGAGCCCGAAAGTCCCCCTGCTGTGCCCGTAGCCGCCAGGTCACCGCCATGGACTAGGCCCCGACCGGAAGCCGCCGCCGCGACCCCTGTGACGTCACACGCACCGACCCGGAGCGTGACAAAGCAGGAAGTACCACCAGCCTGGTCGCAAGGCCTAGTACTCCCGGGCGCCGCACCACCAACAGCGCCCCCTACCTCCGCGGAGCCTCCGGCCTGGCCGCAAGGCCAGGTAGCCCAGGGCGCCGCCGTCCTAACGGTGCCCTTCACCTTCCAGGTGCCCCAGGCCTGGCCGCAAGGCCTGGGCAACCCGGGCGCCACCACCACCGCGCCCGCGCCCGCAATACCAAGAGTGCCGCATCTGGGAGAGGACTTGTTCAGCCAGCTCACATGGCCGGACGGGTCTGAAGTTACCACCAGCTATAAGCAAAGAGCAGGAGGAAGACGCCGTTGAGTGCGGCAGAGCAGGAGCTGTAAATAGTTACCCAATCGGGGTATATAGAAACTGAAACTGTTGCTGCTAAAATAAGTCCCCGTTGGGACCAGTGACCTGTTACCCGTTAACCCCTTCATCCTACAGGCTGAGGACTGTGAGCAGCCATTCCCTTTCCCCTCCTTACCTGGCCGAGGACTGAGAGCGGCCATATTCCCTGTATATAGTTGCGCGTCCTAAAGCGCCCCCTACCGGTTTTATAGGAGAAACCATTTTTCTAGAAAGACTGTCGCACTTTTCCCGGACACACGTTGCACAGTGTCCGGAGGAGGAACCTGAAACCAGAGACGACGAGAATGTTTATATGAAAAAGTTTTATATATATATAATGTTTTACATGTTTTATATGTTGATATAAAAATTTTGTATGTTTTTGGTGTTTTATGTCTTACAGCCCGAGGACGTGCTGTGATTTACCAGGGGGGAATGTAGCACCCTGAGGATTCGGCTGCTACAGGGGTATTGCACCTCAACCCAGAGGTGTGATATTCCACTCCCGGGTAAGGAAGGAGTGTGGAACTGAGCTCAGATAGACTGCATGCACTACATACATCCCATTCCAGAGGAGCAGGCCGACGGTACTCCCACTTAGAAATGTGCAGGTACAACCGAGCCTGTTCCTGGCTGGAGTGGGAGGGGGGTGGTACATCCCATGTAGTGTAGGGGCAGATAGGGGGAGCAGTCTGGGTAGTGATAGGAGCTCATTGGGTGCTGGTCACCTGAGCTCACACATAGAGGGATATATAAGGAGGGCACCAACTTAGATCAGGGTCAGACGCTGAGAACAAGTCAGTTGGAGAGGAGAGAGAAGAAAACAGCAGCCCTGGAGAGAGAGAGAGGAGAAAGAAAGAGAAAGACCCAGAGGGGGACAGCAGAAGGGACCCAAGAACCCAAATTAGAGCACCGGGTGAGGAGTCAGCACAAGGGTACCGGAACCCAAGCTGGTGGGGGCAAAAACATCCCTAGCCAGAGACCGGAGGCTGTGGGCAGCATCTGCCACGGCCACCCACTACATCCACCCTGAAGGCATACCACATGGAGGGTCAGGGAACCTAAGGCCAAGGGTTGCCCAACAGAAGGCCCGAGGGAGCTGGACCTAGGTGGATCACTGGTGGGGACGGCTGAAGAAAGGACAGAGGGAGAGCTCAGGGCCACGCTCCGGACTTGTTTGGGGGTTGGCCGGATCCAGGACCTGGTGGACGCAGCACGGCTCGGGTGGTCACTAACAGCTGGAGTGACCGAAACATCAGCAGTAAGTAAACTCCCTTAACTGCACAACCCGAGTCTGTCTTGATTGCCGGCTGCACCGCACCACCACAACCCCCATCCTCTGCGCCTGTCCCCTCTGAGGCTATACCCCTCCCGTTGGGGGTTATCCCACCAAGCTGCACATCCACCATCAGCCTCAGCGGACCCTGCTGCAGCGGCGGCCACAGTGACCGCATTACAACGGGTGGCGTAGTCGACACAAAAGAACTCTGATAACATCAGTAAGGACTGCCACATAACACATAGCTTGACGCCCTGGGCACGGGACCGGGTCACAGCCGCTCGGAGACTACAACCCCCCATCTGATCCGGTGCCGGGTATTCCCCTCAAAAAGGAATATGTCCCAGGGGGCGCGTCACATGCATCATACAAAAGTCAAAAAGATTTCTGAGCATAACCCATCACATCATAGCAGAGTCCGCTAGCATCTGTCAGTGAGGGAGTGATGACCAGGCGTGGGGAGTTGCCCAGGTACTCATAGGCGGACTTCACATTGCAGTTGATGATTCGCACTCTCGCATTCTCATTCTCCCAGTAATAGCGGAGTTGGGCAAGCCACTGGAAGTCTGTTCATGAGAAACTCCTGAGCAATGTAGGAAAAGATAGTCAACCTCTAAGACACTGCAGAATCACAAGGGAGAGTTTCTAAAGGGAAGGCAAATGCACATACATTATAGGACAAAACGCCTAGTCACCGAATTCTGCTTTTTTCATTTAGTCCCATTGCCCACGGTGTATAACATCCGGACTCTCAGCCCCCAGTTTATAAAATCCGGCCTCTCGCCTCCCCCGGTGTATAACATCCGCCCCTCGCCCCTAGTTTAGTATAACATCCATCCCCCCGCCAGTGTATAAAATCCATCCCCTCAACCCCACTGTATAACATCCAACCCCAAGCCCTCCATTGCATAACATCCGGCCCCCAGGGTATAATATCCGGCCCCCAGCCCCGGAGTAAAACATCTGTCCCCTCACTCCCTCCCCCTGGTGTATAATATCCGGCCTCTTGCCCCTCTGTGTATAATATCCGTCCCTTCGCTCCCAGTGTATAACAACCATCCCCTCGCCCACTGTGTATAATATCCGTCCCCTCGCCCCTGGTGTATAATATCCGTCCCCTCGCCCCTGGTGTATAATATCCGTCCCCTCGCCCCTGGTGTATAATATCCGTCCCCTCACCCCTGGTGTATAATATCCGTCCCCTCACCCCTGGTGTATAATATCCGTCCCCTCGCCCCTGGTGTATAATATCCGTCCCCTCGCCCCTCAGTGTATAACATCCAGCCCTTGGACATGTATAACATCTAGCCCCTTGTACCCCCAGTGTATAACATCTGGCCCCTCGGCCTTGTTGTATAACATTAAGACTCTCGCCCCCCACCAGTGTATAACATCAATCCCCACGCCCCCCGGTGTATAACATCAATCCCCACGCCCCCCGGTGTATAACATCCGCCCTCCCATGCTGTGTGCTGTTACTAACATATGACAGAACGGCTGGTGGTGCAGAGCTCTCTGATACCAGCGCGGTCCTGTAATAGGAGCCACCGGGGTAACAAGTCTGGATATTACATTTCTTCCTTCCTAAATCTTCCCCCATCACATGTGAGTGATATTATTAAGGAGTGGAAGGAACTGCAGCAACTCAGGAGACCCCGGAACATTACAGAGCGGGGTCACTGAGTGCTGAGGAGCAGAGGGCAGAACGCTTTCCTGACTCCATTGGTAACAACATCGCCACAAACACTGCGTCCCCGCCAGGAGCTTTATGGCCGAGCAGCTGCATGCAGCCTTACATCACCAAGCACGATGCCGAGCGTCAGATGGAGTGGTGTGAAGCCACCACCACAGGACTCTGGAGGAGACCTGTTCTGTGCAGTGACTGATCACACTTCTCTATCTGGCATCTGATGGACGAGTCTGGATTTGGTGAATGCCAGGAGAACGTTACCCTATTAACTGCATTGTGCCCGCTGTACAGTTTGCTGGTGGAGGTATGGCCTTGTTTTTAGGGGTTGGTCTAGGCCCCTTAGTTCCAGTGAAAAGATATCTTAATGCTTCAGCACAAGACATTTTAAACAATTGTAGCTTCCAACCCTAAGGGAATAGAAGAGCAGAACTGTTTCACACACGTTCTCAACCTCAACCCCACTAAACACCTTTAGGATGATTAATTAGAAAAAGTACTGTACAATGGCAGCATAAATATGTCACCGCAACATAGGGAAGAACAATGTCAGTCACACATCAATTACATTGCCATATGTCTGCTCAGGCTTAGAATGGCTGACCATTCGGAGAATTACATAATACCTACAAAGAAGCCGAACAAAAGGTCATTAAAGGAATTGACATAAAAACTCTTTATTAGTACATCCATGGTTATGGAAGGACACTGCACAGAGGAGGGCACACACACCATTGATAGAAAATATTACAAACCGCACCTAGGCCATCCAAAACACTGACTATAAAGAATATCAATTGTGGCAATGAGTCATATACAGGGGATGCCGACACATACAGATGCAAAAACATTCCTATACAGTTATATGAAAAAGTTTGGGCACCCCTATTAATCTTAAGCTTAATGTTTTATAAAAATTGGTGTTTTTGCAACAGCTATTTCAGTTTGATATATGTAATAACTATTGGACACAGTAATGTTTCTGCCTTGAAATGAGGTTTATTGTACTAACAGAAAATGTGCAATCTGCATTCAAACAAAATCTGACAGGGGCATAAGTATGGGCACCCTTATCATTTTCTTGTTTTAAATACTCCTACCTACTTTTTACTGACTTACTAAAGCACTTTTTTTGGTTTTGTAACCTCATTGAGCTTTGAAGTTTATAGCCAGGTGTATGCAATCATGAGAAAAGCTACTTAAAGTGGCCACTTGCAAGTTGTTCTCCTGTTTGAATCTCCTCTGAAGAGTGGCATCATGGGCTCCTGAAAACAACTGTCAAATGATCTGAAAACAAAGATTATTCAACATAGCTGTTCAGGGGAAGGATACAAAAAGCTGTCTCAGAGATTTAACCTGTCAGTTTCCACTGTGAGGAACATAGTAAGGAAATGGAAGAACACAGGGACAGTTCTTGTTAAGGCCAGAAGTGGCAGGCCAAGAAAAACATCATAAAGGCAGAGAGGAAGAATGGTGAGATCAGTCAAGGACAATCCTCAGACCACCTCCAGAGAGCTGCGGCATCAACTTGCTGCAGATGGTGTCACTGTGCATCGGTCAACTATGCAACGCACTTTGCACAAGGAGAAGCTGTATGGGAGAGTGATGCGAAAGAAGCCGTTTCTGCAAGCACGCCACAAACAGAGTCGGCTGAGGTATGCAAAAGCACATTTGGAGAAGCCAATTTCCTTTTGGAAGAAGGTCCTGTGGACTGATGAAACCAAGATTGAGTTGTTTGGTCATACAAAAAGGCGTTATGCATGGCGGCAAAAAAACACAGCATTCCAAGAAAAACACTTGCTACCCACAGTAAAATTTGGTGGAGGTTCCATCATGCTTTGGGGCTGTGTGGCCAATGCCGGCACTGGGAATCTTGTTAAAGTTGAGGGACGCATGGATTCCACTCAGTATCAGCAGATTCTTGACAATAATGTTCAAGAATCAGTGACAAAGTTGAAGTTACACAGGGGATGGATCTTTCAGCAAGACAATGATTCAAAACACCGCTCCAAATCTACTCAGGCATTCATGCAGAGGAACAATTATAATGTTCTGGAATGGCCATCCCAGCCCCCAGACCTGAATATCATTGAACATCTGTGGGATCATTTGAAGAGGGCTGTCCATGCTCGGCGACCATCAAACTTAACTGAACTGGAATTGTTTTGTAAAGAAGAATGGTCAAAAATACCTTCATCCAGGATATCAATAAAAGCTACAGGAAGTGATTAGAGGCTGTTATTTTTGCAAAAGGAGGATCTACTAAATATTAATGTCACTTTTCTGGTGGGGTGCCCATACTTATGCACCTGTCAAATTTTGTTTGAATGCAGATTGCACATTTTCTGTTAGTACAATAAACCTCATTTCAAGGCAGAAACATTACTGTGTCCAACAGTTATTACATATATCAAACTGAAATAGCTGTTGCAAAAACACCAATTTTTATAAAACATTAAGCTTAAGATTAATAGGGGTGCCCAAACTTTTTCATATAACTGTATAGTGACCACCATCTCAATATGCAGAAATGACTACTGCCCCATAGACGTCACTGTAAGTACACCCCAAGATTGCTTTACTGTGACAAGATCAATTGTGTCCTATGAAAACTCAAAGAAAAGAGGGGGGAATATAACATAGATATGGAAAGAACATAGGAATGGGGTGAAATGTATGAAGGTGCCCTGCATATTGAGCTGTGATATCTGTAGAGGGACGGACTCCATATTAACATCCTGTATATGGATTTAGAATAGGGGGCCATAAAAGCCCCTGTAGGTGTAATGTGGAGGGGGCACAATACCTTTCTCCATGTAGTGTATAATAAATAGAACATGGTATTGGAAAGTTTGGTGCCAGCCATGATGATTGCACAAACCTGTTTGGATCATTTCCATGCCCACGTCATGAGCGTGCCCCTCTATGGTGACGAGAGCCCCCAATGTGCTGCGAGTCTGCTGGGACAATTTGCCTCCTCGCACAAGCTCCACAATATCATTTAGCTGGAGCTGCAGATTATCATAGGAGTTTTTCAGGCCCTACAAGAAGGATGTAACGGTGAAATCATCTGCAGAAACATTCATAGAACATACATATTGCAAGGGGGCTGAAATCTATACAGATTATAAGCTGCAGACTAGATTGAGAACTCCACAATATGCAGGCACTTTATAATGTACACAACAATTTTACAACATATCTTTATAGAAGTTGGAGATCTGGATTGAACCCAGAGCTCCAAATACCCAGATGTACCTCTATAAAACCCTGCCACAAACAGCATGGAAAACTCAATGCAGATGGATTCATTTTATGCTGGTATTATGGGAAATCCCATACAATGTCTTCCCTTATTGGTAGATATGACGCGAGTAGAGATGAGCGAATGGATTTGCAGGACTCTGGTCCAACAGTCGGGTCAGTATTCCACGGCCACAGGACCGGAGCTCCATGAAACGGCATCTCCGGCTCCTCTTTTGATGTCGATGTCATAGTTGTGGTGTGAGGCACAAATGACATCACGCCTGGCCGGCTAATCAAAAGAGGAGCCAGGGATGCCGGCATGTAAGAGGCGGTTAGCAAGGCTCCCATCCAACAGCCACAGACTACTAACCTGCTCTCTTAGACCAAGGTCCTGCAAATTTAGTTGCTCATCTCTAGACAAGATGCATGAATCAATGCAAAATCCCAACAATACTATGGAGCCTTTTGGGTACCTTCAAGATATTGAGCCGCTGTACAACTGCAACCCCCAGGAGAAGACCCCTGGGCAAGAACAGTACATGGGCTCTTTGCAGTCTAATAACGTGCTGTGAAAGAAGCTACTTGCATCTTTTGATGTGAATGTGGGTCCCCTTACCTCTGTTGCACCAATGGTATATCCGCCCCTGGAAACTCCTATAAGCTGCGTCCCTGGGTATTACAGTCTATTAGCAGGAGAACACATGTCTATGAATGTATATATATGTATTTCTCCCAGAAAATTATTACAATTACACATGTTTTGTTGTTCACATGTTTATTTAATTTGTGTGTATTGGAACAACACAAAAAGAAGATATTGGTCAACAATTTTGGTTTTCAAGTCCTCAGACAGTTCTCTTTTCCTCTTTCTGTTCTCCCTACTTAGTGTGGCACGTAACAACGCAAAGATTGAGTCAACTTTTCCCCTTTGTATCGGGTTTCAGGTGTGATTTTCATATTGCCCACACCTTTTACTTGCCACAGGTGAGTTTGAACGAGCATCACATGCCTGAAACAAAATTGTTTACCCACAATTTTGGAAAGATGCCAACAGTTTTGTCCGGCCCAATTTTGGGGTTTTGTGTGAAATTATATCCAATTTGCCTTTTTTTCTCTGTTTTTTTTTTGTGTTGTTCCAATACACACAAAGGAAATAAACATGTGTATAACAAAAAATACACATGCAATTGCAATAATTTTATGGAAAATACTTCAAGGGTGCCAACACTTCCGGCCATGACTGTTTCTAGTGAAGCAACCTTGATCAGTAAAGGAGCTTATGCCGTACCTCTGGGCCACTGCCGATAGCTTCATGCCCTTCACTTGTCCAGAACATCTGAGACACACAGAGCACGACCTGTCCCGGCCATTCCCTCACCCAGTCTTTTCTTGCAGTCTCAGGGTACGCCTTTTAGAAAACAAAGGTAAATTACGTTGACAGAAACATTTAAGAGAGGGACAACCTTACTAGTATTATCTAGCAAATTCATTTCTACCGATTGCAGGTAGAAGATCTGCTACCTGGCTCTATAGCAAGAGATACATCATCCACAAATCATTCACTGCTGCCAAATAATCTTACACAAATATAAAAGTACTAGATTAGTTCCAATTAATGCTTTTGGTCTGTAGGTAGATCCGTACCATTCGTGACCGAGCAATAACATCATGCACGCTCCTTAACATGACATCTTCCCCTTGGATGAGCCACTTCTCCACGGCCCCCCGAGCCTCGGAGGTGGAGATGGTCTGGATGAGCTCTACGCGTTCCCCCTCGGTGCTGTACATGGCTTTGATGTCCAGGTTAGGAAGGAACTCCAGCTTTGCGATGCCTTCAAAGCCCTTCTTTAGATGTGGTTGGACCCGCAGAGGATCTTTAGTCTCAGAGAGAATTTCTAGCATTTCGTCGTTGGACAGGAAGAAAAAGCTAAAGCGAAAATGCACAATATGATAAAAATGTCATTAAAGTATTGGGTCAGGCGCCATTTGTATTAGTGTCTATGTGAGAAAATAGAAAAGCAAAGCTTTAAAGTAAAGATTCAGTCCCCATACACATTGGATTAAAATAGTTTAAACCTGACTATTGCAGCAGGACCGGCCTACCCACTGATGTGTATGGGGGTCTCCTGACTCTCCCCCGATAGAAGATGTCAGGGCCAGAAGGATCGGGTTGAGGTGATTTCAATACCCGGTCTTTTGGTTCTCAGGGGAGATAACCCGCTGCCGGAGGTGTCCAGTACCGACTTTCTCCTCTCTCCCCATTAAAAACACATGACTGTTCAGCAGAATATGTGGGAGTCAGAAGAAATAGCCAAATAACCATTCAGACGACAGGTATCTCATATCTCATGCGTATGGCTAGCTTAAAGGGGCTATCCAGCTTTGGGAACTTTTTTTATTTAACTGAAATGGGTATTCCCATCTCCAGGATTCTACCCCAATATGTAGTAGGTGTAATAATAATAATATTAGCAAATACCTCCAATTAGAAGTGTAGTATAGTTCTTCTGATTTGCTTTGTCGCTTACCCCATGTGCAGGGCATTGCAGTGGCTTAGGTTACGACCACTAGCAAATAACTGTCACTATATGAGTGGTCGTAACTATGGATACCGAAGCTGGGGAAAGCGACATAGCGAATCAGAAGAACTATACTACATTTCTAATTGGAGGTATTTGCTAATATTATTATTATTACTACGCCTACTACATATTGGGATAGGATCTTGGAGATGGGAATACCCATTTAATTGCGAGTATTTGTGACAATTCAGTTTCATTAAAAATGTTGCACCGTTAGGCTTTTTGTTTCCTGCACATTCAGCTTTGATGTGATCTGTGGTCATAAATCGGCTAAGAGGAGCTGAAAAAAGACAGATTACAAATAAGTCCAATAGCCAGCGCAGCACAGAGCCAATAGAAGGCAAACAGTGCAAAATTATTAATGAAATCCAATTACAAAAATGATTTCAATGGTTTAAATAAGAAAAAAAAAAATTCTTTAAGTTGTATATAGAATCATTGCAACAAGTGAAAGGACTATACCGTGGGAAAAAAGCCTCTTCTTCTCCAGATAGGCATTCAGCCCTTTCATGATTTTATCCAGAAGCACATTGCTGTCCTGAAGTTTTTCCAGAAGTCCGGTCAGAGAAGTGGCGCTTAAAACCTAAAACAAAGTAGATAGCCCATAAGTAAGATTCCATTATATAGTTATAGAGACTGAAAAAAGGTCACATTCATTGACTATTGTGCCAATAGTTCATATTAAAAAAAAAAATAGAACCTATTTGGATAGAAAATAGAAGATGCGGGAGGCTGGAGTCCAGGTAGTGCGGAGCCCCATAACCCGGGATCCTTGTGATGGAAGCATCAGGACACGGACTCTTGGAAAACATCAATCCTGGGTGCAAGATGACCGTGCTTTCTTGTATCAGTCCACCATGAAGCATCCATTTACCTTCCGGTCTTTAACGCAATGTTTCATGATCTCTCTCCAGTTTCTGTCCACAGTCTGGAATAAGCGTCCTTCTTCAGGCATTTGCTGCATGATGTCCTCAGAAGAGAAGATGGGGTCTAGATAAAGCCACTGGGCCTGCACCTTCAGCCATTCATCAATGGTTTCCTGGATCCTTATCAGTCGTTCCTTCCATTGCTTAAAGGAGGAGAGCAAAAAGTTAATTACACATAAAATGAAAATGATAGAAAAAAATGCTATCATTTTAGAAGATAAATTATCAATGGATATGAATTCTGAATTGTTGGACATTTGTAGGGAGAGTTTGGTGAGACTCCTTGATACCATCCCCTTTACATGTAAGCTGGAGCCGCATGTAACTTTAGCCTCGGAGATCCTAATGAAACCTTAGCTTCTGCCAATAAGCAAGTGAATATTTTATACCTTGATTTCTTTCTCATAGGGCTTGATGAAAGGCGATCCCCTCATTGTCTGGGTCTTCACAATTTGGTCATCCAGAGTGGTTTGGATTTCATCCACTGCTGATAGAATAGAAACGCCAGATTCTCGATAGGGACTGGTATTAAAGGATATGGAGTCCCACATTTCTTCCATGGTATGCATCGCCTTCTACAGGGAAAACTCCTAATAAGAAAACACAGAAACTTTTCACTAGTAGCAGATTCCTCTTTGTTCCGACAAGGATGGGGGAGCAGCATATATACAAGGATGGGGGGGAGCATATATACAAGGATGGGGGGCAGCATATATACAAGGATGGGGGGCAGCATATATACAAGGATGGGGGAGCAGCATATATACAAGGATGGGAGAGCAGCATATATACTAGGATGGGGGAGCAACATATATACAAGGATGAGGGGCAGCATATACAGTATACAAGGATAGGGTAGCAGCATATATACAAGGATGGGGGAGCAGCATATACAGTATACAAGGATGGGGGAGCAGCATATATACAAGGATGGGGGGAGCACATACAAGGATGCGGGGCAGCATATATACAAGGATGGGGAAGCAGGATATATACAAGGATGGGGGAGCAGCATATATACAAGGATGGGGGAGCAGCATATATACAAGGATAGGGAGCAGCATATATACAAGAATGGGGGTAGCACATACAAGGATGGGGGGCAGCATATATACAATGATGGGGGAGATGCATATATACAAGGATGGGGGGGAGCACATACAAGGATGGGGGGCAGCATATATACAAGGATGGGGAAGCAGGATATATACAAGGATGGGGGAGCAGCATATATACAAGGATGGGGGGCAGCATATATACAAGAATGGGGGTAGCACATACAAGGATGGGGGAGCAGCATATATACAAGGATGGGGAAGCAGCATATATACAAGGATGGTGGGCAGCATATATACAAGGATGGCGTAGCAGCATATATACAAGGATGGGGAAGCACCATATATACAAGGATGGGGAAGCAGCATATATACAAGGATGGGGTAGCAGCATATATGCAAGGATGGGGGAGCAGCATATATACAAGGATGGGGGGCAGCATATATACAAGGATGGGGAAGCAGGATATATACAAGGCTGGGGGAGCAGCATATATACAAGGATGGGGTAGCAGCATATATACAAGGATGGGGGAGCAGAATATATACAAGGATGGGGGAGAAACATATATACAAGGATGGGGGAGCAACATATATACAACGATGGGGGAGCAGCATATATACAAGGATGGGGAAGCAAGATATATACAAGGATGGGGGAGCAACATATATACAAGGATGGGGGAGCAACATATATACAAGAATGGGGGAGCAGAATATGTTCAAAGCTGGGGGAGCAGGATATATACAAGGATGGGGGAGCAGAATATATACAAGGATGGGGAAGCAGGATATATACAAGGATGGGGGAGCAGCATATATACAAGGATGGGGGAGCAACATATATACAAGGATAGGAAGCAGCATATATACAAGGATGGGGAAGCAGCATATATACAAGGATGGGGAAGCAGCATATATACAAGGATAGGGAGCAGCATATATGCAAGGATAGGGAGCAGCATATATGCAAGGACAGGGAGCAGCATATATACAAGGATGGGGAAGCAGCATATATACAAGGATGGGGGGCAGCATATATACAAGGATGGGGGGCAGCATATATACAAGGATGGGGGAGCAGCATATATACAAGGATAGGAAGCAGCATATATACAAGGATAGGAAGCAGCATATATACAAGGATGGGGAAGCAGCATATATACAAGGATGGGGAAGCAGCATATATACAAGGATAGGGAGCAGCATATATACAAGGATGGGGGAGAAACATATCTACAAGGATGGGGGAGAAACATATATACAAGGATGGGGAAGCAGCATATATACAAGGATGGGGGAGCAGCATATATAAAAGGATGGGGGAGCAGCATATATGCAAGGATAGGGAGCAGCATATATACAAGGATGGGGAAGCAGCATATATACAAGGATGGGGGAGCAACATATATACAAGGATGGGGGAGCAGCATATATACAATGATGGGGGAGCAACATATCTACAAGGATGGGGGAGCAGCATATATACAAGGATGGGGGAGCAGCATATATACAAGGATGGGGAGCAGCATATATGCAAGGATAGGGAGCAGCATATATACAAGGATAGGGAGCAGCATATATACAAGGATGGGGGAGCAGCATATATACAAGGATAGGGAGCAGCATATATACAAGGATAGGAAGCAGGATATCTACAAGGATGGGGGAGCAGCATATCTACAAGGATGGGGTAGCAGCATATATACAAGGATGGGGGAGCAGCATATATGCAAGGATAGGGAGCAGCATATATACAAGGATGGGGAAGCAGCATATATACAAGGATGGGGGAGCAGCATATATACAAGGATGGGGGAGCAGCATATATGCAAGGATAGGGAGCAGCATATATACAAGGATGAGGAAGCAGCATATATACAAGGATAGGGAGCAGCATATATACAAGGATGGGGAAGCAGCATATATACAAGGATGGGAGAGCAGCATATATACAAGGATGGGGGAGCAGCATATATACAAGGATGGGGGGCAGCCGCATGTAACTTTAGCCTCGGAGATCCTAATGAAACCTTAGCTTCTGCCAATAAGCAAGTGAATATTTTATACCTTGATTTCTTTCTCATAGGGCTTGATGAAAGGCGATCCCCTCATTGTCTGGGTCTTCACAATTTGGTCATCCAGAGTGGTTTGGATTTCATCCACTGCTGATAGAATAGAAACGCCAGATTCTCGATAGGGACTGGTATTAAAGGATATGGAGTCCCACATTTCTTCCATGGTATGCATCGCCTTCTACAGGGAAAACTCCTAATAAGAAAACACAGAAACTTTTCACTAGTAGCAGATTCCTCTTTGTTCCGACAAGGATGGGGGAGCAGCATATATACAAGGATGGGGGGGAGCATATATACAAGGATGGGGGGCAGCATATATACAAGGATGGGGGAGCAGCATATATACAAGGATGGGGGAGCAGCATATATACAAGGATGGGAGAGCAGCATATATACAAGGATGGGAGAGCAGCATATATACAAGGATGGGGGAGCAACATATATACAAGGATGAGGGGCAGCATATACAGTATACAAGGATAGGGTAGCAGCATATATACAAGGATGGGGGAGCAGCATATACAGTATACAAGGATGGGGGAGCAGCATATATACAAGGATGGGGGAGCAGCATATATACAAGGATGGGGGGAGCACATACAAGGATGGGGGGAGCAGCATATATACAAGGATGGGAGAGCAGCATATATACAAGGATAGGGAGCAGCATATATACAAGAATGGGGGTAGCACATACAAGGATGGGGGGCAGCATATATACAATGATGGGGGAGATGCATATATACAAGGATGGGGGGCAGCATATATACAAGGATGGGGGGGAGCACATACAAGGATGGGGGGCAGCATATATACAAGGATGGGGAAGCAGGATATATACAAGGATGGGGAGCAGCATATATACAAGAATGGGGGTAGCACATACAAGGATGGGGGAGCAGCATATATACAAGGATGGGGGGCAGCATATATACAAGGATGGCGTAGCAGCATATATACAAGGATGGGGAAGCACCATATATACAAGGATGGGGAAGCAGCATATATACAAGGATGGGGTAGCAGCATATATGCAAGGATGGGGGAGCAGCATATATGCAAGGATGGGGGAGCAGCATATATACAAGGATGGGGGGCAGCATATATACAAGGATGGGGAAGCAGGATATATACAAGGGTGGGGGAGCAGCATATATACAAGGATGGGGTAGCAGCATATATACAAGGATGGGGGAGCAGAATATATACAAGGATGGGGGAGCAACATATATACAAGGATGGGGGAGCAACATATATACAATGATGGGGGAGCAGCATATATACAAGGATGGGGAAGCAAGATATATACAAGGATGGGGGAGCAACATATATACAAGGATGGGGGAGTAACATATATACAAGGATGGGGGAGCAACATATATACAAGGATGGGGGAGCAGAATATGTTCAAAGCTGGGGGAGCAGGATATATACAAGGATGGGGGAGCAGAATATATACAAGGATGGGGAAGCAGGATATATACAAGGATGGGGGAGCAGCATATATACAAGGATGGGGGAGCAGCATATATACAAGGATAGGGAGCAGCATATATGCAAGGACAGGGAGCAGCATATATACAAGGATGGGGAAGCAGCATATATACAAGGATGGGGGGCAGCATATATACAAGGATGGGGGAGCAGCATATATACAATGATGGGGGAGCAGCATATATAGAAGGATAGGAAGCAGCATATATACAAGGATGGGGAAGCAGCATATATACAAGGATGGGGAAGCAGCATATATACAATGATAGGGAGCAGCATATATACAAGGATGGGGGAGAAACATATCTACAAGGATGGGGGAGAAACATATATACAAGGATGGGGGAGCAGCATATATACAAGGATGGGGGAGCAGCATATATACAAGGATGGGGGAGCAGCATATATACAAGGATGGGGGAGCAGCATATATACAAGGATAGGGAGCAGAATATATACAAGGATGGGGAAGCAGCATATATACAAGGATGGGGAAGCAGCATATATACAAGGATGGGGGAGCAACATATATACAAGGATGGGGGAGCAGCATATATACAAGGATGGGGGAGCAGCATATATACAATGATGGGGGAGCAGCATATATAGAAGGATAGGAAGCAGCATATATACAAGGATGGGGAAGCAGCATATATACAAGGATGGGGAAGCAGCATATATACAATGATAGGGAGCAGCATATATACAAGGATGGGGGAGAAACATATCTACAAGGATGGGGGAGCAGCATATCTACAAGGATGGGGTAGCAGCATATATACAAGGATGGGGGAGCAGCATATATGCAAGGATAGGGAGCAGCATATATACAAGGATGGGGAAGCAGCATATATACAAGGATGGGGGAGCAGCATATATACAAGGATGGGGGAGCAGCATATATGCAAGGATAGGGAGCAGCATATATACAAGGATAGGGAGCAGCATATATACAAGGATAGGGAAGCAGCATATATACAAGGATAGGGAGCAGCATATATACAAGGATGGGGAAGCAGCATATATACAAGGATGGGGGAGCAGCATATATACAAGGATGGGGAAGCAGCATATATACAAGGATGGGGGGCAGCATATATGCAAGAATAGGGAGCAGCATATACACAAGGATGGGGAAGCAGCATATATACAAGGATGGGGGGCAGCATATATACAAGGATGGGGGAGCAGCATATATACAATGATGGGGGAGCAGCATATATACAATGATAGGGAGCAGCATATATACAACGATGGGGAAGCAGCATATATACAAGGATGGGGGAGCAACATATATACAATGATGGGGGAGCAGCATATATACAAGGATGGGGAAGCAAGATATATACAAGGATGGGGGAGCAACATATATACAAGGATGGGGGAGCAACATATATACAAGGATGGGGGAGCAACATATATACAATGATGGGGGAGCAGCATATATACAAGGATGGGGAAGCAAGATATATACAAGGATGGGGGAGCAACATATATACAAGGATGGGGGAGCAACATATATACAAGGATGGGGGAGCAACATATATACAAGGATGGGGGAGCAGAATATGTTCAAAGCTGGGGGAGCAGGATATATACAAGGATGGGGGAGCAGAATATATACAAGGATGGGGAAGCAGGATATATACAAGGATGGGGGAGCAGCATATATACAAGGATGGGGGAGCAGCATATATACAAGGATAGGGAGCAGCATATATGCAAGGACAGGGAGCAGCATATATACAAGGATGGGGAAGCAGCATATATACAAGGATGGGGGGCAGCATATATACAAGGATGGGGGAGCAGCATATATAGAAGGATAGGAAGCAGCATATATACAAGGATGGGGGAGCAGCATATATACAAGGATGGGGGAGCAGCATATATACAAGGATAGGGAGCAGCATATATACAAGGATGGGGAAGCAGCATATATACAAGGATGGGGAAGCAGCATATATACAAGGATGGGGGAGCAACATATATACAAGGATGGGGGAGCAGCATATATACAATGATGGGGGAGCAACATATCTACAAGGATGGGGGAGCAGCATATGTACAAGGATGGGGGAGCAGCATATATACAAGGATGGGGGAGCAGCATATATGCAAGGATAGGGAGCAGCATATATACAAGGATAGGGAGCAGCATATATACAAGGATGGGGGAGCAGCATATATACAAGGATAGGGAGCAGCATATATACAAGGATAGGGAGCAGCATATATACAAGGATAGGAAGCCGGATATCTACAAGGATGGGGGAGCAGCATATCTACAAAGATGGGGTAGCAGCATATATACAAGGATGGGGGAGCAGCATATATGCAAGGATAGGGAGCAGCATATATACAAGGATGGGGAAGCAGCATATATACAAGGATGGGGGAGCAGCATATATACAAGGATGGGGGAGCAGCATATATGCAAGGATGGGGGAGCAGCATATATGCAAGGATGGGGGAGCAGCATATATGCAAGGATAGGGAGCAGCATATATACAAGGATGGGGAAGCAGCATATATACAAGGATGGGGGAGCAGCATATATACAAGGATGGGGGAGCAGCATATATGCAAGGATGGGGGAGCAGCATATATGCAAGGATGGGGGAGCAGCATATATGCAAGGATAGGGAGCAGCATATATACAAGGATAGGGAGCAGCATATATACAAGGATGGGGGAGCAGCATATATACAAGGATGGGGGAGCAGCATATATGCAAGGATGGGGGAGCAGCATATATGCAAGGATAGGGAGCAGCATATATACAAGGATAGGGAGCAGCATATATACAAGGATGGGGAAGCAGCATATATACAAGGATGGGGGAGCAGCATATATACAAGGATGAGGAAGCAGCATATATACAAGGATAGGGAGCAGCATATATACAAGGATGGGGGAGAAACATATCTACAAGGATGGGGGAGAAACATATATACAAGGATGGGGGAGCAGCATATATACAAGGATGGGGGAGCAGCATATATACAAGGATGGGGGAGCAGCATATATACAAGGATGGGGGAGCAGCATATATACAAGGATGGGGAAGCAGCATATATACAAGGATGGGGGAGCAGCATATATACAAGGATGGGTGAGCAGCATATATGCAAGGATAGGGAGCAGCATATATGCAAGGATGGGGAAGCAGCATATATACAAGGATGGGGGAGCAACATATATACAAGGATGGGGGAGCAGCATATATACAATGATGGGGGAGCAACATATCTACAAGGATGGGGGAGCAGCATATATACAAGGATGGGGGAGCAGCATATATACAAGGATGGGGAGCAGCATATATGCAAGGATAGGGAGCAGCATATATACAAGGATAGGGAGCAGCATATATACAAGGATGGGGGAGCAGCATATTTACAAGGATAGGAAGCAGGATATCTACAAGGATGGGGGAGCAGCATATCTACAAGGATGGGGTAGCAGCATATATACAAGGATGGGGGAGCAGCATATATGCAAGGATAGGGAGCAGCATATATACAAGGATGGGGAAGCAGCATATATACAAGGATGGGGGAGCAGCATATATACAAGGATGGGGGAGCAGCATATATGCAAGGATAGGGAGCAGCATATATACAAGGATAGGGAGCAGCATATATACAAGGATGGGGAAGCAGCATATATACAAGGATAGGGAGCAGCATATATACAAGGATGGGGAAGCAGCATATATACAAGGATGGGGGAGCAGCATATATAAAAGGATGGGGAAGCAGCATATATACAAGGATGGGGGGCAGCATATATGCAAGAATAGGGAGCAGCATATACACAAGGATGGGGAAGCAGCATATATACAAGGATGGGGGGCAGCATATATACAAGGATGGGGGAGCAGCATATATACAATGATGGGGGAGCAGCATATATACAATGATAGGGAGCAGCATATATACAACGATGGGGAAGCAGCATATATACAAGGATGGGGGAGCAGCATATATACAAGGATAGGGAGCAGCATATATACAAGGATGGGGAAGCAGCATATATACAAGGATGGGGAAGCAGCATATATAGAAGGATGAGGTAGCAGCATATATACAAGGATTTGGGGGAGTACATACAAGGATGGGGGAGCAGCATATATACAAGGATGGAGGAGCAGGATATATACAAGGATGGGGGGTAGCACATACAAGGATTGGGGGCAGCATATATACAAGGATGGGCAAACATATACCAGGATGGAAGGGGGAGTATATTTTTTCTATCTGCAGTCTCATACCCCTGCTCCTGTTTGTGGCTGCTTTCGGTTCCCCTCGCCTGCTCTATGTATGAGTTGTTTTTCTAAACTAAAACCTCAGTATTGTGGTTAAATGACCGTGTTGGCACTATGGGATAAATAAGTGGCTTTTGGGTTGCAGTTTGGGCTCTCGGTCTGTAAAAGGTTCGCCATCACCGACCTAGGATATTTTGGAGATATTGTCACTGCAGTATTCAGGCGTCACCATCTAGAGGTCGAAATACAAATTACTACATGGATTCTTAAATTAAGAAATAGGGAGTCACATAGCAAGAGTGATTTGTATCATACTATCAAAATATACTGCATCTTTTTGTAAAAGCGTCTCATATACAGTACTGTGCAAAAGTTTTAGGCAGGTGTGGAAAATATGCCGCAGAGTAAAAAGCTTTAAAAATAGAAGTGATAATAGTTTATTTTTAAGAACAGTTATTAGGCTATGTTCACATGCTGCGTTTTTTCAACCCTTTGCATAACTAATAATCTTTATAATAATAATAATCTTTTTATTTATATAGCGCCAACATATTCTGCAGCTCTTTACAATTCAGACAATTTACAGACATTCTGGGCGCTGTCCCCATCAGGGCTCACAATCTACATTCCCTATCAGTATGTCTGATACAAATGGAAGCAAGGGGACCCTCTGGGTTCTCTTATAGGACGGAAAATAATACTCCAATATTTGCAGTGGGTTTTTCTGCTGCAATTACTGAACATGTGAACATACCCTTATGACGTTTCTTTATATTTTAGTGGTTAAAAAATAATTCAGACCCTTAAATTGTTTGTTCCTCCATATTCTGAGACCTGCATCTTTTCACTCATGGAGCTGAGTGAGGTCTTGGTTATTTTTCGCTGGGAGCTGATGCTTTTAACCCCTTCACCACCTTGGGTTTTTCCATTTTTGCTCCCCTTCTTCCCAGAGCCATAACTTTTTTTTTTTTCTTCTTCATGTTTTACATATTGTCTGAATAATTTAATATTTCGATAGATCGGACTTTTTTAGTCATGACGATATCAATTTTTTTTTTTCATTTTTCCATTTTTGAATGGGGACAAAGGAGGTGCAGTTTTTTATACAGTTTTATTTTTTAAATGGAACCTATCATGTGAAAAAACGCTATCAACCTGCAGATGTGGGGTTACTCTGAACTTGCTCGGCGCCCGCACTTTGAGCCCCGCTGCCAGGAGGAAGCTTTATTCCTCCCGGCATTGGTGTAACCGCACCCCCCGGCATTGATTGACCGCAGCTCAGCAGTACGACCGGACGACAGTCAGTGCTGGAGGCGCCACTCTCTATGTACAGAGCAGTGACTGAACCCGCGCCACCGCACCTATGACTGGAAGCTGACCGCTGCCAGGAGGAATACACATAATTTCCTCCTGGCAGCAGGGCTCTAAGTGCCAGGGCCAGACAGGTTCAGAACGCTATTAACCTGCAGATTAACCCTGTTTTTTCACGTGACAGGTTCCCATTTTTTTATTTCTACTTTTTTTGTACCACTAGGGGATCTCAACCTGCAATTGTTCGATTGCTTACACTATACTTACCGGCTGCCATGGTAATGTGGCGCCCCTGCGGGTCCAGTTGCCACAGAGGTACTGCATCTCACCCAGAGGTGTGGTACTCCACACTCAGGTAAGGACGGAGTACTACCCGGGACCCACACACCCACATCCAATACTCTCCACTACAGTAGGGAAGGGAAGATTGATCCTAAGGGAGAGCAGTCCCTGGTCCCTAGCTGGAGGGCGGAACTAGGTACAGGAGGTGGGTGGAGGAAGAAGTTCAGCGGAGCACAGACAGAAAGAGTATAAAAGACAAGGGGAACCATCTAGAAGTGGACAGTACAGAGAGGAGCTCAGTTGGGAGTGGGAGCTCAGGAGGAGCTCCGCTCAGGAGAGCAAGGAAGGAGAGAGAGGAGTCGGACCTAGTAAGGGAGGCCCAGGAGGAGAGTGAGAGAAGACGGGAGCAGCGAGAGAAAGGCTCCACAGACAGAGGGGATCCCAGGGGCACGGTGAGTGCAGGAAGCCACCCGTGCGCCCGAATTCATGCTGACGTGGAGAGATCAGGCCGCAGAGGGGTACCGGCCCCAGACTAGTGGAGAACAACCAGGCTCAGCTAGCCAACCGGAGGCTGCAGCATTTGCAAGGTGTTGCAGCCAATATTCACAATTATATCGCTGAAAAGGTGGCCACATAGGGTACAGGAGATTGCAAGTCGCCCGACAAGGCCCGAGGCCACTGGCTTGGGACACTGATTGTGAGGCGCAGGGTAGGATGGTGAGAACTAGCGCTGTGAGACGAGGAAAGGTACATAGAACGGGGTCCCGTCCAAGTGCTCCTGAGGTACCTTAGAGTTTGCTGGATCACTACCCCGGAGGACACAGGGCGACGTGGGAAGTTGCACACGGGTGACTGTAACCTGAGGAACTTAACAACTGTGAGTAAAACCTGAAGACTGCACCCCACTGTGTCCTTGAATAATTGCTGCGCCATCACCTGCATTACACCGCACCAACAACATCTACCTTCAAAACTCATCTTATTCTGCCCTGGGGCTAAGCTCTGCCTGTGGAGAGCTGAACCAACTCTGCTGCGTCACCTTCAGCTCCAGTGGATCTGCACCACAGCGGCGGCCCCATATAGCCGCATACCACAGGTGGCGTCACAAACATTATCTCTAAAAAACTTTATTCCCCTTTTACTTTTCCTTTAATTTGACCACCCGGGGCCACCACCAGTGACCGGGTCACTGCCACCGTGACATCCCCAGCACCAACCGGCCCAGCTACCGAGTACCCCACAGCCCCAGGGGGCGCGTCAGTAACCCATCAGCTCCCTGCAATCGCCATTCAGTGATTGACATAGGCATTTAGATGGATAAACCTCAGCGATCGGAGCGAGCTCCGGTTGCTGCAGTTACAGGCAGTTTTTGGCTGTGTAGCACAGCCGGCATCTGCTACATATGATGTGAGCTTTACTACTGAGTTGGTTTCATACAGGCCTTAGAGACCTGGGACAAAACTACATCATGGGTTAAAGGGAACCTGTCATGTAAAATAACACTATTAACCTGCAAATATGGGATATGGGGTAAATCTGCAAGTAATAGCATTGTGACACTGTGCGGTGCCTGCACTGAGAGCCCCGCTGCCAGGAGGAAATTAACTTTATGTCACCCAGCAGCCTCTCTCTGTCAGTCACAGGGGCGGCGCCTGCGCGGTTTCAATCACCGCTCTGTGTATAGTGAGCGGCAGCTGTAGAAAACCCAATATCCAAATGGCATTTTATGGGAATCTGAAGTTCTGTATTCTCATCCATTAGTCAGAATGAAAACGACCACCAAACAGCGTCTCCTGCCCTGGAGGACCCAACACTTCCATGATTTCCAGGTACAGCCCAGTGATTACAGAGAATCACTTGTAATACTTAATTTCTGTCTTGGGAGGCGCTGTAGGGAAATTCAGCACCTGCTGCCGGGTACTCGCTTACTGCAGAAGGGATCAGTTTGGTCTTTATCCGCAGCACATTGGGGTTTCACCTCTGACCCATATGGAGAAACCTTACATGATACCGTACGACCCCATCAAGACTCAGGGGCGAAACCCACATTCACTACATGGACGACCGATGGAATAAAGACAAGAACAACAATGTAGGGGGTTAACGAAAGATTTTATTTATAGATGGGGTTATTATATGTTATAGTATCATGTATATGTGTAAATTATTCTATCAGAATAATCCTATTTATGGGCCGCGTTGATCCAGAGGAAGGCGAAAACCCGCTGTGAGGAATAAGCCAATTGTCCTCATATCAGGGGGGAAAATTCCTTCCTGACCCCAAATATGGCGATCAGAATAAATCCCAGGATCAAGGGCTGAGACCGAAATTAAATTAATTTCTAAAAAATGTATTAAACTATTTATCTTTTCCTTATTTAAGTTCAGAGCTACGGTATATATTATACATTATCTGAAAATCTGCCTATACTTTAAAATGTTTTTATGTATTTATAATAAGCCATTAATCTGGGAATTACTTATATAACTGTCAGTTTATATCTATTTAAGGCCGTGTTGATCCAGATGAAGGTGAAAAATTCCTTCCTGATCCCAAATATGACGATCGGGATGAATCCCAGGATCAAGGGCTCATAGCTAATGTGTGATACGTAAGTGTACATTTTTTATTTAAATATTTAATTATTTTCAATTTTTGGAGTAATTTATTTTTATATTTATTTTAACTAATTTTTCTTAAACCAAAAAATAAATTATTTTTTTAGATATTTTTTCATTATAAATATAAGAACCTACTTATTTCTTCTATTTTACTAAACCTATCTATGGGCCGTGTTGATCTAGAGGAAGGCGAAAACCACAGGTGAGAAATGGGCCAATTATTCTCATGACGGGGGAAAAATTCCTTCCTGACCCCAAATATGGCGATCAGATTAAATCCCAGGATCAAAGGCTCGTACCTCCCTGTGTGTAATGGAAGTGAGATTTTTAAAAAATATATTTACATTTTTTAATTGTTATATATTTAGACTAAAAATGTTTTTGGTTTGTGTAAAATAAACTATTTTTGAATTTTATTTTTTTAAACTTATTTTTTTGCACTACTTATGTGTGAATCTACTTATTGATATATTACTAAACCTATTTAAGGCCGTGTAGATCCAGAGGAAGGCGAAAACCCCCTATGAGGAATGGGCCAATTATCCTCATATTAGGGGGGAAAATTCCTTCCTGACCCCAAATATGGCGATCAGATTAAATCCCAGGATCAAAAGCCGAAATCTCTATCTACGTCCTATGTGTCTATGTGTGTGTGCCTATACCTGTAGTGTAGTGTAGGGTCTACACCTATCATGTACTGTGGATGTGATGGATGATGGGTGCAGTACTTACCCGGCCTGCGCTGAGGTAAGTTCAGGGATAATGGCCAATATTATACTATTGTTCCTGAACTCACCAGATGGAAACTTAGCACAGGCCGCTCCTGGGGGGCAGAAGACCTTCGGGCTGGAGGGATCTCAGATGCCAGCCATGGATTGGAGGAGGCCAAGTCAAGGGCCTGGTGCAGCGACACGATGGCAGTGGTCCGACATGAAGGTGTTAATGAGAGACATGATGTTCTAGGGCAGCCGAGGTGACAAACAGCAGCAGAGACGTGAGGTACGGGTCAGGAGGCAAGAAGTTCTGGGCAGTTGGCACGGGTTCATCCTGCAAGACATAAGGAGGAAGACATTTCAATAACTTCTATCTCCTGGATCTTCTGTTATCTTAGAGGAATGGTCATTATAATGAACCATTCCCCTATGTAACATCAGATATAATGTACACATCTAATGATCGGTGTCCTGTGTGTACAGCGGTCACTCACCAGATGGTCGTGGATTCTTTCACAGCCCAGATATTCTCATCCACCTAAGAATGACAGAGACATAGTCATTGACAGAAACAGTGGGAGAAGACAAAGATGGTCATAATGGCCACAAGGTGAGAAGAACATTTGATGGGATTTATCCTCACAGAGGATGATCTTACCGGGCCCAGCTTGATGACCCATAATTGAATCCGGCCACGGGGTTAAAGGCTTTCTTATCCTCCGGCCACTGTAGCTGATGGTTGTCCAGAACTGGCCTGAATGGTACGAATGGCGGCTTTGCTCTCCTTTTCTCTAGATCCTCCCAGCCGATGTTGGTAAAGAATGGATGCTCTCTGATGTTCCCGCACACATCCAATCGTTTCTCAGGATTTTTGCACAGCAGCTTCTTGATAAGATCTTTCAAGTCAGCATCAAGCCAAGATGGAATTTCAGGCTCTCCTCTGGTTATCGCTGTGTAAGCCATTTTGCTGACAGAGCCGGTGTAAAATGGGGAGCGTCCTGTTGCCATCTTGGACACCACAATCCCCAGGCTCCACCAATCCACTGCTGTGCCATATCCTTTTTTGAGAAGCACCTCAGGGGCCATGAAGTGGAAAGTGCCCGTCACTCCTGAGATGTTTTTGGAGGAGGTGACCCCATCTTGGGCGAGCCCCAGGTCAACTACACGGATGTGGCCATCGGCATCCAACATGATGTTTACTGGCTTAATATCTCTGCAATGAAATAAGAAAACATAATAAGAAATCTACCCCATGATACAGGAGATGGAAAATGGGTCACTGCAAGATCAGATGGACTAGGCAGACAGGAGCCCAGGAAAGTTGGGGGCAATTTTTTGAGCATGTAGAGGGGACAGAGAGAAGGAGGAAAGTTGTGCTTACCGGTGGACGATGTTGTGTCCGTGGAGGAACTGGAGACCACATACAATCTCTGCTGTGTAGAATCTGATGGAGAGATCAGAGTGTAGTATCAATGTCATCACTGATACCTCCTTCCCTCCTGGGCTACATGACCTGCCAGTCCTCTCCCAGCTACATCTCCACCTCTGCTTTTATTTTCACCCCTCTGCTCTCTTTTTCGTATATCTTCCTCATACTCACCTTACGCTGTCGATGTTCAGGCAGCCGCACATGTCAATCAAAGCCTCGAGGCTGCCGCCGGACAGATACTTCGTGATGAAATACGCCAGCTTCCGAGACTGCTGTGCGGCATAGAGGTGACATAAGAATGGGCAGTCTCGGGCCGCGAGGAGTATCCGCCGCTCTCTCATAAGGATGTTTTCCTTCACCTTCTTTTTCTTGATCATTTTTACAGCCATAAAGATGTTTCGGCTGGGGACTGATGTCAGGACCACCTGAAGAAAGAAATAGGGAATGCTTAGAAAATGTGTATGGGAGGTGGAGAACAGCTGGTTTATCACTGCACAAGAAACGGGTGGGCTGAGTGGTGTGAGAGTCTGATGGTAATGTGGCGCCCCTGAGGGTTCTGTCGCCACAGGGGTACTGCATCTCTTTAATGAGGTGTGGTATCTCCTCTCCGAGGTAAGGATTAGTGTTGAGCCACCCCCGTAGTGTTCGAGTTCGGTTCGTCGAACACCCGTATGTTCGCCGAACTGTTCGACGAACTGTTCGACAAACACCTTCGAAAACCGTTAAAACCAATAGCAGGCAAACAAAAACACATAGAAACACATAGAAAACACCTTCAACGGTGTCCAAAAGCTGACAAACTGCTCAGAAGACATAACTAACACATGGAAAAGTGACAAGTACATATAGTCATGCGAAAAGAAAAGAGGTGGAGGAGTAAAAGGAGGGGGAGACACAGATATAGGCATGTCATGCCCTTCTAAAACCAAAAAAGTGCGAAGCCGACACGGCCAGTCCGTTCCTGCCCGTGCCACCTCCGTGTCGCCGGGTTTGTGCCAGAGCCGAGGTGGACCCTGACGGCCAGACCCCCTCTCCCAATACTGGTGCCTGTCTGCTGGTGGGTCGAGCCCCCCCGCGGTGGGGGGGGGGGGGGGGGGGGAGTAACATCTGCAGAAGAAAGACCATCTTCCAGCCAAACTAAGATGTCGACTTCTTTTCGTGGACAATGTGATAAGATCCCTTTCTTACGGACACGCCCATCGCTACAAATTCCAGATGAGGCACAAAAACAGCAGGTGCTTCAACGGATATCAAGTGCTCCTTCAAGTGGGCTCTCCTCCACCTCAACTTCAACATCACAAATACTCCAGTCCTCAGAGGTGTCACCCCAATCGCACTTGCTTCCTCACAGCTCCCAAGTCTCCAGCTGCCCATCTGAGTATGGGGTAACACAGATGGTTGAGTCTGCACAGCTGTTTACTCATACTATAGCCTGGGAAACGGAGGTCTGCTCCAGAGCTTCGGTTAATCCAGACGAGGAAATGATCTGCACTGATGCCCAGAATCTTTATAAGTTGGATCCAGGACCAGATGAAGAAGGTTCTGAGCATAATGTAGACCCTCGTTCCCAAACTGTAACTCCTGTTGGTGGAGACAATGATGAAGACGATGATGAGACTCAAATATCTGATTGGAGCGACAACTTGACTTTTCGGTCAGGGCAGGAAGAGGTTGGCTCTGAGGACGACGGGTGTGAGAACACACAGGGTGATGATGACGAGGTTGGAGATCCCACTTCCTGTCAACCCACAGTCAGCTAGTCGATGAGGTCAGCAGAGGAGGTGGAGGAGGATGTGACTAGCCCAGGGGATGGGGATGACTTGGTACCCGGGCCTTTGCCTGGCCTTGGGGATATCACGGTGGTCAGCTCCCTGGCCCGTACCCTGGGGTCACTCTTTAAAAGGGTGGATAATTGTTAATTTTATAAGAGTTCGTGACGCCACCTGTGGTATCTGGTGAGAAGCACCAGCGCTGCAGCAGTCCACTGAGGCCCGTGATAAGGCAGCTCGATGGTATAGCTCCCCACAGGTGGAGCTAGGTCTCAGGGCAGCGTATGCAGGGGGAATGCAGCACAGGCAAGACCCAGCTGGGTCAGAGCAAGAACGGGAACGGACACGGTAGTCACTTCAGTACCTTTTACTGGTGGAAATTCAGGCACATCCCGGAGCACTGTAGGGTGAAGGGTGCATATCAGGATCCTCCCCAATGAGCGGGTGTAGGGCCTCCTGTTTCTTGCCTCTGCGTAGTAAGTTTCTGACCTGCCTGGAGCTAGGCCTAACTTTGTCTCTGTCCTGCGCTGGCTGACCTTGTGGTAGGGCCTTCTCTTGGAGTTCACGCTCCCAGTATGCGGGGCCTAAGCGTCTCCTGGCTCTGTTACGTATCAGCACCTTAGCGATCCTGGGACTTGTAGTTCTCCAGGGATTCCAGTTATGCCTTACTGGGTCATAGAGATCCCGGTAAGCTCGGATCCGGTGTCCGGTAAATGTTTCGGGGTGAGCTGGTTAAGCTCCTCTGCCCCTTATGTACTAACTCGCCACTCGCCTTCGGCCTACTCGGGCCCTCACTAGGCTATACACACTAATGGCAGCTTGCCGCGCTTCACCGATCTTATGGCGCCGGCACACCTTAAGCTCTAACTGGGCTCCCTGAATCTAGCTAGCAGGAGCCTCGTGCTCCACTGCTGAACTATTAACTGAGTTCTCTAGACTAGACTGAGCTCCACTGCAGACTGACCTCTCTTAGGCTTCTCTACTGCAGGAACTCTTCAGAAGAACTGAACTGCCTAGCTCCACCTTCCCTATTTATATCCCTAACGGGCTCCCTCTGGTGGTCTGAGGTGGAAGGTGGAGATGTGTGAATGTTTATGGGGGCCTCTTGTGGAGGGTTCCATCAATGCACTCTTCTAGGATCTGTGATACCAAGAGCAGCGGGGCGTCACAGATGCTATTGACGATGAGGTTAGGTTGCGCCTTCCTGGACAGAGACGTAGTACTGGAAGCACGTCAACAACTGCATCCTCAACCACAACTCTGCCTCTGACCACAAGTCGTAGTGGCTCTTCAGGTCGCATGGGCTCTAAGCCTTGCATAGCCTGGGCATTTTTTCAGATCGATAAGGATGACCCAACTCGTGTTATCTGTAATATTTGTCACCAAAAGCTAAGTAGAGGCCAAAAAATCCATAGTTTGAGTACTTCATGCATGTACCGTCACATGGATATGAAGCATAAGTTACAGTGGGAAGCTCACTGTGCTACAATGCGGCCTAGCGGGCCGGGCCAACCACTGTCTGCCCCATCTTGTGCATCCGCAGCCTCTTCATCCTCTGTGACTGGGGGGACAGCAGTCACACATGTTTTTGGACGTAGACCTGCCACCTCTTTACCCGCAACAGCCAGTGTGATTGGCAGGTCGTCAATTCATTGGGAAGTGGAAACACCTGCTGGTGTTGAGCGCTCTCCGACATCGAGAGTACCACCTTTGGATCAAGGCAACCTAACATGTCCGCCTGCATCTTCCTCACAGACCGGCAGTTTGCCGGGGACACCCTACTCAACCCCGTCTAAGCACAACAGCTAGCCCTCGGTTCCTCAGATGTGGAAAAGTAAAAGACCATTTCCTCCTAGCCATGACAAAGCTAAGAGGTTGAATTTCACCATCTGCAAGCTGTTGGCTACAGAAATGCTGCCTTTCCGCCTGGAGGACACAGAGGATTTTCAAGACCTTATGTCCGTCGCAGTGCCCCAGTACCAGATGCCCAGTCGGCACTACTTCTCAAAGAAAGGTGTGCCTGCTCTCCACCAGCATGTCGCACACAACATCACCGCTTCTTTGAGAAACTCTGTGTGTGACAGGGTGCATTTCACCACAGACACTTGGACAAGTAGGCATGGACAGGGGCATTACATGTCGCTGACTGGGCACTGGGTAACTATGGTGACAGCAGCACAAGGGGCTGCTGTCCAAGTCTTACCATCCCCACGAGTTGTGCGTCAATCCTCTTTATCTCGAAGTTCCTCCACTGCTTCTGCCTCCTCAACCTCCTCTCGGTCCTCCACCTGCACCCAAAGCCTGTCTGGTAATGCCACCTGCTTTCTAACTGCACAGAAAGAATCCTGCACACCTCCTTACTATGCTGGCAGCAGGGCTCAATGGCATCAGTGTTCACTTTGAAATGTCTGGGAAATGTGAGTCACACAGCTGAGGAGTTGTGGTCAGCTCTGGAGACCCAGTTTCATGAATGGTTGTCTCCACTGGACCTGAAACCAGGGAAGGCCGTGTGCGACAATGCTGCAAACCTGGGTGCGGCCCTTCACCGGGGCAATGTCACACACGTGCCTTGTATGGCTCACGTGTTGAACCTGGTTGTCCATCAATTTTTAGCCCACTATCCCGGACTAGATGGCCTTCTGCAGACGGCACGGTCGCTGTGTGCTCACTTCCGCCGTTCGCATCCCGCAGCTCAACGACTTACATCTCTACAGAAGTCGTTGGGCCTGCCAGTTCACCGGCTGAAATGCGATGTGCCGACACGGTGGAATTCAACTCTGCACATGTTGCAGCGACTGTGGCAGCACCGACAAGCCCTGGTGCAATACGTTCTGACGTATAGCCTGGGCCAACGAGATCCAGAGGTGGGGCAAATCACGCTGCAGGAGTGGTCTCAGATCAGGGACCTATGAAGTTGACGCGCCTCCTGGGCCGTGGGGTACCCGGAGCCGGGCCGGTAGACGCTGGGGGTTGTAGTCACTGTGGCGGTGACCCAGGGCGGTCAATCCAAGGGTAATTTGTATATATGGGTTTTATAATGTCCGACTACGCCACCTCTGGAGTGCGGCAAAAGGGGCCGCTGCTGCGGAACAGTCCTCTGAAGCTGGTGGTTTTGCAGCAATGGTATTATTACTCCCCACAGGAAGAGTGTAGCTTCAGGGCAGTGTGGGTGGATGATGGTGGTTGTAGGGCAGGGAGTCAGTAATGAACACAGAGTCCATGTGATGCAGTCCCAAGATCTTTACTCACAGTTGTTGCAGTCCAGATTACAGGTACCAGAGCAATCTCCCCCGTCGTGCTGTGCATACTCAGTGAGGGGCTCAGTCCACCCCCAGATAGCTCTGGGGTACTTAGCAGGACCCCCTTCTGTGTGTCCTTTCTCTGGCCTTCTCCCTGCACCTCACACCCAGTGACACTTCTATCCGGTATCCTCGGGCCTTGGCGGGCGACGTGTGTTCCGTCCCCTGGGTCCTATGTGGCTACCTTCTTAGTGAGACTGGTGTGGACTTTGGCCTGCAGTACATGAAATGCTGCAGCCTCCGGTTTCTAGTTGAGCCTTGCTGTTTCTCCGCTAGTTGAGGGACCGGTTCCCCTTAACTGGCCTGACCCCTCTACCTCCTGGTAGCAGCGGGAGTACAGGTGGCCTTCTGCACGGCCCGTACCCCTAGGGTCCCTTCGGTTCCTGGAGCCTTCCTGCTCCCACTCCTCTCTTCTCTCCTTCAGTCCTGGGCCTCCCAGGCTAGGCCCGCCTCCGGAGCAGAGCTCATGCAGAGCCTCTGCTCCTGTCACTTTTCCTCCTCTGACTGGCTTGCTCTTTCTAAGATGGCTTCCTATTTATACTCTCCCTGTCATGTGCTCCCCTAAGCTGCTCCCCTAAGCACCCACTATATAGGACCCTCCCGCCAGCTAGGGACCTGGGACTGTGCTCTCCCTTAGGAGTAATCTCACCCTACACCCACTGAGGGTATGTGTTGGATGCAGGTGTTAGGGTCCCGAGCCATACTCCTTCCTTACCTGAGGGTGAGATACCACACCTCTGGGTGAGATGCAGTAACTCTGTGGCGACTGAACCCTCAGGGGCGCCACACACCCTTCTGCACAGTTTTGAAATGGCGACGAAGATGTTTAGTGCTGACGACGATGCCATTATTAGCATGACTATTCCGGTGATTTACATGCTGGAGCACACATTAAACAGAATTCAGAGTCAGGTGGTGGGACAAGAGGAGGTGGAGGAAGTAGAGGATTGGTTTGCGGAAGGGATAACATCTCCAAGGTCCAGACGGTCGGCAGCACCAAGGCAGCAGGCATGGGAGGGTGGGGGAGAGGGATTAACCAGGGCGCATGGTAGCAGCCAAACTGTTGAGGAAGGTGCAGGAGCCGAGGAAGAAGTGGAGGACGAACTGGCGATGGGCATGGAAGACTCATCAGATGAGGGAGACCTTGATCACATTTCTGTTGTGCGAGGTTGGGGGGAGAGGGCAGAGGAAGGAAGCATGATTGTTACCTCGCTACCAACACAATAAGGACTTTGTCCTCCTGGATGCGCAAGACACATGAGTGCCTTCTTGCTGCACTACCTGCAACATGACCCTCGGATTGTCAGAATTCGAAGTAATCCCGACTACTGGGTTGCCACACTCTTAGATCCCCGGTACAAAAGTAAATTTGCCGAAATAATTCCTGCCATAAAAAGGGATTCACGCATGCAGGAGTATCTGCAGACTCTGTTGCAGAATCTTACATGCGCTTTTCCACAAAACACCAGTGGTGCACGTAGTGAATCTCACAGTTCTAACTTGCCAACCGTGGGACTGTCGAGTCTTCATCACTCAAACCGTAACAGTAACACAGTATCTACTGGTAACAGCAATTTTGTGGAATAGTTTCACCACTTTTTTAGACCATCCTTTGCAAGGCCACAGGAGACAAGAAGTCTAACACATAGTCAACGCCTAGAGAGGATGGTACAGGAGTATCTCCAAGTGAACATCGAAGCCATGACTGTCACTGGACTCTTGTTCATTTTGGGATTCCAATCTGGAAAAATGGCTGGAGCTCGCCACTCACGCCTTGGATATCTTGTCATGCCCTGCAGCCAGCGTTCTCTCTGAACGTGTGTTCAGCGCTGCTGGTGGTGTGCTGACAGATAAGCGCACACGGCTGTTCACTGAGAATGTAGACAGACTCACGTTCATAAAGATGAACAAATCATGGATTCGCAAGGACTTTTCTACCCCTGTGTCATCCTGGGGAGACTAAAAGCTTGAGGATTTCGTAAAATCACCTCACCAACCATTTTAAGCAACTGTGGGGCAATTGATGCCACTTAACCCTAGAACGCATGACCATAAAAATCTACACTTTCACGTACCTGGGACCTTTCAGGCCCGTGTGCAAATAACATGGAATAACTCAAACTCAAATGACAAACAACTATATACATGAATACCTAGAGTTTCAAAATTCTAACTGAAGTAATCTTGCAGAAAATAGAAAACAATTAACAGGGCGGGCCTGCGAGGCCCCAGGTATGCGTTCTAGGGTTAAGTGGTGTCTGTGCCACAATTTTGGGAAAAAATGGAGACTCTTTTTTGAGTCCCCTTGCTGTGTCTTACGTGACGTTGGCATCGTCAATTCCAGGTGGGTTGGGTCGCTCCCCCCCCCCTTTTAACTGTGAGAAACTACATACACTATGGCTTGGGGTAACACAGATGGTTGAGTGTGAAGAGCTGTTTACTCAGAGGTCTGCTCCAAAGCTTCTGTGTCTGCTAGTCAGCGTAGAATTTTTAACTGCATCTAGCCTAGGCAATACTTTGGGCGTAGTAGCCCAGCTGCGAAGCAAGCTGCACCGCCTGTGTATCTAATAAGAATTTTTAAATGCATCTAGCCTAGGCAGACTGTGGGGACCCCCAACCAAACCCAGACGCTCAGCCCCCCTACCGCCCCCCTTTCCTTGACGATACAATAATGTAACTCTTACAACTGGATGGGTGAGGATCGGTCACAGCTTTATTAACTCTTTATACTCATTCCATTAGAAAGGCATTTTATTTCTAAAATAATTCAGCTTGTTGCAGCATGCCCTGGGTCTCCACTCTGGCAAGTTGGCCAACAAATGTAACTCTCCAACATGTCCTTTCTATTTCCAGGCCACGGAGGATCCTGCGTACTCGTATGCAGGACTCTGACCCCCACCCATCACTCTTAACGCTTGTTCCACTCCGTCCTGGAGTCCTGACAGGAATATGTCCAGTCCAATATCCATTAAGTGAACACCGTCGGGCCGTATGAGGCCTGCTTTATCTCCTTCCAGTTGTCGGTGTCGTATCACTACACCGCCTCTGTCTCTTCTAAATTTTGCCATCCGAATATTTATTACCCGCCTTGTCCGTTCGATGGCCGTGATGTCTCGCGCACCTTGCCACACCGCTATCGGCACAATCTCTGACCATACTATAGCTAGTTTTGTGAAAAATTCTCTGAAGCGCTCAGTGTCTAGTTTCATTATTGCCATTAGTTATGCGCTCTTGTGATGACCTAGGTCGTTTCCCCCGGCCTGTATAACTAAGATGACCAGACCTCTTGCCTCTCTCCCTACCTTGATTACCTCCATTAGTACCTGTGGCCATAGCAGGCCTCTAATACCTCTGCAGTTGAAATATGTGTTATGAAACTCTAATTTCCTCCCGCCTGGGTGGACTTTCGCCCTTTTTTCTGCCCAATATATATACGAGTGGCCTATCACCCACACTGTTGACTTAGCGTCACCTGTAGAAGAAACAAACCACGTTAGGATAACAAGTCCGGTCTTATGTATCTCGCCAAACACGTGGACGCCATCTCCCTATCCTCTGAACTTCCGTTTCTGACAGTCCTGCTCTTGCTGCTTCCGTGGCCGCGCCTATGCGGAATGAGTGTGTCTCATAATCTTTGGGGTGATTCCCTGCGGATGTTATGCATTTATTAAATATAGCTTGGAACTGGTATCTTGATAATGGCATTCCATCAATGTGTGATAGGAAGAAATTACTTTGTGATCTGATGGTTATATATGTTTTTACTATTGTTACCCGACTCAGTGTACCGTTTGTGGGTTGTAGAAGTACCCAAGTGCCCCTGCCTGCTGGAACCGTTTTCGATTGGTGTATGCGTAGACGTATAGCATTATTGGCTATGACTACGTCCTGGTGTAATAAGCCTCCACTGGTGGTAATTTTGGATTGAGGGACTAATTCGCTTATACATAGCGCCCCGAAGAAGGCGATCGCAAATGCAGTAGACAGTAGTGTTGCTTCAAATTGTGAGTGTCATGTTAATGGTGTTAGGGATATGATGTGAGAAATCAGTTTTACTGACACGGGATGGGACGTCTACACTCCTGACTTGGCTGACCCCTTTTCCACCCTTTTATGGATTGTCTGATGATGAATTTCTTTGTCACATCTCCTCAATTCAGTAGTTGGAAGTGAAATGCTACTCCGGTCAGACACCGCTGCGCTGACGCCCCTGATAAGCCCCTCATCATTAGCTGGTGGAGAAATTCTATGGTGACTTGTAATCTGGCTTGTTCACATTGGTCAACCCGTCTGCCTGCTACTAGTCGTGTCCACTCTTCCCATGCCTTACCGTATGCTTGCTACGTCGACGGGGCAACTGACGCTCTGATTAATGGCATCAACTATTCGCCACTAGATCCCATAGGGAGGGTGGGCAACTGTTGCCCGATGGGTGGGCGTTGGGGAGGAGCTCTGTGAAAATCTGCCAATTGAATTGTGATAAAGCGTTAACAGCAGCTTTAGACCCCTCAGCATCGTGGCTAGCGCGGACCCATACATTGTGTTTTAGGCACAGGAATGCTAGCCGGCGTAGTAGGCCTAGCACTGGGAGAGACGATGATGCCATCTTATTAATGCAGTGCTCTAGGCTGGTGTTTTTTGTTATGAAGCGTATATTTTTATTAGCCAGGCGCGCGCCCCATATTTCTATTGCTACCACTATTGGGAAGAAAAATTATTTTCCGGGCTAGATGCAGCTAAAAATTATTATTAATTTCAAAGCTGGTGGAGCTTGGTATAGATGGCCTAATACAATGATTACCACACACTACTGCTATGCCCAAAATTATTTTCCAGGCAAGATGCAGCTAAAAATTATTAGTAATTTGAAAGCTGGTGGAGCTTAGTATAGATGGCCTAATAGATTGAGTACCACACACTGCTACAGGCCCAAAAGGTTTTACTTGGGTAGGTGCAGTAAAAAATGAGTATTACATACACAGGTGGTGTAGCTTGCAACACAGATAGGCTACTCCACTGACTAACACACTGCAATAGGCCCAAAGGATTTGTTTAGCTAGATTTAGCCAAATGCTGTCAAAAACACTTTCACAGCACTGGCACAGACCTGCCTGGCAAAAAGTGATAGGAACTGATGTAATCTAACCCTCAAAAGGGCTGCAATTACAAACTAGTCCCTACTCCCTAAACCTTTCTGTCTATTTAAGAGAAAATTTGCTTGCAATTCAGTTACACAATATAGCGCTAACAGCAGCAGCAGTGAGAAAATGGTGGCGACGGGGAAAATGGCTGGGTCTTATAGGGCAAGGACATGTGACATACACAGCCAATGACACATGCCCTTGCTTGTGTGAAAAAAAGCAGTTCGCTCCGTGTGTGCGCTGCTGATAGGCTGACAGACTGCACCACCCCACTGTAAATGCGGGAAAGAGAAAAAAAAATGGAGATCTTCATTATTCCTGCAGAGATCCATCCCCTGCCCCTCCCCCCGCCCCGCTGTACACTCAAACTGTGTATTAACATTATCAGCATTACTGAGAAAAAATCCAGTTATGATTTGGGTGCACGAACAGTTATCGAACGTAACCTCGAACAGCCGGATTTTTTTTCAAATCATTCGGGTTCGTCGAACGGCTCGAACACCGCCCAAAACCACTCGAATTTGAGATTGGCGAACAGTTCGATTCGAACACCGCTCATCTCTAATGGTCACATGCCGACTAGACATGCGTGGCCTCATTCTATACAAATTACTTGAGTGAGGCTGGTCACGTTTAGTTGGAATGTGGCCAGAAATATGAAAATCTCATACTTGGACTCACATGACCTTTCAGGATTCTCCTGTACTGGAGGAAAGTTGAAAGTGTGCAGTGCATGCGCTGCGAGTATTCAGAAGTCTGCAGTCACCTAGAGTTCTTCCGACTTTAATCACAAACCTGGACAACCCTTTTAATTATACAATTCAGTACTGCAGCATGCCCAATCCTAACAGCGTGTAATATACTCAATGTCAGGATTCAGCTCTGCTAGCTGGGTCCAGCAGACACCACATGACCACTCGTATGTGATTTTCATACTTACGGTTATGTGACAACTAGCCTGTAGGCTGTAGTTTTTGACTGAAATTGAGAGAATTAGGAAGAGTAGGTAGTCACGTGACTGTCAAAAAGCAAATCGTAGATGAGCGGTCACATGACTACTATTCAAACTGCATGAGCGGTGTGTGTGGGGGGCGCCAAACTGAATTCCTGCTCCGGGTGCCGGAAAACAGATCTGCCTCTATGCTAAGCTTGCAGATATGGTCAGAAGGTTCTGTAAGACATTGCACTATAGATCAGATATTCTTCCAGAAACAAACCGCCTGGAAGCCTCCTTGTCAGATTTATGCTTAAGAACTAATTATATTTTACTTTAAATATTTCTAATAAAGAAAATAATCAATACAGTAATTATAATCCATAATATTCCAATATGTTATATTACTTGTGATACGTCTGATATAGTCTAGCTTTATTAAATCATGTTTTGTTTCTGTAAAGGAAATCAAGGCTGAGCCTGCAGATATTGTTAGAAAGTTCTGTACCATGTTATTCTATGGATAAAATGTACTCACAGAAACCAGGTGTCTGGAGGTCTCCTGCAACAGACTTATCCTTGAGAACTAAGAATTGTAATGTTTAATCTGAACATGCATGGAAACTTTGTTACTGTGAGCCAGAACTTTGGTTTAGATACTGCACTCTTCTGTAACAGAGTAGGTCCCTCTCTCATTCATAGGGGTCCAGTATACACAATTTATGTCTCATCTCCATCTCTGAACTGTAACTATTATTCAAAATACATTTTTCTCTCATTCTAATCACCTGTGAATATGGATGTTTTGCTTGGAATACAGATTTCCATGTCATTTCATTATATTGTCTGGGCGTGCGTGGAAACTCCATGCAGGAGAGAAATTTACATTTATATACTTCACCCTTTTGCAAGAAGGCCGACCCACTGCTCATTCCTAGAGGTTTCTGTAGAAGTTTTTTTTATATCTTAGCCTTATCTATACCTTTTTTAATTGTAAGTTTATTCTAAATTAACCTCCATTTTATTCAATTACCTATGAAGACCTGGTTTGTCCAGAAGTCTGCACCAACTTCTGCTCTCAAGCTCATCCAGTGGCCAGTATCATTATGGTATGGCATCCATTGGCCAGTATCATTATGGTATGGCATCCAGTGGCCAGTATCATTACGGTATGGCATCCAGTGGCCAGTATCATTATGGTATGGCATCCAGTGGCCAGTATCATTATGGTATGGCATCCAGTGGCCAGTATCATTATGGTATGGCATCCAGTGGCCAGTATCATTATGGTATGGCATCCAGCGGCCAGTATCGTTATGGTATGGCATCCAGCGGCCAGTATCGTTATGGTATGGCATCCAGCGGCCAGTATCGTTATGGTATGACATCCAGCGGCCAGTATCATTATGGTATGGCATCTATTGGCCAGTATCATTATGGTATGGCATCCAGTGGCCAGTATCATTACGGTATGGCATCCAGTGGCCAGTATCATTACGGTATGGCATCCAGTGGCCAGTTTCATTATGGCATGGCATCCAGTGACCAGTATTATTATGGCATGGCATCCAGTGGCCAGTATCATTATGGTATGGCATCCAGTGGCCATCATCATTATTATACACACTATAATCCTCCCAACTGGCATCAAGATAACAGAACAGTAGTGTTGCGCAGACGTGCTTGGATAAGGTGTCATCTGAGCATGCTCGGGTGCTAACAGATTATCTTTTGCATGCTCTAATAATATGTTCACACCGCCGCGGCTGCACACAAACTGGCAAGCCCAGCATGTATTGCGGCGGTCTAACAGCCGTGAGACATGCAGCCGCGGTGACGCAAACATATTTTTCAAGCACGCCGAAGATACTCTTAGCACCCGAGAATACTCGGATAACGCCTTATCGGAGCACGTTAGCTTATCACTACAGAACAGATCTGAACAGTGCTCAGGATTCTCCTCACCTAGCACCCTGCCGAGAATAATAAATGCCTGTAGCCAATTTTCAAAAGTGCCTCCTACATTGCTCACCCTCCACCTCCCTATGCTTTTTCCCTGCTCCCACATTTCAGTGACGAAACACTCAAGAGGCAGTAAAGTAGATATAGCTGCAGTTTTCCTTTTCCAAATATTTTTAACTTCCATTTTTTAAATGAGGCCCTAATGGTCCTTGAAAGCATACACACACGCTCCCAAGTCAGACTTTGTTGCAGACGGACAAGCCTATTTTTGGTAACAGTCTCTGCTGCCACTGGCCAAGTCCCAACACATCCTTCCGCATCATCAACCCTAACAGACCATGCTGCTACAGGCCCCTCACACTGTTGTCCCAACTGCAACACCCGGTGGCCTAAAAGATGTACTCAGGTCACCGTACGTGAGGTGTGAAAGCGTGTAACTGGCATGTCTCACCGGAGGTCATCACCACAACCCACTAATGGTCCATCCTAACTGACTCTGGGCATTTTGAGGACCTGATGCAAAGTATCTTCTGGATTAACGACCTCTGATGAAGCCTGCAATAATGAAAAATAATAATAATAAAGTAAACTCTTCTGCATTGCACTGAATGACCAGCAGGTGGCAATGAAGTCACAACATTAACTAGCCCCCTATTGTAGAAAACCTAAACACCATCAGGAGGTGCTGAGGCTTGATGAGAACGCGCCACCCCCAAACTTAAAAGGCTTTTCCACTATTCAGACAACTTCTCAATCACTGTTTCCCCTCAGTAAAATAATAACTATTCTACTCTGTGCCATTCCAGCAGTGTCAGCACTGGCTCTCCCGGGGTCCGCAATCCCTGCGGCCAATCAGAGGTGTCAATGTGGCACCCCAGGGGTCTGGTTGCCACAGTAATAGAATTATTATGTCTGAGAGCAAGTGGGAGGTTTCTCTGGTCAGGAGCCCTAAGCATGCAACACTGCCCGCCCAGACCTGGGAGGGGAGGAATCTGCCCTTATAAACTGGGTCTGGGGCGGGATTAGGTGAGTCAGAGCTTGGAGAGTGAAAGATACAGCAAGAGCTCTGTAGGAGCAGGATTGAGTGCCAGAGGCTGGAAGCTAGATAGCTCACCTTGGCTGAAGACACTAAACTCGGACACGGAGTCCGAGGCTGTGGGGACATCCAGGTCCAGCAGCAGAATCCAACCGGCAGGGGATTCCAGGTCCTCTGGCCTTAGAAGCCCGGAGGCACGGTCACAAGCAAGGGACCAGCACCGCCGTCGTGGAGCGGAGGCTAACAGAAGGCCCCAAGTCACCGGCCATACGGGTGAGCACCACATGGTATACTCAGGGACGTGGGCTACTTCTACCCGCATAGAGCAAGGTAGCCAGGAAAGAGTGCAGATAGACGGGGAGGCCTACAACTCCACCTGGCCAGGGGGAGATCCTGCTTGCTCACAGACTGACCAGGCCTCTACTGCTAGCCAGTACTCCTGGGAGGGTCTGCTCTATACCATCAGTAAAGACCCTGAACTGCACCACACGTCGCCGCACCAACACCATTAGTACTGGGACGCTCACACCATCACTCCCATCATCCACACTAGCTGCCCTGTGGCGTAGTCGGACATTTGTTATTACACTAAGACTGCCACTGATTTGACAACCCTGAGCCACGGACCGGGTCGCCGCCACACTGAGACTACCACCCCTAGCATCCCACCAGAGGCCCGGCTCCGGGTTCCCCATGCGGCCCAGGGGGCGAGTCAACTTTGGCGTAGTCGGCAGGATTTCGTGCCCGCAACCACCGGGTACTGCGTGCCTGAAAAAGACTTTTGTACTTACCTGTGGCGAAGTTTCCCGCCGACCGGAGTAGTTTCCCGCCATCGGACGCCATCTTGGGTCGTTTCCCGCCATCTTCTGCAGTCTTCCCACCATCCGCAGCCACTTCCCGCCATCGGACGCCATCTTCGGGACGCCGCACGGGAAGAAGAGGGACGTGGACGCCGAAAGCGCGCGAGAGCCGAAGCTCCGCCCCACGCACTGACGCTGCGCAACGTCCTGGAAGGGAGGAAGAGCGACGCTGACGTCATCGAAGTGCGACGCCAGGTCCTCTACCCCGACGATTGACTGCGGAGCCGCAGCCTACGGAAGAAGAGCATCGCAAGGTAGGCCACGGTCCACTAGGGGGGTAGAAGGATATCGGATACCGAGGGGAGCTCCACCGCCACACCGGCCGCCAGCGCAACCGCTGCAGCGGTCATGCCATTCACCATGCCCTATATCCCGAGGGCAACCTGGCTACCCCAGTACTCAGGGGAGTCACATACCCTAAGTGACTTTAGGGAAAGATTGGATAGCCTCTTCCAGGTATACCCCCTCACGGAAGAGCAAAAAGTAAGCATCCTGGTGGCCCAGTTAATCGGGGCAGTCCAAAGGGAGGTAAAGTCCTGGTCACCTGGGAAGAAGAGGACTGTCAGAGAAATACTAGCCCGGCTGAAAGACACATTTGATACCCGAACCTCAGCCAAAATAAAGCTCAGATTTTACGGGTGCAAACAACGCGCACATGAAAGTATAAGAGACTATGCTCTAAACCTACAAGAGGCCCTGAGAGCCATTAAGCAGGCAGACCCTGACAGCGTGGGAAATGAAGACAAGCTGTTGACCGAACAATTTATTGAGGGTCTACTGTGCAATGCCCACCGAACCCAGTTGCGGGCAATGGCCTTACAGGACCCTGACCTGGACTTTGTACAGTTCAAGGACAGAGCCATCCGGGTGCTCGGAGAACCGGCACCAGGTGGCGCTGTGACCCACAGGCGCCCTGCTATCACTTATCACCAGGACGCGGCGCCCTTGTCTGCAGGGCCTGTGGGAGCTGATGCGCAGGCTTTGAACAATAACCCGACTACAGACCTGCACCATCAGGTCCAAGAGCTGACTAAGAGCGTTGCCGCGCTAACCAGAACTGTGCAGTCTTTACAGGTCTCTTCTCCAGGAAAGATCCAGCTGGCATCTGGAACGGAGGACGTCCCGTGGCGCCGACTGAGGAGGACCCCACCGGCCAGAGGGAGACCCAGCGACAGGTACAACGAGGACGGACGACCCATCTGCCGCCACTGCAATCAACCCGGACATATGGCAAGGTACGGTCATTTAAACGGGCACAACCTGGGGTAGAAGGCCAACCCCCAGGCCTAAGATAATCAGGCCCATCGAACTGGCGTGACAAGTACGTAGGGGGATGTCCGGTCTTGCCTGTGGTACTGGACGGCATTCCTATGAGTGCCCTACTGGACACCGGGTCACAGGTCACCACCATCCCGTACGTGCTCTTCAAGCGGTACTGGAATGACTCGGACATAACCGGCTACCCAGATGACGACCTGAGCATTATCGCCAGCAATGGTCAGCCCGTGCCACAGATAGGATTTAAAGAAGTGACCATCAAGGTCGGTAAAGTTGAACTGCCGGCACACGGACTGATCATTGTGGACATTGACCGTCGCGAGAGTCACCCAAAAATAACCCTAGGTACTAACGTAATTGAAAACTGTCTTGCAGAGGTGATTCTTATTTTGCAGCAGGTTGCCAAGAACGCCAGTTCCAGCCAGCAGCGTGTGCTCCAAAAAGAGATCCGGGCACTGATGAAGCAGCAACAAGTGGAACTATCTGGTGGTGAGATAGGTAGCGTGAGAATGTGTGACCCGTTCCCTATTGCCATGCCCCCAAAAAGTGAGATGATGATTTGGTGCCGGGCAGCTATTGGTCTAAGAGGTAGAGACTACCAAGCAATGGTAGAAACCGTCTACTCAGACAGTAGGCCCACCATTTTGACAGCACGGGGGGTGGTCGATGTACGTCATGGGAGGGTGCCCGTCCGCATCATAAATATCGGGGAGAGAGAAGTATACCTGCCCCGGTATGCCACGCTAGCCAAATTGTTCACCATAAACCAGAACTCTGTACAGGCCGTGGAACCCTTGCCTCCATCTCAACCAGAGGAAGGTAACGGCTCAAAGAAACCAATGGAGGACTGGTGTCAGCAACTGCATTTGGGTACTGACTCCACTCCCTCACACCAAAAACAGGGAGTCTACCGGGTGGTTCAGGAGTACGAGAGAGTGTTTAGCAAACACCCGCTAGACTTTGGGCGAGTAAAGGGGGTAGAACATCACATCCCCACGGCAGACCATCCTCCCATAAAGGAGAGTTACCGACCCGTACCCCCTGCACACTATCAGCACGCCAAGGGGATGTTAAAGGACATGAAGGAGGCTGGGGTAATTAGGGACAGCTGTAGCCCCTGGGCAGCTCCACTAGTCTTAGTGAAAAAGAAAGACAACACCATGAGAATGTGTGTAGACTACAGGAAGGTCAACCGTATCACACACAAAGATGCGTACCCGTTACCAAGGATAGAAGAGTCCTTAGCTGCATTAAAATCTGCTAACTTCTTCTCTACTTTGGACTTCACTAGCGGGTACTGCAGGTTCCTGTGGCAGAGGCGGACCGGGAGAAGACCGCATTCACCACCCCGATGGGTCTCAGCAAATTTAACTGTATGCCGTTCGGGCTCTGCAAGGCACCAGGAACCTTCCAATGGTTGATGGAATGCTGTCTGGGACACCGGAACTTTGAGACGGTCCTATTAAACCTGGACGATGCCATCGTTTATTCCAAGACTTACGAGGACCACCTGAAACACCTGGCAGAAGTGTTTGATGCCCTGGCAAGCTACGGCCTAAAGGTGAAACCCTCCAAGTGTCACCTCCTGAAACCAAAGGTGCAATACCTGGGACACGTGGTGAGTGCTGACGGAGTGGCTCCCGACCCCGATAAGATCACCGTGATTAAAGACTGGCCAAGACCCTCCAGCATAAAGGAAGTGCGGCAGTTCCTCGGGTTGGTAGGCTACTACCGAAGATTCATTCCCGGTTTCACCAAAATGGCAGCCCCTATGCAGGACCTCCTGATAGGTCAATCTCGGAAAGCTAAAAACCAGAAGCCGCCCTTCAGGTGGGAAAAGCTGGAAGAGGAGTCCTTCTGCCAGCTGAAGATGGCCCTCACGGGGGATGAAATCCTGGCGTACCCTGATTACAACCAGCCCTTTATCCTCCACACGGACGCAAGCAACATCGGGCTAGGAGCCGTACTGTCCCAGATCCAGCAGGGGTAAGAACGGGTAATCGCTTACGCCAGCCGAAAGCTACGGCCCACGGAGAGGAACCCTGATAATTATAGCGGATTCAAGCTGGAGTTCCTGGCAGTGGTGTGGGCAGTGACCGAACGTTTCAAGCATTACCTTGCCTCTTCCAAGTTCACCGTGTACACGGATAACAACCCGTTGACACACCTCGACACTGCAAGGCTCGGTGCCCTGGAGCAGAGATGGATGGCCCGCCTGTCCAACTATGAATTCACCATCAAATACCGGGCAGGACGCTCAAATGCCAACGCGGATGCCCTGTCTAGAATGCCAAACTTACCGGATGTAGGGGAAGATCCAGAAGAAGTTGAGCTCCCTGCGTTCCACCGTCATGGGATTACCCTGTATTCCCACCGTGTGAAGGACAGGCGCTCTGTGACGTTCAATCCCTTGCCCCACTACAGCTGGGCGGAAACGCAAGACAGTGATCCCGCAGTCCGTCTGGTGAAGGAAATGCTGACACAGGCCGATGCCCGTCTTGACCCAGACACTCCGGAGGAGACCAAGCAACTGTGGAAGGAGAAAAGTAAGCTGTTCCTCTACAGGGAGAAGCTGTGCCGAAGAATGGTTAATTCTCGAACACATGAGTTGACCTGGCAGGTAGTGGTCCCAAGACGAGACGCGGCTATGGTTCTGGAGGCATACCACAACGGAGCAGGACATTTTGGATGGAAGAAGCTGGAGTACTTGTTGCGTGAACGGTTCTACTGGGTAGGCATGAGAGGAGTCATCGAGAGGTGGTGCAGAGACTGTGGCCCGTGCAACCTAAGAAGAAAGGACCGTGCCAGCCAGAAGACTCCCCTGCAGCCCATCATCACCAGACAGCCACTGGAACTGGTAGCCCTGGACCATGTGAAACTGGCTCCGAGCAGATCTGGGTATGTCTACGCCCTCACAATCGTAGATCACTACTCCCGGTTCCTGGTGGTGGTTCCCGTCAAGGACTTAACGGCTCAAACAGCAGCTAGAGCCTTCCAGCAGCACTTCAGCCGTCCACACGGGTACCCGGAGCAAGTGTTGACAGACCAAGGACCAGCCTTGGAAGCAGAGGTCTTCCAGGAGTTCTGCAACCTGTATGGCTGCAAGGAGATAAGAACAACGGCCTATCACCCGCAGACCAACGGACTCTGCGAAAAGATGAACCAGGTGGTGATAGATCTGCTAAAAACATTGCCCCTGGAAGAACGCAGCCTGTGGCCTGAGAAACTGCCCGATCTGGTGGACCTGTACAACCACATCCCGGTAGGTTCCACCAACTGTACCCCGGCTTACCTAATGAGAGCAAGACCTGGTAAGCTGCCTATTGACCTGGATATGGGAGTCCTGACACCTGAGGACACCTCGCCAGAGGCAGACTGGGATACAGAACGGCAGCAGCAGTACCGGAAAGTACAGGAGAGCGTCGAGCGAAGTCTCTGTCAATCAAGAGAAAGGCAGGAGAGGACTTATAACCAACATGCTCCCGCTGTTCCCCTGGTACCTGGAGAGCAGGTCTTGAAAAGAAAAAGGCGGCTCCATAAGTTGGACGACCAGTGGGAAAAGGACCCGAACACCGTACTGCCCTCAAGCCACAATAATCCAAAGGTGTACGTCATCAGCAAGGATGGAGGAGAGACCACAGCCACTGTCTCCAGAGACCACCTGAAAAAGTGCCCCGAGAAGTTGCAAAACACGGATGAAGATCAGGAAGACCCTCAACCCGTAGAGGAAAAGGAGGAAATGATCAGCACCGTACTCGGAGACTTTCCCCGGTCCTGGACACAAGTAAACAACGCTATCGTGGTGCCCGTCCTCACCTTTCTCCAGCCAGCCCCTCAAGTGCCTACAGAAGACCAGGTAGAGCTGGAAGAGCAGCCAGCCCAGGAGGCAGAAGAGTCCACACCAGCAGCGCAGGAGGATCAACCCTCTGCTAGTAGTGAGCCTGCCGTGCCCCTAGTGAGCCAAAGAGTGCGCAGACAGCTGCCCAGCTTACCCATAACACATCCTACACCCTGTAGTGCAGGACCAGTTAGTGAGCTCCGTAGGTCCACTAGAGTCACTAGAGGTCAGATGCCCGCTCGCTGGAAAATATAAAGTAATGCACTGTAAATTTACCTGTTTCTTGAAAATGTTTATGGTTTTTGTTGTTGCCTGTTATTAATTATGTTTCTCAGTTACCCTGCAGATTTATTTGGACTAACAGGTTATGGACGCTGGATAACCGGAACAATCTTGTAGATAGTTGCACACTGTGCCTCTTGCGAAGGTGGCCGCAGAAGAGAAAACCTGTCTGGCGTGGCCTCCTTGCGGCCCAAAGTAGCTAGCTTCAGCCTTGCAGCCACGCCCAAGGCCAACGCAAGGGGTTTGCTTTGGACAGGTCCCCTACTTCGCTTAAAGCTTCACCTTGGGTGACATGGACACCCTCTTGTTTCACAAACTTCACCTTGGGTGATATGGACACCCGGTTGCGGACACGCCGTGACCTTTAAAGAACTAAAGCTTCTTGTAAATATGTTATTGTATTATCGTTTATACCCTTGTATTTATGTTTCTTTAAAAATGTGTTTAGTCCCGGAGTACTAAAATTTACTAGGGGGGAATGTGGCACCCCAGGGGTCTGGTTGCCACAGTAATAGAAATATTATGTCTGAGAGCAAGTGGGAGGTTTCTCTGGTCAGGAGCCCTAAGCATGCAACACTGCCCGCTCAGACCTGGGAGGGGAGGAATCTGCCCTTATAAACTGGGTCTGGGGCGGGATTAGGTGAGTCAGAGCTTGGAGAGGGAAAGATACAGCAAGAGCTCTGTAGGAGCAGGAGTGAGTGCCAGAGGCTGGAAGCTAGATAGCTCGCCTTGGCTGAAGACACTAAGGGACCAGCACCGCCGTCGTGGAGCGGAGGCTAACAGAAGGCCCCAAGTCACCGGCCATACGGGTGAGCACCACACAGTATACTCAGGGACGTGGGCTACTTCTACCCGCATAGAGCAAGGTAGCCAGGAAAGAGTGCAGATAGACGGGGAGGCCTACAACTCCACCTGGCCAGGGGGAGATCCTGCTTGCTCACAGACTGACCAGGCCTCTACTGCTAACCAGTACTCCCGGGAAGGTCTGCTCTATACCATCAGTAAAGACCCTGAACTGCACCACACGTCTCTGTTTCATCGCCGCACCAGCACCATTAGTACTGGGACGCTCACACCATCACTCCCATCATCCACACTAGCTGCCCTGAGGCAATACTTCTCCCGTGGGGAGTTATCCCATACTTGGCTGCGCTTACAACATCAGCCTCAGCGGCCTGCAGCACAGCGGCGGTCCTCACTGACTGCAATCCACGGGTGGCGTAGTCGGACATTTGTTATTACACTAAGACTGCCACTGGTTTGACCACCCTGAGCCACGGACCGGGTCGCCGCCACACTGAGACTACCACCCCCAGCATCCCACCAGAGGCCCGGCTCCGGGTTCCCCACGCGGCCCAGGGGGCGAGTCATCTTCACTCGTACTTTGGAGGAATTGACCGCTGCAGCTGCTCTCCCACTTCCTCCAGATGTCAATGTTGTCTGTAGGAGAGGAAAGTGAAGCCAGCGCTGAATGTCACGCCAAAGATGGCTGCCCTCCTATTATATAAATCTCACTATAACTCCACCAGCCTATCACATTCCTAGTTCCACATCCAACCTCCATATCAAACCCTGTAATAAACCCTTCATTACCTGGTCGTCAGGACCTCAATAAACCCAGCCTTTTTGAGGCCTAGTTCTGTACGGCCATTAATAATGCACTGGTGTAAATAATGTGTGTGAGGTAAATTGTGTGGAAAACCGGATTGTAATCAAGCAATGATTTCTTCAATTGGACTGCAATGTCCTGAACCATACGACTTGTACCAGTCATGTGACTTATGCTGCCCCAGGACTACAGCCATATTGGCCAAAGCTGTGATATCACAGAGGCACATACCAGCATGTGGAAGCATGGCGACATAGCGATGACATCACAATGGCAGGTGCCGGAATGTGGAATCTATGACATAGCGATGACATCACAATGGCAGGTGCCGGAATGTGGAATCTATGACAACGATGACATCACAATGGGAGGTGCCGGAATGTGGAATCTATGACAACGATGACATCACAATGGGAGGTGCCGGAATGTGGAATTTATGACATAGCGATGACATCACAATGGCAGGCGCCTATATACACAGGAGCGCAGGTGAGAGGAGACACACAGGAGCTTAGAAACCACAAGGAAGGCAAGAAGAATCGATTGGAGAATAGGGACAGGAGAAGCCAAGAAGAACAGAATAACCCGCTTCTTAGCCTTCACTGAGCCATGACAAGACTGAGCGGATGGAAGCGGAGGAGGAGACCCAGGACCCCGTCACATCCACCTGACTGATGAGAAAGGTGAGAAATTATGTAGATTATGTAGCAGCATTACAACTATTCTCGTTACCCATAGCAACCAGTCAGAGCTCAGCTTTTATTAAAGGGGTATTCCCATCTCCAAAATCCTCTTCCAATATGTAGTAGGTGTAATAATAATAATATTAGATATCCATGCTTACAACCACCAGTTATCTAGTTGCTAGTGGTCGTAACCATGGATACCTAAGATCCTGCAATGCCTGCACATGAGGGAAGAGACAGCGAAGCAGAAAAACTATTCTACATTTCTAATTGGAGGTTTTTGCTAATATTAATATTACACCTACTACATATTGGGATAGGATCTTGGAGATGGGAATACCCTTTTAATCTCTGATTGCTATGGGTAACTAGGAGAGTTTGTTGCTCAGCTTTGATGAGGGATGACAGATTTTACTAGACTAAGTGGATATCATTGGTGCAACCAGTGCAGCTGCACAGGGGGCTAATAGGTTAGGGGGGTCACTCACCTTCATTTTGTTAATTCTGTGTATTGCTGTAGCAGTGCTGTGCGCGTATATTGATGCCGTGGGGCAGGGGCGTACATAGAAATCATCGGGCCCATAGCAGAAGTTTGAGTTGAGGTCTCTCCCTTCAAAAGAAATGAATAAAAAAAATTATATTTGTCAGTGTCACAACTTTCCAGCCTTTACATAGTAATTTTCCTCCTGCTGAAGTCCTAGATTCCCCTCTCATTGCCACCATAACGTATGATGCCAACAAAAGTGCCCCCCAAAAACAGTATGATACCCCCCATGGTGAATTCCTCTACCTTAACCTCCACATGTACAGTAGGGTCATCAAACTGTGCCCCCCCCCTCAACTCCCAAGACAAAGTAAGGTGACCACAACACAGTAATCCCCCAACTTTGACCCCCACACAGCCCTCCATGCAGTGTAATGGGCCTACATACAGTATAATGGCCCCACACTGTATAATAGTCTGCACTAGCCCTCCAAACAGTATGATGGACACCACATAGGTCAGAGTAATATTCAGCTCACCCTTGAAGGATTCCCGGCGGGTTCCATATAACGAAGCACAGGATCCAGTCTCTGCCAGATGTAGAAGCAAGGTGCATCCAAATCCAGTACAAAAAAAATCTTTATAAGAACGATTGAAACAATGGCATTGTTGTGACACACCATTTAGGTGTAGTTGGGGGTTTGGAAGATGCACAAAAGAGGAGTCTAAGAACATGCAGAGTGTTCAAAACGCGTTCGGTGTTGCACATTTTCTACACCTTCCAAACCCCCAACTACAGCTAAATGGTGTCACAGCAATCCATTTGTTTTTTTTACTGGAGCTGGATATTCACTTCAATCCAAGCATGATGCACCCCACACAAACCTTAACACTGTATAATTGCTTGCATACTGTATAATGGCCCCACACATAACCCTTCACATATTATAATGGCCCCCCATAGTATAACACGCCACCATAATCCTCCATACAATAAAATACTCACTATAGTCCTCCACAGAGCATAATTCGCTTCCCCATGGTCCTCCTCACAGTAATATGCACCCGCCCATAGGGTAAAACGCAACCCCACCCCCCCATAGGGTGAAGCTCAACCCCCCCACCCCCCATAGGGTAAAATGCAGCCCACAGTTTTCCAGTATTATGGGCACCATGTACTCACTGATTTTATTTTTAAGAAAAATACAATACTCACCGCTCCTTGTTCCCCCACTGCTTCAGTCTCTGCAGCGCATATACTCACCTTTTTTATACCTTTGAAATCGGATCGGGGCCCGCCTCTGCCCACCGGGACAGGTGATCGGGGCCCGCCTCTGCCCACCGGGACAGGTGATCGGGGCCCGCCTCTGCCCACCGGGACAGGTGATCGGGGCCCGCCTCTGCCCACCGGGACAGGTGATCGGGGCCCGCCTCTGCCCACCGGGACAGGTGATCGGGGCCCGCCTCTGCCCACCGGGACAGGTGATCGGGGCCCGCCTCTGCCCACCGGGACAGGTGATCGGGGCCCGCCTCTGCCCACCGGGACAGGTGATCGGGGCCCGCCTCTGCCCACCGGGACAGGTGATCGGGGCCCGCCTCTGCCCACCGGGACAGGTGATCGGGGCCCGCCTCTGCCCACCGGGACAGGTGATCGGGGCCCGCCTCTGCCCACCGGGACAGGTGATCGGGGCCCGCCTCTGCCCACCGGGACAGGTGATCGGGGCCCGCCTCTGCCCACCGGGACAGGTGATCGGGGCCCGCCTCTGCCCACCGGGACAGGTGATCGGGGCCCGCCTCTGCCCACCGGGACAGGTGATCGGGGCCCGCCTCTGCCCACCGGGACAGGTGATCGGGGCCCGCCTCTGCCCACCGGGACAGGTGATCGGGGCCCGCCTCTGCCCACCGGGACAGGTGATCGGGGCCCGCCTCTGCCCACCGGGACAGGTGATCGGGGCCCGCCTCTGCCCACCGGGACAGGTGATCGGGGCCCGCCTCTGCCCACCGGGACAGGTGATCGGGGCCCGCCTCTGCCCACCGGGACAGGTGATCGGGGCCCGCCTCTGCCCACCGGGACAGGTGATCGGGGCCCGCCTCTGCCCACCGGGACAGGTGATCGGGGCCCGCCTCTGCCCACCGGGACAGGTGATCGGGGCCCGCCTCTGCCCACCGGGACAGGTGATCGGGGCCCGCCTCTGCCCACCGGGACAGGTGATCGGGGCCCGCCTCTGCCCACCGGGACAGGTGATCGGGGCCCGCCTCTGCCCACCGGGACAGGTGATCGGGGCCCGCCTCTGCCCACCGGGACAGGTGATCGGGGCCCGCCTCTGCCCACCGGGACAGGTGATCGGGGCCCGCCTCTGCCCACCGGGACAGGTGATCGGGGCCCGCCTCTGCCCACCGGGACAGGTGATCGGGGCCCGCCTCTGCCCACCGGGACAGGTGATCGGGGCCCGCCTCTGCCCACCGGGACAGGTGATCGGGGCCCGCCTCTGCCCACCGGGACAGGTGATCGGGGCCCGCCTCTGCCCACCGGGACAGGTGATCGGGGCCCGCCTCTGCCCACCGGGACAGGTGATCGGGGCCCGCCTCTGCCCACCGGGACAGGTGATCGGGGCCCGCCTCTGCCCACCGGGACAGGTGATCGGGGCCCGCCTCTGCCCACCGGGACAGGTGATCGGGGCCCGCCTCTGCCCACCGGGACAGGTGATCGGGGCCCGCCTCTGCCCACCGGGACAGGTGATCGGGGCCCGCCTCTGCCCACCGGGACAGGTGATCGGGGCCCGCCTCTGCCCACCGGGACAGGTGATCGGGGCCCGCCTCTGCCCACCGGGACAGGTGATCGGGGCCCGCCTCTGCCCACCGGGACAGGTGATCGGGGCCCGCCTCTGCCCACCGGGACAGGTGATCGGGGCCCGCCTCTGCCCACCGGGACAGGTGATCGGGGCCCGCCTCTGCCCACCGGGACAGGTGATCGGGGCCCGCCTCTGCCCACCGGGACAGGTGATCGGGGCCCGCCTCTGCCCACCGGGACAGGTGATCGGGGCCCGCCTCTGCCCACCGGGACAGGTGATCGGGGCCCGCCTCTGCCCACCGGGACAGGTGATCGGGGCCCGCCTCTGCCCACCGGGACAGGTGATCGGGGCCCGCCTCTGCCCACCGGGACAGGTGATCGGGGCCCGCCTCTGCCCACCGGGACAGGTGATCGGGGCCCGCCTCTGCCCACCGGGACAGGTGATCGGGGCCCGCCTCTGCCCACCGGGACAGGTGATCGGGGCCCGCCTCTGCCCACCGGGACAGGTGATCGGGGCCCGCCTCTGCCCACCGGGACAGGTGATCGGGGCCCGCCTCTGCCCACCGGGACAGGTGATCGGGGCCCGCCTCTGCCCACCGGGACAGGTGATCGGGGCCCGCCTCTGCCCACCGGGACAGGTGATCGGGGCCCGCCTCTGCCCACCGGGACAGGTGATCGGGGCCGCCTCTGCCCACCGGGACAGGTGATCGGGCCCGCCTCTGCCCACCGGGGACAGGTGATCGGGGCCCGCCTCTGCCCACCGGGACAGGTGATCGGGGCCCGCCTCTGCCCACCGGGACAGGTGATCGGGGCCCGCCTCTGCCCACCGGGACAGGTGATCGGGGCCCGCCTCTGCCCACCGGGGACAGGTGATCGGGGCCCGCCTCTGCCCACCGGGACAGGTGATCGGGGCCCGCCTCTGCCCACCGGGACAGGTGCTCGGGGCCCGCCTCTGCCCACCGGGACAGGTGATCGGGGCCCGCCTCTGCCCACCGGGACAGGTGATCGGGGCCCGCCTCTGCCCACCGGGACAGGTGATCGGGGCCCGCCTCTGCCCACCGGGACAGGTGATCGGGGCCCGCCTCTGCCCACCGGGACAGGTGATCGGGGCCCGCCTCTGCCCACCGGGACAGGTGATCGGGGCCCGCCTCTGCCCACCGGGACAGGTGATCGGGGCCCGCCTCTGCCCACCGGGACAGGTGATCGGGGCCCGCCTCTGCCCACCGGGACAGGTGATCGGGCCCGCCTCTGCCCACCGGGACAGGTGATCGGGGCCCGCCTCTGCCCACCGGGACAGGTGATCGGGGCCCCGCCTCTGCCCACCGGGACAGGTGATCGGGGCCCGCCTCTGCCCACCGGGACAGGTGATCGGGGCCCGCCTCTGCCCACCGGGACAGGTGATCGGGGCCCGCCTCTGCCAACCGGGACAGGTGATCGGGGCCCGCCTCTGCCCACCGGGACAGGTGATCGGGGCCCGCCTCTGCCCACCGGGACAGGTGATCGGGGCCCGCCTCTGCCCACCGGGACAGGTGATCGGGGCCCGCCTCTGCCCACCGGGACAGGTGATCGGGGCCCGCCTCTGCCCACCGGGACAGGTGATCGGGGCCCGCCTCTGCCCACCGGGACAGGTGATCGGGGCCCGCCTCTGCCCACCGGGACAGGTGATCGGGGCCCGCCTCTGCCCACCGGGACAGGTGATCGGGGCCCGCCTCTGCCCACCGGGACAGGTGATCGGGGCCCGCCTCTGCCCACCGGGGACAGGTGATCGGGGCCCGCCTCTGCCCACCGGGACAGGTGATCGGGGCCCGCCTCTGCCCACCGGGACAGGTGATCGGGGCCCGCCTCTGCCCACCGGGACAGGTGATCGGGGCCCGCCTCTGCCCACCGGGACAGGTGATCGGGGCCCGCCTCTGCCCACCGGGACAGGTGATCGGGGCCCGCCTCTGCCCACCGGGACAGGTGATCGGGGCCCGCCTCTGCCCACCGGGACAGGTGATCGGGGCCCGCCTCTGCCCACCGGGACAGGTGATCGGGGCCCGCTCTGCCCACCGGGACAGGTGATCGGGGCCCGCCTCTGCCCACCGGGACAGGTGATCGGGGCCCGCCTCTGCCCACCGGGACAGGTGATCGGGCCCGCCTCTGCCCACCGGGACAGGTGATCGGGCCCGCCTCTGCCCACCGGGACAGGTGATCGGGGCCCGCCTCTGCCCACCGGGACAGGTGATCGGGGCCCGCCTCTGCCCACCGGGACAGGTGATCGGGGCCCGCCTCTGCCCACCGGGACAGGTGATCGGGGCCCGCCTCTGCCCACCGGGACAGGTGATCGGGGCCCGCCTCTGCCCACCGGGACAGGTGATCGGGGCCCGCCTCTGCCCACCGGGACAGGTGATCGGGGCCCGCCTCTGCCCACCGGGACAGGTGATCGGGGCCCGCCTCTGCCCACCGGGACAGGTGATCGGGGCCCGCCTCTGCCCACCGGGACAGGTGATCGGGGCCCGCCTCTGCCCACCGGGACAGGTGATCGGGGCCCGCCTCTGCCCACCGGGACAGGTGATCGGGGCCCGCCTCTGCCCACCGGGACAGGTGATCGGGGCCCGCCTCTGCCCACCGGGACAGGTGATCGGGGCCCGCCTCTGCCCACCGGGACAGGTGATCGGGGCCCGCCTCTGCCCACCGGGACAGGTGATCGGGGCCCGCCTCTGCCCACCGGGACAGGTGATCGGGGCCCGCCTCTGCCCACCGGGACAGGTGATCGGGGCCCGCCTCTGCCCACCGGGACAGGTGATCGGGGCCCGCCTCTGCCCACCGGGACAGGTGATCGGGGCCCGCCTCTGCCCACCGGGACAGGTGATCGGGGCCCGCCTCTGCCCACCGGGACAGGTGATCGGGGCCCGCCTCTGCCCACCGGGACAGGTGATCGGGGCCCGCCTCTGCCCACCGGGACAGGTGATCGGGGCCCGCCTCTGCCCACCGGGACAGGTGATCGGGGCCCGCCTCTGCCCACCGGGACAGGTGATCGGGGCCCGCCTCTGCCCACCGGGACAGGTGATCGGGGCCCGCCTCTGCCCACCGGGACAGGTGATCGGGGCCCGCCTCTGCCCACCGGGACAGGTGATCGGGGCCCGCCTCTGCCCACCGGGACAGGTGATCGGGGCCCGCCTCTGCCCACCGGGACAGGTGATCGGGGCCCGCCTCTGCCCACCGGGACAGGTGATCGGGGCCCGCCTCTGCCCACCGGGACAGGTGATCGGGGCCCGCCTCTGCCCACCGGGACAGGTGATCGGGGCCCGCCTCTGCCCACCGGGACAGGTGATCGGGGCCCGCCTCTGCCCACCGGGACAGGTGATCGGGGCCCGCCTCTGCCCACCGGGACAGGTGATCGGGGCCCGCCTCTGCCCACCGGGACAGGTGATCGGGGCCCGCCTCTGCCCACCGGGACAGGTGATCGGGGCCCGCCTCTGCCCACCGGGACAGGTGATCGGGGCCCGCCTCTGCCCACCGGGACAGGTGATCGGGGCCCGCCTCTGCCCACCGGGACAGGTGATCGGGGCCCGCCTCTGCCCACCGGGACAGGTGATCGGGGCCCGTCTACATGGTGGGTGCTTCTAGAAGTACTCCTAGTGTGCAGTTCTAGAACTACCCGTAGTGCCGTGAGCAGTTCTATAACTTCTAGTGTGCAGTTCTAATACTGCCCCCGGTGGGCGCTTCTAGAACTACCCCCCGGTGGGCGCTTCTATAACTACCCCCCCTGGGCACTTCTAGAACTACCCCCGGTGGGCGCTTCTAGAACTACCCCCGGTGGGCGCTTCTAGAACTACCCCCCCGGTGGGCGCTTCTAGAACTACCCCCCCCCCCGGTGGGCGCTTCTAGAACTACCCCCCCCCCCGGTGGGCGCTTCTAGAACTACCCCCCCCCCGGTGGGCGCTTCTAGAACTACCCCCCCCCCCGGTGGGCGCTTCTAGAACTACCCCCCCCGGTGGGCGCTTCTAGAACTACCCCCGGTGGGCGCTTCTAGAACTACCCCCCCGGTGGGCGCTTCTAGAACTACCCCCCCGGTGGGCGCTTCTAGAACTACCCCCCCGGTGGGCGCTTCTAGAACTACCCCCCCCCCGGTGGGCGCTTCTAGAACTACCCCCCCCCGGTGGGCGCTTCTAGAACTACCCCCCCCCGGTGGGCGCTTCTAGAACTACCCCCCCCGGTGGGCGCTTCTAGAACTACCCCCCCCCCCCCGGTGGGCGCTTCTAGAACTACCCCCCGGTGGGCGCTTCTAGAACTACCCCCCGGTGGGCGCTTCTAGAACTACCCCCCGGTGGGCGCTTCTAGAACTACCCCGCCCCCCCCCGGTGGGCACTTCTAGAACTAACCCCGGTGGGCGCTTCTAGAACTAACCCCTGGTGGGCGCTTCTAGAACTAACCCCTGGTGGGCGCTTCTAGAAGTACTCTTAGTGTGCAGTTCTAGAACTACACCTGGTGTCTGTGGGTGGTTCTAGAGCTACATCTGGTGGGCGGTTATAGAACTACCCCTGGTGCCGTGAGCAGTTCTAGAACTTCTTTTAGTGTGCGGTTCTAATACTGCTCCTGGTGGGCGCCTTTAGAACGTCCCCTGGTGGGCGGTTCTAGAAGTACTCCTAGTATGCAGTTCTAGAACTACCCCTGGTGCCGTTGGGTGGTTCTGAAACTACCCCTGGTGCCGTGAGTGGTTCTAGAACTTCTACTAGTGTGCAGTTCTAATAATGCTCCTGGTAGGTGGTTCTAGAAGTACTCTAGTGAGCAGTTCTAGAAATACCCCTGGTGCCGGTGGTTCTCTTCTAGAACTATCCCTCGTGGGCGCTTCTAGAACTATCCCTCGTGGGCGCTTCTAGAACTACACATAGTGCCGGTGAGCGGTTCTGAAGCTACCTCTGGTGGGCGCTTCTAGAACTTCCCCTGGTGGGCGCTTTTAGAAGTACTCTTAGTGTGCAGTTCTAGACCTACTCCTGGTGAGCGGTTTTAGACCTACCCTTGGTGGGCGGTTCTAGAAGTACTCCTAGTGTGCAGTACTAGAACTACCCCTGGTGCCGGTGTGCGCTTCTAGAACTACCCCTGGTGCCATGATCGGTTGTAGAACTTCTTCTAGATTGCGCTTCTAATACTATCACTGGTGGGCAGTTCTAGTACTACTCATTGTGCTGGTGGGCACTTCTAGAACTACCCCTGGTGGGTGGTTCTGAAACTACTGGTGCCGATGGCGGCTTCTAGAAAAACCCCTGGTGGCGCTTCTAGAACTACCCGTAGTGTGTGGTTCCAATACTGTTCCAGGTGGGCGCTTCTAGAACTACATCTTGTGGGTG